>NW_024423897.1:54589561-55090427 GCF_017311325.1 Ursus maritimus
GGGGGGGGGGGGGGGGGGGGGACCCAAGCCACTGAGTAGGAAATCTGCATGGCAGCAAGGAACCTCCACTTCCCCTCAGCCTACAGGACTTCCAGATGTTTCCACAGCATTCCTGCAGAAGGGCCAGAGTATCAGAGGCTTGGAAGAGGGCCTCAGGACCAGGAAGACTGAGAAGGGTGTGGACCTTATTGCTTAGAGCCTTGGACTGCCCTTGACCTGAGCACTGTGGAGCTCAGGGGGCCATGCCGAGGCCAGCAAGACATTAGCCCTGCTTCCTGCCAATGACCCAGGTTCTGCTCGGGGAGAAGATGCTCTGAACAACGTGAGGACTTTCCTCTTGGGGACAGGGTTGACTCTAAGAGAAAAAGCACTAGACTCTGAACAAGATGGAAGAAAGTTTCAGGCCCAACAAATCGAAGCCCTGGGACAAATGGGAGCTTGTTTAGAGGGAAAAGGGAGTCAAGTTTCTGCACCAAGGATCACAGTGTGTAGATTTCAACTGCCGTAGTAGCACGTGATAAGGACACAGGAGCTGCAAACCACAGGGGCTAACAGGACGCCGTCACTCTCCACCGAGGAGGTGGGGGGAAGATGATGGTATTGGTGCTTTGAAATGGAGGTGAAATTCACTTATCAAATACTCCAAGTCTGTGAAAAAGGCAAGTTGTCCTGGGTAGTGTGGGAGGATTTTGAGAGAGAGAGAGAGTGTGTGTGTGTGTGTGTGTGTGTGTGTGTGTGTGTCTCACAGGGTAGGAGGGGCATGGCGGGGACCCTGCTGGGACCAGTCACAGGGGAAAGTCAGAGAGACCGCGAGGACAGGGCAGCCTGGGCTCTGTGGATGCTGCTTTCCACATCGAAGAGCAGCGGGCTTTGCTTGTGAAGGTAAAGGCTGACTCGGCAGGTGTTATGAGCGAGGACTGACAGAATCAGACCTGAGTTGTAGGAAGATTACAGTGATTATAACGTGTAGGACGGAGTGAAGAGATGGATCCAGGAGCTGTCACAAAAGATGACTTTGGGGTTTTCAACCTGAGAAAACAATGTTATAAATAGAAGCAATGAAGGCAGAAGGAGAAATTAAGTTTGAGGGGAAGATAAGGATTCGCTTTAAATGTGTCAAATATGACGGAGTGATCCAGTCAATCAACGAAGATGTTTTGAACACCCCTAGGCACTGGGCCTGGCTTGGTGCTGGGGGTGTAGTGACAAGGCAGTCACAGCGTTTGGACTCCGCTGGAACAGGAGCCCCAATAGGCGTTAGCTTGATTTATTTTGGCCCAGCCACTTCCCGACACAAGTCTTAGCCCATTGGAGGGCTCAAATATTTGTTAATGAAGAGACATACGAACAGACTGGTCCATCCAAATGGAAAGGTCTAAGCAATTACAAATGTTGCCTGGATTGGCATCAATATTAATCACTTCTGATTACTTTTGCTTTGAATGAAGCTACACTTATCTTTCAAAGTAAAAGTGAGACCAACACATATTTTCAAAAGTAACATAGGCTTCACATTGCATGCAGTCCATCACTCATTTTAAGTTTGTAATGAAAGGATCCTGGGGACAAGAGCGTCTACGTTCCCTAAATAAGGATTAGCAAACTACAAACTACAGGTCAGGTCCAGCCCACAACCTGTTTTTTAAATAAAGTTTTATTGTAACACAGCGACGCTCATTTGTGTGTGTATTGCCCCCAGACAACAGAGGAAGGAGTAATTGTGAGAGACTGCATTGCAAAGCCTAAGATGTTTATGGTCTGGCACTTTAAAGAAAGTTTGCTGACCCCTGCTTCTAAACCAATATGTGATAAGTTATGGGTAGGTTTGTAAACGCAGTAGATTGACAGCTTTCTTTAAAAAAGAAAGTGTGATTGTAATCTAAGCAGAGGGTAATGTTGCTTAGGCATACAATTTAAAACGCTAATTACACATCTGTACGGTAATTAAAACAAGGCTTTTAATAAGCAGCACTCTGAATCCGGTGTAATGAATGTACTTAAAAGGAATACATTTTCTTTATTCTGAAAAATCTTCTATAATTCACATTTTTTGTATATATATAAGCAAACCAAACTACTGATGTCTTCTATGGAATCATGATTCTTTTCCCCTAGAAAATTGTTCGGTGAGCTCTAGTTAAAATGAGCATAAAATGATCCCCTTAAACAACGAATTAATGTAGTGCAAATTGTTGTCAGTAAGAACATACTTAAAAATATAGACAATACTCAACTAGTTGAGCTTTGAGCTTCCCTCAGCCCTTTGGCCCCTTTTCTTTCTTTCTTTTTTTCTTTTTTCTTTTTTCTTTTTTTTTTTTTTTTTTTTTTGACAACAGGTCTGTTCCAAAAGTTGGTCTCACATAGTCTGTCTCATGCTGGGGATAAGAGGGCTTCCCTTCCAGCAGGTTGCCCCGACCAGTTGGCCCCTTTCTTTCGTGTTCCATGCTCATGAACACACACACGCACACACTTGCACACACACAGACACATGTAGACACAGCCCTTTTGAGGTTTGGGTGTGATCAGGGCCGTAGGCCTTTCATCTCTCACTTCATTACTGACCCAAAAGCAGAGGGGAAAAGGCATAAAAACACTCTGAGTGTAGGACGTGGAAAGAATTACTCTAGCCGTGAAGACTAATTTGATCCAGGGCCTTGATAGAGAACTCCGGAAGGCGGTTCAGAAAAGGAGCTTCGAGATCCCCCCTTTGAGCAAAGTAGCCTTATTTAACAAGCAGGAGGCCTCCTCAGGGGACAGCGGTCACATCCATGTGCGTCTCCCAGTCCATTGCCTTCTCCTGGAGTGACCCCCAAAAGCGAAACAGGTTCCCAGTGAAGGTGGCAGTCTTTGGTTTCAAGGCAGAATGTGGGAGTTGTCACTAAGGACGGAAGACTGGACAGTGTGAATTGAAGATCAAACTTGGTTCCCCATGTCTTTCATTTGGCACAAAGCAAGTCAAAACTTTTGAGGTGTTTTGGCATTTTGACTCAGGGATGTGGTGAAAGATCAAAGCGTCATGCAGTGCTGTGCATGCATGTGGGTAGAAAAGCACACCTTCCGGGGCCCAAGGTGAACCTGTGCGTTCTGAGAAGATAGCAGATCAAGAAAGCTAAATTCTTCTGTTTCCAAGGCAACTGAATGACAAATAGCTTGAGTCTTAATCCAATAGATGAGATGATGATTCTGGTACATTTTCAATTAGAAAATGACTATAAGAAAACAGACATCCCTGAATCCGCCCCATGCTGGCCCAAGGAGCCTATTTTCCTAATAGCCTTGCTAAAAGATGCCCTAACAACATTGATGGAACATTGATTCAGCCTCTGATCTGTTGCAGAAAATGAGGGCAGGAAAAATAGAGAACACGATAACTATATGCATTGCGTTCTCACACTCATTTTATGGGACTGGTTGCAATGTCCCAGTGCCTTTCTTCATCAGTTTATATACTCTTGAGAAAATATGCTGCTGGACGAAAGAGGAGACTGGCGGATCAGAACGGCTCCAGATCAGTTATTTCCACCCAGCCTTGAAGGGTGAGTAGGCTTGGACGGGAAAGAGGAGGGACTGCAGTCCCAGCAGACAGGGAGTGAGAGAGATGGGTGGCGGTGGTGGCAAAGGGCTGCTTTGAGGAGGGCTACATGACTAACTGTGGTGTGGCCGTGACAGGGGAGGACTGGGAAGCTGGAGGACATTGCTGAGGTTTGAGAGATCATCACTCTAGGAAATGTGGCTGTTATCTTGTAGGCAGGGTGATAACGGTCACATTTTAGAAGTAGAAATCCAGCAGCTTGGGTAAAAGGAGGAGATGAGGCAAAGAGGCCATTCTTTAATTCACATGCGCCTATCAATCGAGAACGTTCCTTTGTTCAGCTCTCCCCTCCAGCTATCGCTTGAATCTGTTCACCTCCACGTCAGCTAGCATCACCCCCCCCATACCTGTACCCCTGTGCCAGCCTCCTAGCCACACTTCCGGGCTCATCCCCTTCTCCCCCATTCTTCTCACAGCAGACAGAATATGTATTTTTCAGTTACAGAAGTCAGCATGCCCCTCACCCATCCATCCATTGTAGTCTTTCCATTACATTTAAGATCAGGTCTCATCTCTCCCCTCGTGTCGCATACCCCTAACTACTGTGCACTGGGGGCCAGCCCAGGGTCTTCTCTCAGTGCCCTGACTGGGTCAGCGGGGGGCCACCTAATGGCCTTCCCACAGACACAGTCCTCTGCCTTAGACACACTCCCTCTCTCTCACTTGGCCAACCCTACTCATCTCTCTGCGTGCACAGAACCATGTTCCTGACCCTCACCACCCCCTGCCCATCTAAATTGGATTCTTTATTAAAAGACCCCTGGCACGTGTAACCTTTCCTTCTTGATACTTAGCATAGTTTGTAAATGTGCATTAGGTGTGCGTGTGCTTGTTGA
Organism: Ursus maritimus; assembly: GCF_017311325.1. NCBI lineage: Eukaryota > Metazoa > Chordata > Mammalia > Carnivora > Ursidae > Ursus > Ursus maritimus. The sequence continues at coordinate 54,593,990 of NW_024423897.1, forward strand.
TGTGGGACAGTCTACGGCATCTCTATTCCAAACGTGTGTCCCCAGCTCATGGCAGATCCTGAGGAACATTAGTGGAAGAAGGGAGAGTGGGAGAGAGGCCGCTGAGCGTGGGGAGATGCATAAATCACCAACAAGGGATTCCATAGTCTGTGATAAAGGAGCAGGCTCGACCAGGAGGGCACACGGAGCGCTCCCTGAGGGCGGGCGTGCAGGAGGTGACACGGGGGCACACGTGAGAAGCTGATACAGTATTAGCCGCACAGCTGGAGCCACCACCCTCCACTCCGGAAGTAAGGAGGGAGTGAAGGAGGGAGAAGGGGCCAAGCACCGGGGTCAGAAGGCAGGATGGGGAACTGTGATGGCATCCTGGCTCCGCTCCTTCCTTGCTGCGTGATCCCGGGGCATGCACTCAAGTGCTGTGTGCGCTGGGCTCCTCCTCTCTCAGGTAGAGATGGTGATGGCAGTACCTGCCCCGTCGCGCAGTCATGAAGGTGAAGGAAGGTCGCGCTGGAAAGTTGCTCGGAACAGTGCCTTGTCTGTGGTAAGAGCTATATCCGTGTGTTAGATCATCAGCTCTGGGAGGGAGCAAAGATGTGAGGGAGGGAGGTGGCCAGGGCGCGCAAACACGGAGACCACTGCTGAGCGGTAGCTGGGTACACTATGCTGAGACTCATTCATTCATTCATTCATTCACTTGGCAAACCCATAGCCCCAGCATACTGCAAGGAACTGGGGTTCCCAAACTCAAACTCAGTTCTTATCCTCACCATTCGGGCTGGTGGGGAATGCACGGGGCGTCCAGCAGATGGAGGGAAGGGCTGGAGGCAGGAATCTGTTGAAAAAGAGGATCTGATTTCTGACTTCAGTGAACAGGAGACACATTCACCTGCCAAGAGCGGAATGGACTAAGGTCGGGGGGGGGCGGCGGCTGGAAGAAAAGGGGTGATGGGCCTGTTGACAAGGAGTGAGGGGTAGTTTTAGAGCTGCGGCTCCTGCCCCTCCCCCCCACCACTACTCCTTGCCACCGTTCTCATTGTAAGTAAATATCCCTGCCAAAAACGTAGTCTTGTATTTGCAGTTTCATATTTTTATAGAGGAACCCAAAATTACTATATAAGTTTAGATCCACAAAATCTTTGATTTATCTGGAGATGAGAATGTACAGCCTTGAGGGACTAGAGGGGGAAGACCAGCCTGTGTGGCCAGGAGTGGGGTGTGTGGGGCATCCGACCGTGTTTGTGTGTGCACATGCACGTGGGAGAAAGGCCGATTAAAAAAATCCAAAATTGCCTGTTCGACATTTCACAAAGTATTTTAGTAAAGTATTAATTCTCAACGAGAGTAGGTCGGGTACCATTATCTCTATTACCTCATTCAGTCCTGCCAACAACCCATGAAAAAGAGTCATTTTATCATCCTCATTTTCTAGAAGGAGAAAACTGTGGCTCCAGCAGATGGCTGACTTGCCCAGGGCCACAGAGCCAGTGGGAGGAATTCTGGAATTCGTGGAGGCCATCGGCTTCCCGAGCCCACACCCATCGTCACCGTGCTGGGCTGTCCTTCCTGGGTTTGCAGAGCAAACCGTACCAACAAGATTGAATAATTAGGAATTAACTTATCCTGAGGTCAAGAGTAGGGCAGACCGTCCCCAACCTATAATGGTCTGACTCAATGATTTTTCGACTTTATGATGGTAGGAAAGCAAGACCCATTCAGAAGTAAAATACTTCAATTGGATTTGGATTTTTTCCCAGGCTAGCACTGCGCGGGACGATGCTCTCTCGTGATGCTGGGCCCTGTAGCACAGCTGGCAGTCAGCCACAAGGTCACCGAGGTCAACAGCCCCCACACCGGCAACCTTCTGTCCCCACACAACCATTCTGTTTTTCAGCCTCAGTTCAGTATTCAATAAATTACACGAGATAGTCAACACTTTATTACAAAATAGACTTTCTGTTAAAGGATTTTGCCCAATCAATGTAAGGCTAATGTAAGTGTTCTGAGAACATTGAAAGTAGGCTGGGCTAAGCTGCAGTGTCCAGTAGGTTAGGTGTATTAAACACGTTTTCAATTTACAGTACTTTCAATTTATGATGGGTTTATCACGATGTAACCGCACCATAAGTATAGCTGAAGTCTTTTTACCCACACCAGTCCCAATTTATATCCCTAATACCAAACTAAAGCTCAGGTCAGCTGTATTTTTGAAAAGCTGCTGAATACCAGATACTATACTAAGCATTGCATGGAAAAGAAAGGAAGTTTCTGGAACATTCCCATGGCTTCAAGGTGTTCACCGTCTTGAAGAGAGGACGGAAATGAAACATAGTAACCTGTACCACCTGCTGAAAATTGAGTGATTAAGACATCACGTTCAACCAGGGCTCAAAGTAGCCATCCCTGCAGGTGTGGACACACAAAGACGACTCCATGGGGCAGAGAAGGGGAGGGACAGGGGTTTCTGGAGAGAAAGGGCATCTGGAATGGACTTCCTGACTCCTTTCTACATTGTTGAAACCCGCCAGCTGATGCCTCATGAAGCAGGTGACATAAGCTGGGTGTGTTTACCTACTTCATTTGCCCAGATTTTCCACCCTGCTGCTATCAATAGTCCGAAGCAGCTTCCCAGAGCTGGGATGCGGAGGCCACATTCGCGCTGGCATGGTGACCCTTTAGCATGGTATCTAACCCGCTGTCAGGAGGGAGCAGGTGGGAAATCACTGGAGCACCTGGGAAGCCTTGCTTTCCTCTGCTGCCTTTCTCTCAAGTATCCTGAAGCCGGTGAGCTTCTTGTTCCCACGTTTAGTATTTGTAGGGTTTGTCATGCGGCTCTAGCATTGCCCCTAAGAAGTCTGTGCACCCTCTGGACATCCCGTGGCCCCATATAAATAGGACTGTGCAGTGTATGAAAACAATGCCTTTTGTTGAAACAAGCACTCATACCTCCAGGATTTCAACCAAGGGGAGCCCCCGGGGGGAGAAGAGCCACCTCCAGGTAGTGGTTTTTCGTCTGATTAGGGGTGACGGTCATACCTGGCTGCTGGGAAGATACCACTTACCCTGAGAAATATAGCCCCGTCCCTTCACCCTCTCAGAATAGAGGAGATGAGCCACTCTTTGGGGAAGATGTTTTCCCAAAATGACAGAAAACAGATACTGACTAATTACAAAGCAAAAGCCAGGCACACAGTCTAGGAAAGTCAATTTAGTGTAGATTTCTGATTCAACAATAATCCGATTTCCCATACAAGTCCCAGCCACAAATGCTGTATGGATCCAGCTCCCACGTTCCTACTTAGGATATTCCCTGCCCTCCTCTGATTTGACCAGTTTGCCTGGGGACACGTTCCGTCATTCAAATCGAAGCCAAGACAAACTGGAATATAGCAGATCAGTAAAGGGTCAATGTGTTCCAGGAGAAGTGTCATTTGCATAGAGAGATGATAGAAAAATCTAGGACAGTTGAGTTTCCAAAACGGAATCCTTGCTTTTTCCCTGGGGTATGAGGGGGCAGAAAAGGGTAAGGCTTCCAATGGACATGGATGTGATTTGAATACAAAAAGTGTACATTTTAGAATTAAAACAAAAGTGTTATAACCCATTCCCTGTCCGTCTGCAAACTGTCCTTTATATTACAGTGCTGAGCAAAGAGTAAGGGTTTAGAAGTGTCATTTCTTCTGTCTCAATGACTCTTAAGAGAAAAAAAAAGTGCTTTATATTTTTTGAGGTGTTGAAGAAGAGCAAGAAGAGGGAAAAATCATAAAGTTTGAGGAATTCCTTTAAAAACAAGCTTCTTGTGGTTGTTTGTGTTAAATTTTTAAAATGGTTGTTTGTGTTAAATTTTTTAAATGAGACAAACGCTTCATGGTCCTCAGTCCCCGCATAATCTTGCAACTACACGCTGAGGAATCCATTGTGTTTCTTTCCCAGTTCATGTTGGTCACTCCAGTTGAGAGGACTGAAGTGGTGTCTGTTTGCTGGACCCCAGCTAAAGGAACAGGTGTGGGAAGTCCATATACTAAGATGTGAGTTCCTGTTGAGTTGTTTTCTTCTCCTGAGGCTTCAGCATCTTTTGCACTCTGACCTCATGGGGAGACTGCCCTGCTGACCCGTCTGAGGACAGAGTCCCTTCTTGCTCTCCATCTCTAGGCCTGCCCCCTTGTGGGGATGGGATAGGAGTTGGGCGTCTCAGAAAAGGAGCTGCCCAGCAGAGAGTGGGGCGGTGCTAGGGCTGCCAGATAAAATTCTGGACATCCAGTTAAATTTGAATTTCAGGTGAACAATGGACAGGACATGCTTCCTTGGTTTGTGTGGTATTGGGAATTAAAAAACTCACGTTCTGTCTCAATTCTGCTACTTGAAGCTTTGTGATCCACCTTGCTAAGCCCCATCTACTTCAACTGCAAAATGGGGGTGATGGTATCGAGGTCTTAGCTTGTTAAGATCAAATATATGACAAGAGCTTGGAATATGCTTGCAAATGATAAATACACAAATGGTAGCGAAGCTTTTCTAAGTTGAACATTGAAATGGTACATTTAGGCAAAACACTGCAGGAAGTCCAAACCCTAGGAATGGGTGGGTAAACAAAACACAGTGAGCCCTTGAACAACATGGGTCTACTTCCAGGCAGATTTTTTTTTTTTCGATAAACACAGTACGGGACTATAAATGTATTTTCCTTGTGATTTCCTCAATAACATTTTCTCTAGCTTCCTTTATTGTGAGAATACAGTATATGATAAATATACAAAGTATGTGTTCATTGATTGTTTATGTGATGGGTAAGGCTTCTAGTCAACAGTAGGCCATTCGTAGTTAAGTTTCTGGTTAAGTCAGAACTGACGCATGGATTTTCAATGGCGGAGGTTGGCACCCCTAGCCCCAACATTGTTCAAGGTTCAACTGTAGATAATAAGTTAAGAAAAGAGACAAGTGGAAAGACAAGTGAAAGAGTTGACTGGGAGCCGGCTTACACGCATCGCTATCATTTTGTTCACTAATAAAACAATTCACTGAAAAGACTCCTTAATTCAAATCCAGGGTGAGCACATACACATTTGTACCATGAGAGTTTCTGTGCACTGGTGATAGGAAGATGACCCAAGTAAATACATTCACCAAGTGGATTCTAGGAAGTGACCAAACACCAGGCAGTGTTCTAAAGTGTTAACCAAATACAACTCATTTTAATTCTCACAAAACTCTGTGAAGTATATCCTTAGCTCCATTTCACAGCTAAGAAAACTGAGGCCCAGATGTATGTGTAACCAACCGGCTGAGCATCATCCAGACATTGTGTGGTGAAGCTTGGGTTCAAGGTTGCAGTCCACGTCCTGAAGCACATCATCTGTCCTCACTGTGCCCATAGTGCCAAGCAAGGGAAAAGTTCCTTTTAGGGAACATGTTGGTAGAGACAGCTGCCAGAAACCAGGATCATAGAATTAATAGGACTAGCTCAATGAGAGATGTAACTAAATGAGCGATGATCCAATTATTTAGACATTTTTTTTTAAAGCAAAGCATGAAGGGTTCAGGAGAAAAGGAATTCTATTTTCCAGACATACACATTCATTTCCAAGCTTCAGCGTCAAATTGTGAAACAAAAGACAGCCATCCATTTCCTGAGGATTTCGTTATAATTTAAAAATTGTCACACTTGGGGCAAGGTATGAAGTTTTGATGACTGGGTGTGGTTACAGTAGCCTAGTTCTTTATGTAAAATTTGCTGACTTTGAAATGTAGTGTCATTTGGAGAAAGTGAAGAAAGGGAGCACTGTAGGGCTATGCCCACTGCCGATGTATTTTATTAGCGAACTTGTCCAGCGTGTAAGGTGCTAACTGGTATCGTAACACGAGGACAAGGGAGTTTTCATTTACTCTCAATTATCACTGTGAATTTTGAGGTGAGAATAACTGAAAATGTGATCCTTGGGACATTTGTTAGATGATGGCAGGTGGAATAAATTTCTGCATCTTGGGGTAAAATCCAAATTCATGCCTACTTGGGCCTGTCAATCCCTCATCCCTGCCCCTCCCACTCAAATCCTCTGGGACAGCAGTTCTCAAACTCCTTGGTCTCCCATCCTCCTCTCACATGCTAGTTACAGAAGATCTCAGAGCTTCTGTCTATATGAGTTACATCTATCCATACTGACTGTATCGATGCTACAATTGAAAAGTGCTTAAAAATTTAATTTAGTATATTCATGAAGAGTTACTTTTAAAGTCATAATAACAAACCCATTACCTATTGATATAGATATTTCATTTGAAATAACCATTTTGATCATAGCTACACTTGTGAGCTTAGCTTAAAGTATCAGCTTATCCAGTCACTGTGTTGTACACCTGAAACTAATGAAACTGTGTGTCAAATAGACTTCAATTAAAATGATAAAAATAGAATAACTGTTTTTCCAAATACAGCATTCTTTTATAACTTTGCAGATCTCTCATGTCTGGCTTAATGGAAGACAACTGCATTCTCATATCTGCTTCTTTGTTCAGCCTGTTGTAAAACATTTTGTTTGAAGTATATGAAGAAAATCTGGCCTCATACACATATGTCATTGGAAAAGGAAGGAGGAGTATTTTCATAGCTTTTTGGATAATTGTGGATATTCTTTCATATGACACAAAACTGTGAGTCGTAGTTTCTTAAAGCTTAGTTGAAATAACTTAAAAATACAGCAGTGAACTTTCTGAGGTGTGTTGCTTAAAATCCATGGCTCTGTCTGAGTAGATTTTGAATGCTTTGAATAGATCTTTTACCCTCGTGTGATGCTGGCATATATTGTGCTGAGTTACGCAGATATTCTGCCTGTTGATATATTTCATTAGATGATATATTTTTATATTCACGCTATAAAGTCAGATTTGTCAGTGTCACCAACAGTCTCATCAGAAAGTCTTCAAGTACCGGGGGATTTTTAAATGCAAGTTTTCCCATCTTCTCATGTTTTTCATAAAGTTGAAACTTTATCACTGGCAGCAAATAGTGTCAGTCATTTTCCTAAAAGTGAGAAGCTCACTTTGCCCACCGTTGTCCTTAAGAAAATGCCTGCAAATACCCAAGCCTCAATGACCACAGTTTGTCTGTCAGTCTTTTTTTTTTTAAGATTTTATTTATTTGAGAGTGGGGGGGTGGCGGAGAGAGCACAAGCGGGGGGAGAGGCAGAGGCAGAGGGAGAAGCAGGCTCCCTATTGAGCAAGGAGCCCGATGTAGGACTCGATCCCAGGACTCCAGGATCATGACCTGAGCTGAAGGCAGACGCTTAACCAACTGAGCCGCCCGGGCGCCCCTGTCTGTCAGTCTTTCAGGTAAAATTTGTGCCCCATGAAAAGGCAGGTAGTTCATTTCACAACTCAACACACACACACAAGTACTCTCCCAGGAGAAGCCTGGAAGACGTAAGTGCTTTATGTGTGTTTTCATTTTATCACCTAGAATATTAAGAAGATGGACAACCAGGGGCCAAGCTTTAGTAAAATTAATAATTTTTACTGCTAGGTCAAGGACATTCTTAATTGGAACTGGCCTTTTTTTTTTTTTTTTAAATTGTGAGTGTGTGACAGTAAAGAATATACTGCCTGGGAAAGCGGTTGGATCTCACTGTCTTGATTCCTTCTAAGACCCCAGCAGTTTTAACCCCCACTGCTCCCGCCACTTCAGTGCCCGGGTCAGCCAAGTTGAAAGCACAGATAACATCTTAGTATCTTTACGAAAATCATCTTAACCATGTGGATGTCTGGAAGGAGTCCAGCGGTGCCTGGACCAGACTTTAAGAGCTGCTGCTCTAGATTAGCCCTGGTCTGTGCTGTTCCATGGCTACTTTGGGTACAAGGAGAATTTTATAGAACAATTCACAACGCTGCCCTAGGAAAAAAAAAAATACATATATATATGTGTGTGTATATATATATATATATGTTTTGTTTTTTTTTTACAAATACCACACATTTCTTTGAGTGTAGTGTGTACCTTTGCTTAATGCTTAAGGAAAATGGCAGTTATGTTCTGTGTTCAGTTTACGTAATTCCTCTTTGAATAGCAGGGAAATGTTTGAGCTGTCGGTTGCTTTTTCACTCGGTTGCACACTACATATTAAGAATAAATACAAACTTTGAAATGTTTTCAGAATTTAATTTTTTATTTGTGCACAGTGTGGTCTACAACTTTAGTTTCTTGGAGCAATAGTAATACTTTGTTTGAATTATAAAATAAATAGTACAAAATGTGCAGCCAAGCATGTTAGATTTGTTTATGAGTCATTTTATCTTAAATAACACATCTGATAAGTTAGATAAAAACAAGGTCCTTCGGGACTTTTTGTAAACATGGTCTCGTCTAAAATAAAATGAATTATTTTATTCAAGTTTCTCTTTCCATCGAGTGTGCCTTAACGGGTATTTTGAACGCCTGCGGCACACAGCAATTGTGTGAGAGCCAACTGTGTGACCTCGTCCCAGCCTGCAAAGGTGTCAGAACAGACCCTTCAGAAGAAATGAGTAGAGTGGTCATGAACTTGGGTTTTAGGATCACAGACATTTTGGGTTGCGCTGCTGTTTATTATCTGGGTGACCTTGGACTTAAGTATTTAATTTTTTAAGGCTTCGTTTTCACAGCTTTAACATGGGGTAATACCGGTATGAACCCCTAACTCCAGATGACTCCATAGCTACTCTGAGCATTCAGTGACTATGGGTCTGATAAGGGTTTTAGCCCCTTAGCTGGTCCTTGGCTTATGAGTTTACTCAGGCTGCCAGAACTAAGGACCACTAACTGAGTGGCTTGTCCAGTAGAAATACACTGTCTCACAGTTCCGGAGGCTAGAAGTCTGCAGTCAAGGTGTCGGCAAGGTCCTGCTCGTCCTGAAGGTACTCAGCGAGGATCTGCGGCAGGTGTCTCAAGGAGTTCTGGGAGTTCCTGGGCTTGTGACAGCAAACCCCAAACTGCACGTGGCGTTCTCCCTGTTTTGCAACTGCCCCATTATTAGAAGGACCCCAGTCATTTGGGGTGAGAGGCCCACCCTGCTCCAGGATGACCTCGTCTTAACTAATCATGTTTGCAATGCCTCTGTTTCCCATAAAGGCACCTTCTGAAGACCTGGGGGTTAGGATTTCAACATCTGCATTTTGGAGGGATACAACTCAACCCATAACATTTAGCCAACCCTCAATACATGTAAGATTTTTTTCTGTTGTTGTTTTCTTGTTATGTTCCATGCAAACATAATTTGTTTAAATGGCGAGTAGAAGGTGGAACTGATTCTCAGGTTTCTGGTTCGGACGGCTGGATAGACAGGCCACGCTGCCATGAACCAAGATAGCAACTGAAAAGGAGGAGCATGGTTTGTGCTGGGTGTGGGGAGGAGGCAGGGTGTGCTTTTTTTTTTTTATATTTATGGAAAGTTTGTATATGTGGTTGGTGTATCAAGCAAAAATTGTGAACTCAAACATGGGGATGAAGATACAGTTTTGCCAGTCATCAGAAAACAAACGTTCTGTCTGTATATTATATACACATGCGTGTTTTCATCCCACACACATTTATCAGCAGCTGTTTTGTACCAGGTGTTCAGGTAATTTTGTCCCAACTTATCGGGGATTTAGGAGGTTTGGGAAGCTGACAAGTCACAAAACTAGAGATGCTTTTTTGGGGAAAAAATGAATAGACTCGTCTGACAGCAGCCACAAGGAAATTCAAGAGACTCATGTAGAGACAGGTTGGAGCCAGGTAGAGGAGGACCAGGGTTTTTTTAAGTTTAATATTTGTTTTTCCTAAAGGCAGTGGGAAACTGTTGAGGGCTTTGAGCAGAAAATCGGCATGTGCTAGGTGATGTTTGAGGAAGACTAATCTGGAAATAACTGTGTAGTGGACTGGAAGCGGTGGGCATTGGCACGGGGAACTCAGAAGATGAGCTTCACCCACAAGAAGGGTAAAACTTGGAGCCAGGGGATAGGAGAAAATCCGTGGAGGAAATCATGATGCTGTGTGGGGACAACATAACAGGGAGAGGACAGTCACCATTTACTACAAGATTTGTAGCCTAGGACAGTGGAAAAATACAGTATGTCTGAAGAAAAAAAGGGAAATTGGGGGGGGGATTTGGGGGAAGAAGTGGCTCTCAGGGTTAGACAGCTCGTCTCAGCTGACAGCAGGTGCCAGTGGAGGAATCTTGAGACAGGGGTGAACCCAGGTCAGGAGCAGTGGCAGAGTGTCAGGAGAGCACGTGACACCAGCCAGGAAACATTGCTGTGCCCCGCAGATGGTTAATCCCCGCTTACTTTATCTTAGCTGCTCTGCAGGTATCCTGCTTCTCTCTTCCCAGTAGCTTAATCTGTCAAGACTCTCATACAGGTGAAATGTTAATGCCCTAGGACTCTGCTAAAATCAACAGTTTAATTAAACTTCACAAAACCAGCTGCCGTCCCTTGTCCCTTGTTAGGGCCCCCGTGTATTCTGCTTTGCTCTGTTAAGTTAAAGAAACAACTAAGATTGCTTTCTGTTAAAACCATGAGGATCTTTTTTAAAAGACCCAGATTCTGATTCATGTCTTAATGTAAAAGAGGGATCTGAGCATGAGACTCAGACCAAAGCACCAGGTTGACTTGAGAGATCATGCAGAAGGACTGATAATGGGGAAAACAGATGCTCTCAATGAAAGATATCCTTTTATATAATCCTTTTATAGGTGTTTAAAGGTCCTCTTTGAAGTTAACGATAGTTGCATTCAGGATTATTTATTCATCTGACTCCGTGAAATTAGAGGTGTTTATTCATAGGAGGTCATTCGTATATGGATGAAACATTCTCAGCATGAAAGTGACGGTTATTGAAAGGAATAAAAACATGGTGGAAGTAGAAATGGTGAAAGGCAAGCAGTGAATGTTCTTGTTGGCTGGAAGGCGAGTGCAGAGTGCGCTGTCTGTGACTGTGTGAGCAGATCGCAGGTGCTGAAAAGATACAACCACGTGTGTCTTCAGTGTAGCTCTTCTTGCGGAATGAGCTCCCTGCTACACAGCTCACTTGTAGTTCTCAACAAAATTAAAAACCTACTTGGTTTTCCTATAGCTTAAAACATAGCTTAAGAGACATGGGATGCCCAACCAGCTCTGTGGGTAAAGTACTCAACTCGATCTCAGGGTTGTGAGTTCAAGGGCTATGTTGGGTGTAGAGCTCACTTAAAACACACACACACACACACACACACACACACAATTTAAGAGACAGGATGCAAATTTAAGTTACTTAAAGAGACTTATTTTGCAACAGTGAGTCATTGCTCTGCGTGGGGGGAAAATTGCTACAAATTAATATTATGGATGTAAAAAGGAAGATATGCTCAAGAGCATGCACTTGACCTCCCTGAGCTCAGTTGTCCAAAGTAGTAGCTCCTTTCCTTCTGAAAAGTCATGTTTCTCCGTACTCTCTCCATGTGGCTTTAATGGGAATGGCCATTTTCTGAGGCCACGTGGTCATGGTGATTTTCCAGAGGTGACCCCTCGTACTGTGCTCTGGAGACAGTGACCGCACCAGGATGCAGCACCTCACCCGGGCAGAGCCCCTGAGAGCCCTTCCCTGACCCTTTCAGTCTCGGAACCAAAGAGGATGGTCTGCTTTTATCTCTGGTGGTGAAGGATGAGGGGCTGGAGCCCAGAGTGGCCTTGGCAGACATGAGAGAAGCAGAGACAGGAGCAGGAGAGAGGGGCCCTTGGGCTCCTTCTGAGCCTGCTCTTCGTAGGTTATGGACATGCAGGGGCTCCGGTGGAGCTGCTGTTGCTCGCTTGTTGCTTTTTCGCATATTATTTTCACTTGGATCTGTACTCGTGAGACAGAGCACTGTTCTTTTTTTTTTTTTTTTTTGAAGATTTTATTTATTTATTTGACAGAGAGAGAGACACACACAGCCAGAGAGAGAGGGAACACCAGCAGGGGGAGTGGGAGAGGAAGAAGCAGGCTCATAGCGGAGGAGCCCGATGTGGGGCTCGATCCCAGAATGCCGGGATCACGCCCTGAGCCGAAGGCAGATGCTTAATGACTAAGCCACCCAGGCGCCCCGACAGAGCACTGTTCTGATGGCGAGGAATTGCTCCATTGTCAGTAGACTGTGGATTACTTCCCCAGTCCTCCACTGTTACTCTGTTAGCCACCTTTAATTTGATAATATGCAGTCTAATTAGAAAATGCAGAATGTTTTCATCTGGGCTACTAAATAGTTGCTCTTTCACGGAGAAATAGCATCAGAGCCTGAGGTCAGGATATGGGCATCTATGACCCTCTGAGGGAAAATAGAAGAGGCAGAATAGATTTTGTACCTGTCATGGACGTTTGATGATCCCTTGCAGGGCGGGGTCAGGTACTGTGTTCGGTGCTCTGCATACTAAGAAGAATAAAACAGGTTCTGTCTTGAGGCCCCCGGAGCCGTGGAAATAAATGACAGCCGAGAGGGATACACTGGAGCTGAGACTGGTGGCTTGTGTGCAGCTACACAAGGGGACCATTAAGTACAAAGGCGTGTGGTTACTTGTGGGGCCGTAGAGCAAGGAAAATGTGGTGTAAGGAGCAGAACTGACGAGTGGAAGGAAAAAAGCTTCACGTCTATAAGGGATAAAGAAATGGAATTAAAGCTATAGCTCTGCAACTATTTTGACTTTTAATTTGTATTCTAATTCTGAATATGAAAGTATAATATTACTGAAAAGATATACAACATCGTAGTAAACGTTTTCTGGAAAAAAATAACAGGACACACCATCTTTTACTTAAATTGCATCTTCTGTTAATGACTCTCATAGGATCTGACACTTTATCATGAACCTGACGTAGAATCATGGAAGTCTCTGAGAGGGGGGAGGTTTTCCGCCCTCATTCATCTCTACTTCATTATTTTACCCCGTAAGATAGGGAGACGCAGAGAGGGGGTTTAGGTTCTCCAAGTTCCCATGAGGGCTAGTGTAGACTAGTGATTTTTAAACTGCAGATTTTAACCTAGTAAGTAAGGGTCGTGAAATCAGTTTTGTGAAACACAGTGAGTGTTGAGAGAGAGAGAATATGGCAGAATGGGAGTGTCAGATTGTATCCCATGTAGGAAGAATGAAGTTTTATGACCCTTTTGTTCATTTATATATCCAGTAACGATCTAGTAAATACAGATAAACATATGTGTATGCATGCACATGCCTGTGTCTCTGACTGCCAAATAAAATGTATTTTTTACCGTAGGTTGCAACAAAAGGGGTGGGGGAAAAAATGGCAGCCAGGTGCTGTAGCCAGAGTCAATGGAACTGTGGTCAACTGACCACTCAGCTGCTTGGCAGACATCAGGACTCTCAGGAGTCCAGGCTGATGTTCAGTCCACGGTGAACCCTCACCCCCTTCAGGCTGGCATCTCCTTACCTCACAGGCTCTGATTTACCCTGCTTCCTTGACGGGGCCCATCCTTTCTTCTCCTCTGTGAGCACCCTCCTTCCGCCTTGCAACCTTGCGGATTCTTTGATGGTCTTTCCTCTCTAGCTCTGTCCTAAGTTTGGACCCCTAATAGCAGAACCTGAGACAAGAATTTGGGTGCAGGTGGTGCCTTTACGAGGTGATCCCAGAAAGCAGAGAGTGAGACAAGGAAGGGGGGAAGGCTAGCCTAAGGGTCCATCATCAAGGTCACTACCAAAGGCGTGGAGTGAGGGCTTGATCTGCTGGTCGTTCTCAGCAGCATGAGCAGTGCCTGCCCTTGTGGTCCGGTGTGGGGGTGGGTGTCTGTTTACCACCATCTTCCAACGGCTGCAGGTTGCCTGGGGAGCATTAACTTCCTGCACTTCTGGGCTGTGTGTGTACTTCTGGCAAGGTGCCTGGCGTGGTTTTGCTCAAGGCCCTCGGCAGCAAGCTCCAAGATCGCGGCAGCTGCTCACGTGTTCCTCTGAGCTCATGGGAAATGTCCCCTGCAGCAGCGGCTGAAATCAGCGGTGGCCATGAGGCACGAAAACGCCTCTGTTATGCCCCCATGGCACCCAGAATGTCTGTCACACAACTGGGACTTGGGTGCTTTCGACCCTAGTAAAAATGAGAACGACCAGAGGACGATCAGGATAGGATCCTGAGTCCTAACAGCCTGTTCCTTCCGCTGCCCCCTCCTACCACCACTGCGAATTCTGGTTTACAGATTTTTTGGCATAGTCTTCTTTCGTTAGACTAATTTGTCTGCTCTTCCCTCGAGTGCCCTTGCTTCATAGTATAGGAAACTGTATTTACAAGTGAAAATTATTTGTTTTCTACACAGAGAAGCCATTCTTTCTATCTCATTTGAATTATTTATTTTTCGTTGAAGAATGCTGAACATAAAGGTTCATTTACATCCCCAGCTTCTCGCAACTGATCACTTCAGGAATCCAGTGGTAAAGGCAGCCTGGAAATTATGTGCGCTGCTGACAGGCAGGATAAAGCACCAGGAGCGCCAGTCCCTCGTACAGAGGAGGCCCGTGCTCAGATGGGCTTTCCCAGGGCACTCATACATCAGCCTGTCTCCCAAAAGGAGGACTCAGACACAAGTGTTTTCGTAAATGTATGAAGATTTAGTGCCTCAGAATCTGCCTCTGTTCTTGATTAGGTTTTAACGTTTTCTTCTTCCCCTGGCAGAATTCAGAGGTGCAAAATCCTACTTACAGACTTTTCAGATTTGTAAGCAAATATGTGCCGGGCAGAGCTGTCCAGAGCTCACTTTTTAAACACAGATGGGTTTACTACTTGTATACATATAATGGAGAAGCGGGGGAGTTTGGTTACCCCTGTGAACCTTCATGTTTCTTGGGACTCATGACAAGCTGATGTCTTACCCTGATTTCTGCCGTGGATGTAAAAAGAAGCATTTGGCCATCCACTGGCATCCCCAATCATCCAAACCAGGGTTCTGTTTTGGAGAAGCCAGCCACTCTTCTCGTTCCCTTTTCTTCCTGCACCATGAAGATGACAGTTTAGGAGCCTGAAACCAGGTGTCACTTCTCTGGACCCAGGGGCCATCCCTGCCTTACTGTGCCCGGCAGGCAGCATCGTACTCTAAGGCAGGGTCTGTGTCTCATTTAGTGGTGTCCCCAGAACCCAGCACAGGGCAGGCAAGTAACAGGGATGTTTCTTTCCACTTTCAGCAGCGGGTGAAGTCAGAGCATCCTTGACATTCCCAAGTCACCCTTCTACCTTACAGCACAGACGCTGCTATAGTTTTATATTTGCTTTTATTGTATGATCACACGTAATCAACCTGAAATATGATGGTGTCCAAATTGCCCTATCCACTTTTCCATAGTCCCTTTAAAAAGCTAATTTTCAACCCTCAGTCCCTTCCTGCCTTCCAGGCTGTTTCATTTCCATAATGAATATCAATTAGCTTACCTTTATGGTGCCTTAAATACTAGGCTACCTCCATTAATTTGTCCAGTGCTTACGGCAGACGGAACTAGGTATGTCAAAAGATCCATACACCACCAAGCCCACTGCATAGGTTCATGATAAAGTTAATATGTATCTGATGGCTGCCAGCCTATATAATAATTAACACACGTGCACTCACACAACACACAAAGAAAGACTGATTTACATCACAAGGATTTTAATTAGAATTTTATTAACATAATTGACATGGTGTTAAAATTAATTAACAATTGTTTTTCCCAAGTCATCTTTAAAGACATTACTTGAAGGCAAACTAGAAAATATTTTATGAGCTGTTTCTGTACAAAAGAAGAACGTGAATATAGATGATTTTCAATATATCAGTGTCATTTAGTGTTTGTATTTCTTTTGGAATCCCGATTTCATAGGACCTTAAATATAGAGCAGGCGGTCCCCATGCCACATCACCTTAAAATATTGGTATAATACTTTATGCAAAAAGAGAAATAACCTGCAGCCATGGATCTGCCAACAGTAGCCTAATAACTTCGAATGCATTGAATTATTTGTCATACCTGAGTGATGTCTGACATGGTCCACAAATCAGTACAGCATATTTTTCTCTAATTCATAATGAAAAAACACATTGTAAATTTTAATACACATCAGAATGTAAATTATTTTCTGTTGCAAAATAAAAATAAAAACGACATCCCGGGAAAGTGGGTAATTTGCATTTATTGTATCAACTGACTGATAAGGAGTTTTTATTCTGATATAACACTTCTGTATAGTCTTCAGAACTGGTCCAGTGATTCAAATTATAATTGAGGAAAATCAACTCTTCTTATGCTAGAAAACGAAGCATATTCACATTCTTAAAAAATGAAACTCGCTTTAAATGTAACTCTCAGAATTGTCTAAGTCTGTCCCCCAGCACTTTTTGCACGTTAATATGACTTTTTAAACTATTCCTGACAAGCGCTGTCTTTAAGCACACTGCCAGCTAAGCAGGGCGCCATCTTGCACAGATCTAGTCATGTCATTCACACCTATGTGTGCCCATTTACTGCTTTGTGCATTTTAAGCATTTACATCTTCAACATTTCTCTATGTCAGTCTTCTTCAAAGAAACAGAAGCAACAGGATGTATGGAGAAAGAGAGAAGGACTTTTTATTTTAGGAACTGGTTCATGCATTTGTAAAGTGTTGCCAAGACCCAAATCTGCAGGATCAGCCTGGAGATTCTGTAGGTTGGAGACCCGGGAAAGAGTTGCAGCTTGAGTCTGGAGGTAGTCAGCTGGCTTAAGTCCCTCTTCTTCCCAAAATGTCAGTCTTTTTTTTCTTTTTTTTTTAAATTATGTTAGTCACCATACAGTACATCATTAGTTTTTTCCTGTAGTGTTCCATGATTCATTGTTTGCATGTAACACCCAGTGCTCGATGCAATACCTGCCCTCCTTAATACCCATCACTGGGCTAGCCCATCCCCCTACCCCTCCTCCCCTCTAAAACCCTCTGTTTGTTTCCAGGAGTCCACTGTCTCTCGTGGTTTGTCTTCCCCTCTGATTTCCCCCCCCTTCATTTTTCCCTTCCCTCTCCTAATGTCCTCCCTGCTATTCCTTATGTTCCACAAATAAGTGAAACCATATGATAATTGTCTTTCTCTGCTTGACTTATTTTACTGAGCATAATCTCCTCCAGTTCCATCTGTGATGATGCAAATGTTGGGTAATCATTAGCCATCAGAGAAATTCAAATCAAAACCACGTTGAGATACCACCTTACGCCAGTTAGAATGGCAAAAAATGACAAGGCAAGAAATAACAAATTTTGGAGAGGTTGTGGAGAAAGTGAAATCCTCTTACACTGTTGGTGGGAATGCAAGTAGGTACAGCCACTTTGGAAAACAGTGTGGAGGAGGTTCCTCAAAAAATTTAAAATAGAGCTACCCTATGACCCAGCAATAGCACTACTGGGTATTTATCCCAAAAGTCAGTCTTTTTAATTACTCCTTCAGTTGATCAGATGAGCCCCAGACACATTATGAAGAACAGTCTGCTTTACTCATTGTCTCCTGGCTTAAATATTAATCCCACACACACACACACAAAATACTTTCACAGAAACATCTAGAGTAATATTTGACCAAATATTTGACTATCCTGGAGTAGCCAAGTTAACACATGAAATTAGCCAACAGCACCATATTACATCAGTGTGGATATAGTTGTAGATACAGATCCACTTGAAACTTCCTTTTTTGATTTGACACTGTTATTGTGATTTATCCACATGGATATATGTATGCGTATTTCATGCATTTTCTTTGCTTTGTAGTATTTCACCACATGCATAGACCACGATGCATTTATCCATTCTTTGATAGATATTTGGATGGTTTCCATGCTCTTCTTGGTGGACACTTAACAAGTAATGACTGTCCTTGCCTGTGTGTCCTTGGATAAACATGGGGTGTTAAAATCGCTGGGCCAGAGAGATGTGCATCTTCAAATTTAAGAGTTACATTTTATTTGTTGTCTAAAATGGTTGTGCCAATTTTCACTCCTGCTCTCAGTTTACAGCAGTTCTTGTTTCATCCCACATGTGCCAACTCTTGCTTTTGTCAGCCTTTTAAATCTTTGCTGCCTTGATGGGTCTGTTTCAGTTTACATTTTTCCAGTTATCCCCGAAGTCTAGCATGTGTTCAGAATTGTCAGTTGTCTGTGTATTGCTTGTTTATATACTTTCCCATTTTACTCTTGGATTACTTGTGAGGATGCTGGCATCAGGCCAGCTGTTCAGATTTAATCTTTATTATCTGTTGTTTATTGAATCTTCAAAATAAGACTAATACAGTTATCTACTTTGTTAGAACTGTTGTAAATCCTTAATAAATTAATATATATAAAGTACTTAAAGGGGGGTGGTTCAATAAATGAAAGCCATGATTAATATATAGAGGAGATATTTATACGTTCTTGATGTTATCTAGATTCTAACATATTCTTCCAATCTGTGACATGTGTTTTTATTTTTTTTATACTTTTAAATTTTAAGGTAATTCAGATTTTGTTCTTTATATATTCTTTTTAAGAGATCATACCCTTTGCTAAATTCATAGTATCATCCTCCTTTATTTTCTTATTAGGATATTTAAGATTTAACCCTTCAGATTTGTTCTCTAATGTATCTCGATCTTGTTGGGTATGGTGTGAGGTAGGGATCTAACTTTTCTTTCACATGAATATCCCTTGCTAGAAAAACATTTTTTCTGCACCTTTGCCTCTTTAATTCATAATATTACTTTTGCCTTTATGATGTGCCATCATTATCTATCTGCCTCCACCTATGATGTCTTATACACACTTAAGTTAAGGTGATTTAAAAATCACCTTGGGTTTAATATATCTGTGGAGGTCCAGCCACCCCATTCCCAAAAATACACCCCTGCCTGTTTTCAATCTTCAGCTACCTTCTTCACTCCTGTGAGGGGGAGGAAAGGCCCCAGGGCTCATAGAAGCCGAGGAGGACTCAGGTTGGAAGGGGAGAGGGAGATGGAGCAAGGAAGGGGGGCTCTCTTTCATTTAGTTCTCATGCTGACATGCCAGCTTGTTGCATGTCAGACCCCAGCCTGTTGTCTGAAGGGAAGAGCAGAAAAACCCCTGCTGTTTAGGTCCCTAAACTTAAAGGGGGGGGAGGGGGGAAAAAATGCAGGCTAGCACCTCACACTAGCATCCATATACTCCTGGTATTCTCCTCTAGCTTTTCCCAGAACTCTTCTCCCGGTCCAGAGTTCTGGTGTCCTCCCTCCCACCTTGAAGGCAGCCTGCATTCCTCCCACTCCTGCGGCTCTTGGTAACTTCTCTAAACCAGGCTTGTGTTTGATTTGCAAAGCCAAGTTTTTCTTTAAGATTCCAAATTTAAGAGTTGGGCCTTTTTTTTTTTTCCTGTCAGAGCTCTTCTTCCAACAAATACACTACACCTTGACTGTCAGACTAGTGTCTTTACTTCAAAAACTCCCCTTTGAAACCCAAAGCAGGTTGTGAGCATACATTGCACAAAGGATGTGAAGTGTGCTCTTTCTTAATACTCTAAGTACCTACCTTCCAATATTTCCTAATATCAGGGATGGCCAATGCAAATTACCCTAAAATTAAATAATAATGACACTCATAAGAATATATTGCAAGGGGGGAAAAAGGCATGCTAGAAGAGTATTAGAAACAATACAGATTTCATTTAATAAAGGAATCAGACTAAAAAAATTATTACACATTATGTGCTTTCCAATTCTAATTCTTACAAGCTAATTCTCAGATAGCATCTTCTGATTTAATCCACATGGACCAACAGCTACTTTACACCTCGGTAGTTGTGTTTAGGCCCAATTTAATTTTTCCTTCCAGCCACATGCATTAACAATAGAAGGAAATACCAGCGTGAATAGTCATTCCTTTTTCAGAGTCATATTGTGAAGTTCAGAGGAGAGAGCCGGGTGAAGCCCGGAACTGCAGAATCACCCGGCAGATAGAAGGCATTCCTCCCTGATTGAGCGGGGGGCCTCAGGAGGTTGTACAGGTGTGGGTGTTGAATAAGTATATGGTGCCTGTGAGCTTTGGCCCTCCTCCGTTCTTGTTCAGGAAGGCTTTTAGGCTGGGGTCTGTCAAAGGGAACCAGGGCTGGACTGTAGTCAAAGCAGTCCAGCTTTTATCCAGAAAGGATTGTAATAGGGGAAGAGAGGCCCGAGTGTAGAACGTGGCTCCATTCTAAGTGCAGCCTAGACAAGTGGGGATTATGGCCAAGGAGTGGGGCTGAGGTCGGGGGACAGAAGGTCACTAAGAGCAGGAACCTAGGGTAGGGAGCTTCCTGCCAAACTGACTCGGCGGGAGTCTTGCGGAGGTCAGCCAGGGTGCTCAAATCTCACCTGGGAGGGGGTAGAGAGGAGGAATTTCATTAGGTATCAAGGGTGGGGTGTTCTCTCCAAACTGACGGCAGGCTTCTTGCCAAAACTGGACTCAGCCAGGACGAAAGCCAAGATCAAGGCCTGCCTGAGAAAGGACTCAGAGAAGACGGACTTGAGTTCCGTCAAGGAGAGTCTCTGTCAGTCCTCAGACGCTTGTGACAGAAAGGCAGCCCAGTTCTAGTTTCTGCTGTCACCCCGCCTCAGCCAGCCGGTGAGAGAGGCAGCGTTCCCACCAAGGGCGCGCGTGCGCCTGTCTGCTGGGGCCTGAGTGTGAGACCTGCCCTGTGCGACCTCACAGAGGCTGGCACACCCACGAGGCCTGCTCCCTATCTGGCCAGCACCCCACCCCTACCCCCGTGGCTCCAATCATCCCCCCCCCAGGGCACACCCCTGTGGCCCCACCAACCCCCTTGACCCACACCCCACCGTGTCCCACCCCCCACCTTGTGGCTGACACTGCACAGCCCACACCACCCCCACCCCCTGCCTGCACCACACCCCCTCGACCCGCACCCCCTCTTTGGCACGTGTGCCCTCAGCCAGCCCTGGTGGTAAAGGCTCTGCACTGCCTCTTCCTACCATCAAACAGTACGAAGGGCAAACCATGTACCACGTGCTCTCCACGAGGCCGAAGAATTCCCACACCAGCTGACTGTCAGACACCCCCCACTAGCATTGCCCACAGTGGGGGAGAGAGGGGGCCCAGGCCCAGCTTCTGCGCTCTGCTCTGTGGTGGGAGCCTGTGGGGTTTTCTTCCATGTTAGAGGAAGAGTTCTATGGTGCAGCGTCCTAATAGCCTACATCCCCAAAACTTCACTGGAGACCAATCAGACAAGGAACACAGCGCCATACTAATCAGAAGTGAACAGGTGCATGAGGCCAGTATTGTATAATTGCCAGGTTAGTCTGAGGAATTCATTTTCCTTAGTTTGGTAGAAATCAACTCAGTACTGAATTTTTTAATATGTGATTTAATTATTTTCTTCATCTTCGTCATCGTCTTCTTCTTTTAAAGAAATCACTAAATAGCCTCAGATGTAGTTCTTTAAATTGGCCTCTTTATTTTGAGTTACAAATTTATTGGTACCCTTCTCCCCTTTTTCTCCCATGTTTACAGTGTCGGGAAGCAGGTACTCCTCTTTGTTTACTAACACTCTTTATTACAAAAGGCAATACCAAGAGTTTCTTTATCTGTGCGCTAGGCACGGCCAAGCTGTTACAGTTCCAGTGTAGGAGGGAAACAAAATCCATACTGCATCTTTATTAAAAACACAGGGTTTTTCTAAAAGCCAACTAATGGATTAAGCAGTCTGGTTAAAAATTGCTCAGAATTTCTCAAGTAAACGTAGTTAAGAATAAGGGCTGTTATAAGAGCAAATAACAGTTGTAAAGGTAGCAGCATTTGGGGAAGATTTTAAGGCTGGCTAGCTTTTGAGGACTCAATTATTAGGTGAGCTTGTTGGGTTGTCTCTAGGGCCTTAAGTGATTGCTCTTTGATCTTGAAAAGATCTGACGAAAAGGGAGTGCTAGATGGGGCCAAGATTTAACATGGTTTTCTGAGTTCCAAATAACAGTTCCCTGCAAAGATAAGTTACATGTGGATGGCACAGTAGCAGAGACATGAAGTGTTGTTAAAGGTTGTGGGTAAACCTGTATAACAAAGATGAAATAGTAATAATTTGTGAGTATTAAATTTACTCATGGTTCATTGTTATATAAATATTAAATGCAAGACTTGGGTTTACTTATGAAAGCCTAGTTTTTATACCAATTAATTGATTTAAGAAAGAGATGGAAATCATATCCACCTGGGTGACCTAAGTCAATGTTAATTCCTAGCAGTTGTACCTTAACAGTGTGCGTGTCTGAGTGCTCACCGCCAGGGCTGCCATCGCTCCCCTATAAACAGAGGCCACAACAATCATCTGGGGGCTTGGAGCCTATCAGAACCACTTTTTAAAAGATGATTTTAAAAAGGGTGCTTTGCGAAGGGACACATGATTCTCTGGACCATACCAACCCTCAGATCAGATATTTCTTTCAAGTGGGAGAAGGTATCAATGCACAACCCTTTTGAGTCTCCCTGCTATGTATACCTTCTTTGGTCCTTTAAAAACCAGTATTTTTAGGGCAGCGAAATTAGTTTGTATAAAACCGTAATGGTGGTTACATGTCATTATACGTTTGTCCAACCCCACAGACTATATATAACCAAGAGTGAACCATTTTTTTTTAAAGATTCTATTTAATTCTTAGAGAGAGGGAGAGAGAGAGTATGTGTGTGCACAAGCAGAGGGAGTGGGAGAGGGAAAAGCAGACTCCCCACTGAGCAGGGAGCCCGGCACAGGGCTTGATCCCAGGACCCCAGGACCACAACCCAAGCCGAAGGCAGACACCTAACCAACTGAGCCACCCAGGTTCCCCAACCAACAGTGAACCCTAATGTAAACTGTGGACTTTGAGTGATTATGGTGTCCCGGGATAGGTTCATCATTTGTAATAAATGTATCACTCTCGTGGGGGTGTTCATAATGCTATGCATGTGTGGGGGCAGGGACTACAGAGGAAATTTCTGTACCTTCTACTCCATTTTGCTACAAACCTAAAACTGCTCTAAAAAATTAAGTCTCTTTAAAAAATCAGTATTTGTTTAGCAACTGCTTCATGCCAGTCCCTCCTCTGGGTGCTGGGGTAGAAAGGTTAGAATCATCAGGCAAGAGGCCTGAATTGCCTCCTTTTGTGCTCACAAGAATGTGGACTGATGATAGTGTTAGGCACTGAGATCCTTAGCCCATAACCCTCTCACGCACATCGAGTGTCCAGCTGACGACCAGCCACACCAGCTTACCAGCTGTGACAGTGAACCACCTTGAGAGAGATTCTCCAACCCAGCCAAGTCTCCCCACATTATACAGCCTGGAGCAGAGGGGAGCTGTCCCTGCTGAGCCCTGCCCATTTAGGATTTGTGAGCACAATAAGTGATTGTCATTTTAAGCTAGTAAGTTTTGGAACAGGTTCTTAGGCTGAATGTGTACCCATAAAATTCATGTTTTGAAGCCTTCACTCCCGGTTCCTCAGAATGCGACTGTATTTTGAACATAGGGTCTTTAAAAGGGTGATTAAGTTTAAATGAGGTCATTAGGTGGGTCCTAATCCAATATGACTAGTGTCCTTATAAGAGGATATTTGAACACAAGAGAGGCACCAGGGATGTGCATGCATGAAGGAATGGCCGTGTGAGGACACAGCAAGAGGTCAACCATCTGCAAGCCAAGGAGAGGGGCCTCAGAAGAAACCAACCCTGCTGACACCTTGATCTTGGTACTTTCAGCCTCTGGAACCATGAGGAAACTGTTGTGTAAGCCATCCAGTCTGTAGTATTTTGTTATGGCAGCCCTTACAGACTAATACTCATGATTGCAAAACAGATCCAGTCTCCAGGTGTTGACTTTATTCTTAGAATCCTTCAAGTTTTCGCTATTGGCCATTCATCTCCTCTTGCCTCATAGAATACTTCATCCTAGGATGGTCTGGTTTTGGTAACACTAACATCTTTCATGGGGATAACAGTGTCAGTCAGTTAAAAGAACATTTTATAAAAGCTGATGGATGTCATGAACTTCTCCTAACACATGGCTTACCCAGGCCTCTTTCAGTCTGCAGTGTAAACATACATGACCTTTCCTTTTACTCTCTAGCTTATCTTCTCTGGAATTTACTGGGCTTGTGTAATTATTTCTGAAAGGTGAAGAAAACATTTCCCCCAAGGAGCAAAGAGCTGCTATTACAAGGCCAAAAAGATAAAATGTTTGATACAGTGGGTTTTTTTGGGGGGGGGTTGCAGTTGACTAGCTACAAGTCCACTAATTCTGATTTATCTTGGTGATTTTGTGTGTGGCGGATATGTTACCTGCTATTTCAAAGAAGATAAATCCTCTTCTTTTTTTTTTTTTTTGTTTTTGCTTTTCTCTTCTTTTACCATCACTTTTTGGACAATGCCAAGCTGTTGCACCTGCTCCCACCTGGGTCAGGAGTGAGCCTTTCTCCACCCACTGCTATCCACATCCCTTCCCTGTTCGCTCATTGTTGTATCTAGGGAGCTAAGACACACCGTTGAAGGGGTTAAGGGTGGGAGGAAGAGACTGGGCTGGTTAATTTCACAGAGCGTAATTTTCAGGGAAAAACTGGGGAAAGATGAAGCCCAAGGGACACAACCGAAAGCATCTGGTGATTGCAGTGGACGGTGTAAGAGATATGGGCAAGTAGGCACTTTATTGCTATGGACTGAATCGTGCCTCCCCAGAATTCATGTGTTGAAGCCCTAACCTCCTCCAAGTGACTGTATTTGGAGATCGAGCCTTTGAACAGGTGATTAGGTTAAAAGAGTTTAGTAGGGTGAAGCCCTGATCTGATAGACCAGGTGTTCTTTAAAAGAGCAAGAGATTTCAGAGCTTGCTCTCTCTCTCTCTCTCTCTCTCTCTCTCTGCCTTGTGAGATCACAGCAGGAAGGCAGCTGTCTGCAAGTCAGGAAAAGAGCTCTCTCCAAAACCCAATCATGCTGGTGCCTGATCTTGGACTTGTAGCCTCCAGAACTGTGACAGATTATGTCTGTTGTTTAAGTTACCACGACCAGGGTGCTTTGTTATGGCAGCTGGAACACACTAATGAATATCCGGCCTGCCTTGGGTGAATCAGTATTAGTCCTTGCTGGCCAATGTTCCTTTCTATTTGCAATAAGAGATGGGTGCATTGTAAGTATTCTGAAATTCACAATGAATTCTGATGAGAAAGGAAAAAGCAGGGGTGCCTGGGTGGCTCAGTCATTAAGCATCTGCCTTCGTCTCAGGGTGTGATCCTGGAGTTCTGGGATCGAGCCCCACATCAGGCTTCTCCGCTGGGAGCCTGCTTCCTCCTCTCCCACTCCCCCTGCCTGTGTTCCCTCTCTCGCTGGCTGTCTCTCTCTCTGTCAAATAAATAAATAAAATCTTAAAAAAAAAAGAAAAGAAAAAGAACTTAATTACATCATTGAGGGCATCAGACTTTAAATTGAGTGTGGTTGAGGCACGGACTTTGACTCTTCTCCAAGTGAGATGAGAAAGCATCGCAGGGGTTAAGCACAGTAGCGGCAGGGTCTTACTTAGCTCTGAGGTGGATCGCTCTGGTTGCCTTCTTGAAAGTGGACTCAGGGGGCAAGATTCAAAGCAGGGAGACGAGTAGGAAGGCTGTTGCAGTAATCTGGGATAGAGGATGGTGGCTTGGCCAGTGTGGTACAGGGGCGGAAGTAATGTGTGGTCAGACTACAGACATATTTTGCAGGCGGAGGTGGCAGAGTTCATTGACGGTCAGTGTAGGCGCTCAGCCCACGGTACCGCAAGATGGAGTAGTCGTTAATTGAGATAACAAAGGTAGTAAGAGGAATAGTTCTGGAGGTGATGTCACAGCTGCAGTTTGGTCATGTTAAGTTTGAAACATCGTAGACATCTGAGCGGAGAACCATAGGGGCTCCGGTAGCCAATTCAGGAAGACGGCACAGTACAAACCAACAGGCATTTGTACGTAGACTCAAGCAACCTTATGTCCTCATATAACCAAGACAGTTTGATGTCTGCCTTTTTCCCCAGTGTAATCATCTACATCCCCCCACTCCAGTCTTAGAAGTGTCCCAGTTTTGACCCCAAATTATATCATCACCTTAGTCTGCACCCTAGTGTGAATGAAGTCATGGGACAGGTTGCGAGTGGGTGAAGGTGAGTGCCATCATTTAGGAGACAAACAATGAGAGAGAATTGGCTCAGGAAACAAAAGGTGTCTGTGAGCAGAATAGCAGCAGAGGACGGACCCCCAGAAGCCACATAGACCTCTTGAGAACGTAGATCGGTGTAGGAACGCCCCCGACACAGGCCTCGGCCTCTTCTCTGTCCATCTTCACTCATTTCCCTGGTGCTCTCACTCAGACTCAAGGCTTTAATCCCCGTCTGCATTACGGTGACTGGTGTGCATTTATCCCGGGCATCCTCACTGGCTTCCTTACTTCAGCCATGCTCCTGTCCCTGGCCCCTCTCTTTCTACCAAGTCCCCTCCTCGTCCAAGTCCCCCCAGAAAATAGCTTTTATATTAGCACGCCTTTCCCCATCTCATCTCCCTGCTCATTCCCTTGAACACTCAGGACAACCGAGTGTACTTATGTCTTTCCTGTTGCTTGGTCCATCACAGAATGCAAGCTCCATGGAGGAAGGACTTCTTTCTTTGTCCCATGCCGGCACATCTAGGTGCTCCATGACTGTTTGTTGAATGGATGAATGGCAGAAAAGGAAATAGGCCCCGTGAGCACTCAGAGGCAGGAGGGAGCTGAAGATAGTTTGGAGACAGACACTCAAGAGGGGAAGCTCGTCAGTGTTGCCAAGAGGTTGAGTAGAATGACAACTGAGAAGCAGCACTGGCTTCATATGTCGCCTGTGACCACCAGCAGACATGTCCAGGGCCAGTGGCACAGAGACACCTGAGCTCACGGGAAGCTTGGTGCAGGATGCGGGACCTTCTTGAGAAAATGCTGGTGCAGAACAGAGGCATTGAAGTGGAGGTGAAGTTGGTAAGAAAAGAGACAGAGAAGGGAGAGCAGTGGCTTTGCAGCACAAAAGAGGATGTGAGAGCTTGCTAAGAGGGAGAAGAGTTTCAGCAGCATTGGGAGTCTCAGAAAGAGGGCATGCCTGAGAGCCAGTGTCCCCCCATCAGGAGCCTAGAAACAGAGGGGACCAGGACAGCCTCACCACACCTAAAGCAGCATCTGGAAGCTGCCCCATGTAGTTTCTGGAACCAAAGGTGTTCTGCAGTCCTTTTGTTTTTTTAATTAACAAATGCAAAGAGAATGTTTTCTCTTCCAAGTCATTACTTACTCTTCTTTAAAGAAAGACATTATAAAATCAGAAAAAAACAGTGATTTCTGTTCTTAATAGTTTTAAAGGCTTCCATTTTCTTAAATGCTAGAGAACCAGAATTTCTTTTGAGCTGTGCTTAGGTTGTGCTTTTAGGATTATTTTTTTAAATCTTTGCTCTCATTGGTCTAGAAAGGAAAACAAAAAGCAAGGGGGCACTTTCAAGTTGTTCTTACATTAAAGAGGATTTTCATCCCGCTTTTCTCTTCCTCCTCAAAAACATAGTGTGTTAATATCCTAGGGCTGCCGTAACAAATTGCCACAAAATCTGTGGCTTAAAGTTACACAGTCTTTTCTCTTACCTTGTGGGGGCCAGAGATCTGAAACCAAGGTGTCAGAGGGGCTGCACTCCCTCCGAGGGCTCTTGGGGCGGATCCTTCCTGCCTTTTCCAGCTCCTGGTAGCCCCAGGTATTCCTTGGTTTGTGGCTGCATCACTCCCAGCTCTGCCCCATCTTCTTGTGTCTTCCCCTGTGTATCTTTGTGTCCACATTCCCCTTCGTTCCTCTTATAAGGACACTAGTCCTTAGATTGAGGGCCCAAGATCATCCAAGATGATTTCATCTTGAGACTCTAAGTTGAATTACATCTGCAAAGACCCTATTTCAGATAACATCACATTCACTTGAAAATATATAAAATATATAATATATAATAATTAATTATAATATAATATGTATAATATAAGTTAGGGGACCACTTTGCAACCCACTGCATGTAGTTTTGTAATTTGGGATGGGATTTATTTTCGGGGCCTGTCATTATTTTGTGTTCTGGAAAGTCACTTCACTTAAAATAATTATATAAATAAATAAAGTTGTTTGTGTTTCAAAGAAACAATGGAGACCATTCTTTAATTGTATTTTTTAGATCATGCACAAGTAATGGATGACTTGGGAATTAAAATCAGATATTCAGCAATCTACAAATTGTATGTTTCTCTTGCTGACATTAAATCGACTAGAAAACACAATTAGTAAAATGTCTTTTGAAGAAATACATTTAGTTCAGTGCATTCCCTCATGGATCGGCACAAAATAGAACCCTGATTAATTTGAAGTCATGTCAAACTTTAATTCTAGTTGTTTGAAATGATTGTTTCCCTTGAATATAGAGCTGTAGGAGTTTATGAATAAGCGAGGAACAGAGAAAAGTTGAAGATATGGGTGTAAGGCAGGAAAATGATGTTCGTGAAGCATCTAACTCGATTAAAACCCTGGAATCTCATTGGAATCAAGGGAATTCATTCATTAGTAGACCAGCCCAGACGGATGGATTAGATATTACCTGTCTTATAGTTGAAGGCACTGAGAAGCAGGACACGCGCATAAAAAAAAGTGCAGCACACAGCTAAGAATCGGTGGAGGCAGAATTTGAACCCAGTGCCTTTGTCCCACCCATGTCTCATTATGTTCATCTTACTGGCTTGCAACGTGAAAATAGAGCAAGAGTCAGGAGCCTGGCTCTGCTGATTTCACCACTAAACCCGCGTTAATCCTGAGCACTGGTCAGGGGCTAGTTCTGCACTAAGAGCCAGGGTTTAGGGACACCTGCTTCAATTAGTGGAGCATGCGACTCTCGATCTCGGGGTCATGAGTTTGAGCCCCATATTGGGCATAGAGATTACTTAAAAATAAGAACCAGGGTTTGAATCTTCCTTCTGCTGCTTGCTAGCGGCATGACCTGGGGTCACTTACTTGTGCCTTTGTGCCTCAATTTCCCCATCTATAAAGTGGGGATAATATTAGCATCTACCTCATAGCATTTTGTGAGGATTAAATGGAGGGATTTATACATAAAGCACTTGCTGAGGTGCTTACGAAGCCCAGTGGAGGAGACCTGCTCCTACCCTCGTCTCACCCTGTGTGAGACATTTATTTGTGTAGCTGGACTTCTGTACTCTCCCCCAGCCCTACGCCATAATGAGATTGCTGATGGTGCTGAAATGCCCCACAAAGGCCAATGCCGCTTAAGCCCAAAAGTCGTATTTTGTTTTCCCCCAATAGAAAGATTTTTGAAATGTGCATTAGCTATATAGGCAAAGAAATTTTTGTTTGGTTTGGTTTTTTAGATTTTCTTGTACATCTATGGTTCTAGCTTTGCCTCATGCTTTGTCCTTGAAATGAAATTCTTTGTTAAACAGAAATAATCTTTGCTTGGAAAAGAAAAAAAAAAAAACACTATTTCCATCAGAGGCTTAAGAGCAACAGTGAGCTATAACTTTTATTCAAGGAGAAAATAATCATTATTAGACTTGATTATTTGAGCTTCTAATCTATTTCCAGATAGATCGTATATTATTTAATCTATGTGGCAAGAGCATGTTAAATAAACCTTGTTCCGGGGAAATTCTTAACATGCTTTATTACTGTCTTTGTTTTTTTAATGAGGCGGCTTTTTGTGGGAATTGTTTTATTTCTTTCCGCATATTTGTTTTCTAATTAGTCTCCAAAATATGTTTGCAATTTGATACTGAACATTTTTTTTTTCTACCTTGGGCATGTCTAACATTTTTACTGATGAATGCTCTTTATTTCACTGTGTGTTCACCTGAAGTGGGGATTTAATAAGCTAGTAGTTTCACGAGAAAACGTTATTATTTATAGCTAGAGCAGACATACAGTCAACACAAATTTCGTGTGTGTGTGTGTGTGTGTATATATATATATACAAATTTCGTGTGTGTGTGTGTATATATGTATATATATATATATATATACATATATACACACATTTTTTAAGTAGCCTCCACACCTATTGTGGATCCTGTGCGGGGCTTAACCTCATGACCCTGAGATCATGACCTGAGCTGAAATCAAGAGCCAGATGCTTAACCGACGGAGCCACCCAGGCACCCCAACAGAAATTTTAAAAGGGCCCAAAGCAGTCATACACACTGCCCCACATTAACCCAAAGGCTTTAAGAACAAGGCTTTGGTTAATATTTGTTTTATGAAAATTAAGCAAGATTTCCAAAAATTTGTAAAATATTGTCTAGCGGGTAAGTAAAACCATCAGTGATTATACCAGGAAGGTGACCTTGGCTCATCTCCCAGTTAACTTGAGAACTAGTGATGAGCACTGATGGGGATTATGGTTGCCTAAGCACGGTCTACAGAGAAGTATTATGGGAAAGGAGAGAGGAGAAGCAGGGGTGGTCAAGCAGGGAGGTAAATCATGGTAAAAGTGAAAAGCAGAAGACATCAGTATTCCCCAGAAAATCTGTGTATTCATCCAAACTATGTTTTTCTCATGCTAAATTTGAAAGTCTCAATACCCAAAAGGGCAAAACCGCTTTTTTAGGGAAACTCACTGTGTATCAGAGTGGAGTAAAACTTATTTTCCTAGTGGAAAATATACACAGAGAGCTAAACCGTGCTGCGTTGTGTCAACCTAAAAACAAATGAGGGCTTCTTAAATGTAATAGATTCAACGTTTTGCAGTAATACCGTTTATCTGTGCCCAAAAGTGGCGGTTACTCAGAACACAGTAACTGTTGCCGGGAAGACAGGAGCTACTCATTTTACTGAGAGATGCTTATTAAGTCGAATGTCTCCCACTACAGCTCGGCGTACCTTCCCATCATACCGCAGGAATGAGGTAAAAAGCAATTTCATTGAATGAAAAGCCCAATTTTCCACTGAGCTTATGGCTCTTAATAAAATAAAAAGCAAAGTTATTTTTAACAAAGGCATCTGAGCTTCCTTGGCGAAGGAGAGGGACTCCTCGTCGGAGGAGCAGCTCTCCCTGGAATCATGGGGACAGTTTTGCACCTGGAGCAAGGAGGGAGACTCCTGTAGGTAACTGTCAATCACACACCTGCTGGGTATATCACCTGCGTGTTCCCCTGGTCACCAGAATGTGGTTAGGGTTGCAGCCAGATGTCTACCTGAGCTGACAGGTGTCCATATTGATAATTATAGCAATTTAAAAATGATGCTTTAATGAATGCATGGGTTGGCAAACCTCTGTAAAGGGTTATATGGTAAATGTTTTAGGCTTTGTGAGCAAAAGGCAGTTACTGAATATTATGAAGCTACTACAAAATTATTATTAATGAAGTCTAAAATACAATAATCAAACATTAATAATGTTTATAATATGGGCTTTTCAGAAGAATGAGGTCATTTAAGAGAGACAACATTTTGCCTAATTTAGGTTCAAAGTTAGTGTTCCCTATCATCAAGTCTATTGTAAATGTTCATTTGTAAAAATCATTTTTACCTTACAAGCCATACAAAAGCAGAAGGTGGCCGCGATTTGGCCCAGAGGCTGACCCTGCTCTAATATGTTATTGATTTTATGTGTTCACGTGTATAATTCGAGTATTCTTCCCTGAAATACAAAGATAGATTCTTTGCCTAAATATGTTTTAGTGAGGTAGCCCTTTGAGTCAGTGATTAAAATGAATTTCTATGATATTTTTATGAGATGCATTCTGTCTCATAGATAGAATTCAGGCATCTGTGGCCTGACTGGATCAGCACAATTTTATTTTCGAGCTGGGACCACCCATGAGTGAGTAGTAAAATCAATTGAGAGCATTTTGACCAGCAACTAAAAGAATGACTAGAATAGAATAGAATAGAATAGAATAGAATAGAATAATTACAATTCCTATAGTAAGGAAAGTTCGGTTTGCGGTTTTGGAAAAGGAGTGCCAGATTTGTGTGTGTGTGTGTGTGTGCGTGCACGTGGGCATGCACGTGGGTGTGCATATATATATATGATTTTATTTATTTGTTGGAGAGAGCACGAGCAGGGGGGAAGGGCAGAGAGAGAGGGAGAAGCAGCTCCTAGTTGAGCAGGAAGCCCAACGTGGGGCTCGATCCCAGGACCCTGGGATCATGACCTGAGCCAAAGGCAGACGCTTAACTGACTGGGCCACCCAGGCGCCCGTTTATAATATATTTTTAAGATGTATGCAAACCACTGACAAGTATTTACCTTTTCCAAAATAACATGTTAAAAAAAGAAAATAAAATCTCCTAGATGCTGACAGAACATTATCAAACACCCCCAGCTATCAGATGCTAATGAATTACATCGTCGTTGATGGGTATAAAATATTTTGAGTGTCTGTGGAGTACTGTTTTCCACTGTAGATGGTGAGTGATCAGATGAAGAAATAGTATATTTCTGTCAGGAAAATAATCTCACATTGCTGTGAGTATTTTCTGAATTAACGCACAAATTTTAGCGCAAAAACAATCTAAACTCTTTCTCTGTTTGTCAGGAATTGATATTTTAAAAATTATAACCACTTATCTTTTTTTAATTTTTTTTATTATGTTCAGTTAGCCAATGTACAGTACATCATTAGTTTTTGTTGTAGTGTTCAACGATTCATTAGTTGCGTGTAACATCCGGTGCTCATCCCATCACAGGCCCTCCGTAATACCCATCACCCGGTTACCCTCTCCCCCCACCTCTCTCCCCTCTGAAACCCTCAGTTTGTTTCCCAGAGTCCAGAGTCTCTCATGGTTTGTCTCCCTGTCTGATTTCTTCCCATTCAATTTTCCCTCCCTTCCCCTATGGTCCTCCCTGCTATTCCTTATGTTCCACATATGAGTGAAACCATATGATAATTGTCTTTCTCTGCTTGACTTATTTCACTTAGCATAATCTCCTCCAGTTCCATCCATGTCAGTGTAAATGGTGGGTATTCATCCTTTCTGATGGCTGAGTAATATTCCATTGTATATATGGACCACATCTTCTTTATCCATTCGTCTGTTGAAGGGCATCTCGGCTCCTTCCACAGTTTGGCTATTGTGGACATTGCTGCTATGAACATTGGGGTGCATGTGCCCCTTCCTGTCACTACATCTGTATCTTTGGGATAAATACCCAGTAGTGCAATTGCGGGGTCGTAGGGTAGCTTATCTTTATTAATAAATGGAAATTATAGCTGTAAAGAAAATAATTTTTGTAATATTTTAGCTTACATTCTGAAAACAGCTTAGGCACTGGTTGTATTTACACAATTTATCTCCTTCCCTTAAGTAAAACTTGTTTTCTTCTTATGTTGAGTGGCATGGTTCATATCTCAGAATGAAGTCTTTTTTCTCTGTCTCTGTATTTCAACCTGTCATTCACTTTTCATTCAGCCAGCCATTGGTAAGGACACACCTGGTAATTGGACCCAAAGGTGCAGATGACATGAGATGCTCAAAGGGACAGCATCATCCTTCCCCAGGGATAATCTAAGCCAACTGTTCCCTCTTTATTTGAACATAAAGTATTTCAGAAGGGCAGTAGACTCACCTGAGAATGGAGTTGAGCGTCCAGATGGAAGTGGACAATATTATCAGTATCACTGTTACCCTCATTATCTTCACATGGATCTGAAAAGTAGATCATATGTATGGAGAAAATGAAAGGGGGAAATGTTGAGTAAAGCAGGAATTTAAATAAAACAATAAAAAGACCCTTTCCCCCCAGCCTAATTTTAGCCTTTAAAGCTAATTTTATGCAAAGTGTCAAATAATTCATATTTGATATGCAAAATTTTATATGTGATAAGTGAGTATGCATGATTATCTGGCTCTCTTATATTAATGTATACACATACATATATACACGTACTTGCATATACATACGTAATTCTGTGTACATACGTGTATAAATACATAAATTTTGTTATATACATATAAAATTTTTTAAACTGCAGATTGTGGCACCTTAGTGGATAGTGGATACTTTTGTTGGTCAAGAGCTGTGTTTTGAAAATAATTTAATGGAGTAGAACAGAGTAGAATAGAACAGAAAAGAACATCTATCAAAAGGCATCAACCTTAGTAAGGACAGCTTTCTTTCCCTCTTAATTATACATACATTTATGTGTGTCCTTGGGTCTGTGCGAACTGAATTGCAGTAGAAATATTTCGTATGGAGGCTCATTGCTAAAAATTTTTGAAAAAAATGGTGCTAAAGTCATAGTGACAGCAATGCCTCGCATGTTCCTTTCGTTCTTGTAGATATTTTATATTTTATTGCCAAGTGCCAGAGCATTATAATTAGTAGATTACTTCCTGGAAATGCATCATACAATCTAATTGAGATAAATATTTTTATGTTTGGTTCCACATGGCATTCACACAAACTATTACTTGGTTAGCTTTTTCTATCTGCTGGTTATTGTAGCTTTCTTATCTGCTATTTTAAGCTTTCTTGCAGTAAGGAGGCTGAGAATTGGATTGCCATCATCCAATAATGCCAACCAAAGAAAGTCTAGAAGTGTAATATTAGGCACTGATTTAGGGAGAAAAGAACTTGATCCCTCTCTGATACGGCTTTGAATGGCACCATATGTTAAAGCAGGGATCCTGTATTTTTTATGAACATTACATAATCTGTTGTCTCCCTGTTGAATAAAAATCCAGCCAGCCAGAAATCTGACACTGCAAAAACATGAGAATGCTCACAGTTCAAATGTCACAGTGGCTGGATTTTTTTTTTTTTTTTTTACCATATCGTTTTCCTTGAATGTAAACAAAGAGAGGGCTTGTAAAAATACAGTAATGCACCTGACACGTTGCAAAGTTGTTATGTGTGGTATTTCACCAGTTGTTGTTAGCTAATATATACTAACTACATGTAAATGCATTACTTCCTGTGTGGGTCTCTGGATATATAAATTAGTAGTTGATTGCTAGAACTTTAGAAATAATGTAGTGGCGAAAATCCTAACCGTACTTGCACTTTTGTTGTTTTTAAGCAAAATTAAAAAGAGCCCCATATTAGGGAAGTTCTTTTAGTGGGAACAAATTCTAGTACATTCCAGCATTCATGGAAGGTAAACTCAAAATTGAGGGTTTAGATACAAATTTTATTCACGTTCATCATGAAGAATTTGTGGCTTGAAATTCAGAAGGGGAGAAATATAATGTTTGTGAATGCCCATGTTTTCCAAACATGGCAACTTTTGAAAAATAATTGTTATGAGATTAACATTCCCAAGATTAACATAATCATGCAGTTCAAGGGTCCATGGTCTGTAATTTACAATCACTAGTATAGTTTTTGTATTCTGTAGTTCATAAGTAGCCATCTAACTTTTTGAACATTCCTGCCCTTTGGTTTATGTTCTGTGAGTGTAAATATTGATGATGTTCTGCATATTCTGAGGGGAGGGCTTACTCCTGTAAAAATCATTCTGCAAGGTTCCAAAGTGCAAGTCTAGAGAGGAACTCTGGCAGCAATTTCAAAAAGAGGCACATTTTTTGTAAGTATTTACATTTATGCCAAACATATATTGTGAACTTCGTGGATGTATAGTCATTGTTAAGATCAGAGCATCAGTTTCTTTGTATTAAGCATACAAATCCATGTCAGTTCCTTTAAGCCTCTTACAATACCACGAGCTAAATATGCACTGTGATTCAGTTAAATATGAGGTATGGACACAATGTATATTTAGGTTGAAATTCTTAAGTAAAGAAACAGTGTGCTCTTTTCAAAATGAAAACTATTTTGGCCAAGATCAATGAATCGGAGAAAACACTTTTCCAACTTTCCCCTTATAGCACACAATAGATTTCAAATTTTGCAGACTTAAGGGCCCCAAGGTGTTATAAAGTCGTTTTCTTCTATCTGTCAAGGCTTGGGAACAAGGAAAGGTGAATGAATCAGCATCGCTTGCTGGGATGGGCATCATTCTAAGCCTAAGCCCTTTCCCTGCCATACCTCCTTCACTCCTCTGCATCCCTGTGGACCAGATGCTAGTATGTCCCCACTTTGCAGGTGCATAAACTAAGTCCCTGAACCTTGCTCATGGTCTCACAGCCATTAAGAGAGGGCCTGAGCTCAACCCAAGGCAGGTTGCCTTCAGAGGTCATACTCTCAGCTATGATGTATTTTTTAATGAAACGTTTTGATAAAAGAGAGAAAAGGCACAGAGTGAGCAATAATGCCGTGATCAAAATGGAGACAGGTCAGTTCTGTTAACTAGCGTCCCGTACCTCTGCAGACACCCGTGAGAATACTACTGGAAAAGGTTTGCAACAGTATGAAGGTGGAAAAGAGTCGATATGCACCTTACTCACTGTTATGGAAATCCTATTTCAAAAAAAGAAAGTAACCCATAATTTTGAAGAAATCAGTAGAAATCTAAGTAGTCACACAAGACATATGACCTCTAAGTGGTTGAAAACTGGCACTATGGAGAAATGCGTATCGTGACAATCTAAATGAGCCTTCATTAAATAAGTTTTATTCCGTTCCGTGTAAATAGTGTGATGATGCTCTGCATGTCTTCATTGTTAGTGTCAAGTTGTACCTTTGGTGACAGAGAGAATTGATTAGGGACTTTACTGAAAGGACTCTAAGCTCACTCAGAATTTGTTTTGCTTTAAGTTTCTGATATACATCTGAAGAAGGAAATATGGAAATATTTGAGATAGGAGAAACACATCCTGTGTCTCATGGAATACCCGAAGTTTCCAGAAAGACACTGGTGTCAGGCATGTCTAAAAGCCCCCACTTCATGCGGGGTCCCCGAGTCCTGCACCTGTCATTGGTGGGAGCACGTCATGAGCAGCGTTTTCTTGGTTTTCACGGCCATCGCTTTGATCCATCTGCTTCCTTTATGGTTATCTTATGTTTTTCTGCCCAACAGCGGCCATTTCTCACACCCCTCATGGCTCATCTTCTTATCCCTTGTGTGATGCTGTCACTTCCCTCTCCAGGTTGCAAACTCAGAACAAGCAAATACCTCCGAATAACAAACAGAAACAGTGAAGGGCTTGCTTGGTTAAAATATTAAACCAAAAACATGGGCAGACCTTTCTCGTGAAGTCATCGTAATGGTTAAATGTTTATGCAAAACAGAATGAGCTACTAAAACTGAAGATTTTCCTTTAAATCAGATCATTTTTGTTATTATCAGGGCAGATTTGCAATACTTGCAAAATGTGTCTAGTCCCATTAAATCACACCATTAAGTATTTGCCATTTCGGTGCCAGACCAGTAGGATGGTTCTCTCTCACTGTTAATTGGTCTCCCACAAGGGAGCTCTGGAGGAGGGTCCTCGTTACTTAAGATCTTTCAAGTTAGTAAAAAAATCTCTAAAAGGTTTCATCTGTCGGTGTCCCAGTTAATCACTAATGACATCTAGTGGTGGCAGGATTTGAGGCACCCAAGTGGCCATCCCCTGAGGATAGAGATCCCAGATAAACTGGAGAGATGTTTTCACACCTCATGCTAGACATTTGCAGACTAATGAGGTCAACCCCCCAGCACCACATGGCACCGTTGACCTATCACCCGGCCCTCGGTAATTACGAAGGGTGAGCCCCCTGCTGCTCGTGCCCTCCCTGGACAGTGGGGGAGTGGGAGCTTTCATGACGTGGTTTCCCTAGGAGGCATGCCCTTTCCAATATGCTCATTCATCGAAGGTAGACTTCAGATCATCTGCGTGCATTTGTGGCAATTCATGAGTAGGAGGCATTTGTCTCTCCTTGTGGTGCTCCCTGGAAGAGTTTCGACATGGGAAGCCAACCCATAATGGCAGCTTCTTTATTGAAATATGTGCAGTGGAAATTTATGCTAATTAAGCTGGAGTGTAATTATAGAGTAGAAAGATTCTTTGCAGGCTGAATTGCATTGTTGTAGATAAATGTGCATTAACTTAATAGTGTGCAGCTAATTATGAAAAGTAAAGGAGGGGAAGAGAGGTGATCAGTTACGCGATGTTTTAGAGATGCCGCTATCCCAGGCGAACTCTCCCATTAAAGCCCAGGTAACCCGCCGATGAGAATTCTTCTGCCATTTGTTTTGGATTTTCAATACCACAATTAAAATAGCCACCGGTGACTAATTAACCCATTTAACTCTATTTGTCTGTGGCATTTATTACAGCAGAGTTAAATGCAGTGACACTCTGCAGCTTTATGTCCTATTCCAAGCATATTTGTGGAGTTAATTCTTTATTCTTTATTTATGCTTTTGTGTGCATTTATAATAATTATGAAAATGAGGCAGGGATCCATCGTCCCAATGTGATTTGCCATGCTCAACTAAAGCTGCATCCTGGGAAATAAATTCTTTTCACTTAGAATTAAAATAAGTTCAAGTGGTAGTCATGGGTCTTTTGTTCCAAAGCTATCAGCTCAAACAGTCTGAGAGAGACCACTGTGATGCTGTGGTTACATGAAGAAAAAGTTGGTCATTTAATTCTCTCAGCTACGAATTTCTGACGTCTAGCAGTAAGGCGGGTTTCCTGTGTCCATTCCTCAGTGCCCCTGAAACAGCTAAATGAGAGGCACCTTTTATAAACACAGAGAATCCATACAGTGATGCGGATTTTTTCAGTGACTTTCAGAAAATTTGGTGTCCATGTGTCTTCTGAGCAGAATGGCTTGGCAGCCACTTGAACCAGAGAGTTCAGAAAAGTAAAGACCCAGCAAAGCCTGAGAATTAAAAGGTCTTTACAGAGGGTATGAGTGTCTAATAAAGGGGGGGGGGGCTCATGTTCTGGGACATCACACCTCACTGTTTTTTCTGTGTTTCCAAGAAACTTTTAAAAAACCGCTTTAATTGCATTTTTTAAGCTAGAAAACCAGCGAAAATGTGGAGATATGCATCAAGCTTTTCTGATTCCTTAAACTTCTGTTTTCTCCTTTTTCTCATTTACATTACGGCGGTGGTCTTACATGTGGATCGTTTGAGACACAGCCAATAACCCTGAATTTTACGTGGAAATTCCTTAAATCTTTTCTGACATATCTGTCCTTCAGAACATTTATAGCTATTTCTTTTTTGACTTAAATAAATTCTTGCTTCTAATATGTTGCTACATTTCTTTTGCCAGGATAGTATTTGTATCAGAAAGTTTCCTGAAGCTCATTATTTAATTGATACTCTTTTGAGGAAAGCATGAAGTTGTTCTTGCTGTGAGAAGAGACAGTTTTGCCAAATGATTACGAACCTGATTTCTGCAGACTTGGTCCCAGGTTGGAACGCCAGCACTACCTGGCATTAACTGTGCAACTTTCCACCAGATGTTTAACTTTTAGCCTCAGTTCCCTCACCTGTGCACTAAGTGAAAACCTCGTTATCTTTCTTAAAGAGGTACAGCAGCAGTCAGCAAACTATAGCCCACAGGCCAAATGTAGCCCACCAACAAGTTTTGTAAATAAAGTTTTATTGAAACATAGCCACGCCCATTTTTTACTTTTGTTCTGTGGCTGCTTTTGCACTACAGTGGCAGAATTAAGTCGTTCCAACAGACACTATGTAGCCAGAGAAGCCGAAAATATTTATTTTCTGTCCCTTAACAGAATTTGCTGAGCCCTAGATTAGAATGTTAAATTTGTATATTTGTATATAAAACATATAAAACACACATGTATATAATATAGGACCTGTATATGTGTGCACATATACCTGTGTAGTATGTATATAAAGGTTTTAGCATAATGCTGACACCTTGCAAGCATTCAAGATCTGTTGACAATTTTAAATATTACGATTTTGTTAAATCCAGTTTTACGTCATTGTTAGAAAATTAGCTGTGAAGAAGATATTAGATGAGATAGCGTTAGGCCTTCAAATTAATCACAACTGAAATATTTTTCTTTCAAAGTATTTTCTAAAGTAAAGACTTTGTTTATAATTTAAGCAGATGTTGACTATAAGAATATATATCATGGCACTTTTAAAAATGTATTAATTTCCTAGAGCTGCCATAAAAAAAAT
Source organism: Ursus maritimus (assembly GCF_017311325.1). Classification (NCBI taxonomy): domain Eukaryota; kingdom Metazoa; phylum Chordata; class Mammalia; order Carnivora; family Ursidae; genus Ursus; species Ursus maritimus. The sequence continues at coordinate 54,633,968 of NW_024423897.1, forward strand.
TATCATCAATTTAGTGGCTTGAAACGAACTTATTTTCTCAAAGTTCTCGAGGCTAGAAGGCCAAGAGCAAGGTGGCAGCAGAGCCAAGCTTTCTCCAAAGGCTCTGGGGAGGATCCTTCCTTGCTTCTTCTTAGCTTCTGGTAGTTACAGCCCTTGGCATTTCTTGGCTTATAGACACAGCCACTCTATTTCCTGTCCCTGTGTCCATCTTTACATGGTCTTCTCTCTGTCACTATCTCTGTGTCCAGATTTCTCTGTTATAAGAACACCAGTCATTGGATTAGAGCTCACTGTCATCCAGTCTGAACTCATAATTGTATGACATCTGCAGAGACCTTATTTCCAAATAAGGTCACATTCATAGGTTCTGGGGGTGAAGACATCAGGGTATCTTACCAACATATCTTGTCAAAAAATATATTTTCGGGGACCCCATATATTATAATATCAAGTATTTTCAACCATAATATCAAGTAACTATCCGTTGGAAAATTGATACTTACCCTTCTATTTCAGAATATATTTGAGATCAAAACAAATGATTGAAATAAATATTTCAGTCAGTCATTTTAATGACTGGAACTGAGAATAAAAAGACTGACCAAAATGCTATGAGTAGCACATTTTTTAAAGGAACACGTATGTGTATTGTTTCAAAGTAAACAGGGTTTCAGGTGACAGGCCGCCAGAGGGAACGTGATTTCAGGCAGATGGTAGACAGACCCCGTCCAGGTCAAGGGAGACCTTACCCACTCCACCGGAGGTGGTCCCGCCACACCTGGGACACTGTGTCCAGCAGCTGGCAGTCCCTGGGAGAGACATGTGCACACACTGAAGCGTGTTCAGCGGATGAGGCTAAATAGTCACAATCAAGCCCGGTGAGGAACCCCTGGTAGTTGGTGCAAGCAGATATGAGGAGTGTGGGCTGGGCGCAAGGACAGAGGCACAAGTAATTGTAAAGGTCTGAATCCAAGGCTCGTATTGGAAAATACAAAGAAATATTTTAAAAGCAACTCATGATGCTACCATCGATAATACTCTTGACACGTTCGTTTATTCTCCCAGGCTTTTAAGATGCTCTCCGTTTTCCTGTCCATTCTTTCTCTTTGTTGTCTCTCATCGCGCCCGCCCTCCTTCACACAGGACGCACTTACACTCACATTGTGATCCTGTTTCCCGCAGAGATTCGTATCTCGTTTTTTTCCCACTGAATATCTGTTTATGAACGTCTTTCCACGCTATTAATTCTGTTGTCTAAACCTAATTTTTAATGACTTTATTCTGCTCTCTAGATCTAGCATTCTGTAACCATTCGTTTTGAAGGCTGAGTTTTAAACACGAAATGAGAAATCATAGAAAAGATATTTTCAATGTCTTGTAAGGTTTCAGAAGTCAGGGTCAAAGCTAGATGGGTTGAGACGCAGATGTGGAGTCAGTGTGAAAAGGAACAGGACAGTCATCGTCAAACAGAAGGGGGCCTGCTGGGAAATGGATTCGCTGGTCACACGCACATATTTAAAATTCCACAACCTGGGTTCACATATCGGGTGAAGGTTGGACTGCTCGGCCATCAAGGTTTCTTTCTGGAATGGTCCGTTTTTGTAGGAGCCACGAGAAATTCCTTCTGAAGTGTGGCAGGCTGTATGCAAATACATTAGATGAGTCTGACAGGAAAGTCATTTTTCCAGAAACAGGTTTCCTAAAACCTATGTTGTTGAAAGGAGTAGAGAAGGAATCCCGAAAAGCAGCCTGTAATGGTCAAGTGCACCTGTGAAACTGGGTGGCTTTCCTAAATGTACTTGATTTAGCTAGTTTATACATGGGATACCTTCTAACACACCTGATTTCTTGGTTAACTTGGGCCTTTGATGTAAGACTTTCATGTTAAATAGTTGTCTACTGTTGCTGGTCTGGGGAGTCACTGAGTTGTTTTAAGGCCTGTCATCCTAGTATTTCAACTTCAGGTTGACTTTCAGGAGGGAAAATTGTGTGCCCATTTACTTGCAGATAAAGCTACAAAATCCAGTGGATTCCACACCACTCTCCCTTTCCTTCCCATTTACCAATGCTAGTTGTGGGCTGGAACGAGCAAAGCCCACAGGAGGCTCCCAGCTTTCTACCTAGGCCTCAGGGCCTCCGGAGCCCAGAGGATTCGCCCTTGGGGAGTCCTGCTGTCCAGAGATAGGAGAAACAAATATCTCTGGGTTTGTTCAGCAGGGTCCTGAGAGGCTGTTAATATCTGAGATGAAAGCCAAATAAAAATGCTAAGTGATTCTGTCCTTGGGAGAGTTCACTGCCTTTTCAGCCGGTGGAGTTTGTAACTACGTATTTGTCCGTCTCCATTGCACCCCCCTCCCCCCCCCCGGAGGACACTGGGTAGCTTGTCAGCTCCTCAGCACAGTGTCAGCCTGCAATAAATACCAGAGTATTCTGGCAGCAGCAGGTTCCGGTGGGGGAACTCCCAGAATATGAAGAAGCTCACGCCCGCCCCCTTTTCCTACTTTGGGGCAAAACCAAGAGACCTGGTCTGCATACATAAAAAGCCAGGAGAGAACACATACCCATAACCCTGTTTCTTTCTTCTTTTTTTAAAATTTATTTAAGAGAGTGAGCACACACACGCATACACACACACACACACACACGCATACACACACACAAATGGAGGGAGGGGCAGAGGGAGAGGGAGAAGGAGACTCCTCGCTGAGCAGGGGACTGAGGTGGGGGGCTAGATCCCAGGATTCCAAGGTCATGACCTGAGCCAACTAAGCCACCCAAGCACCCCCCCCCCAATATCCTGTTTCTAATGTGTAATGGGTCACTTTGCCTCTGTATAGAGCCTTCATTTTAAATAATTTTTCATTTTTTTGTCATAGAGAAAGAAACCACCTTGAATCCCTTCTGGGCCAAGGTGAAGTATAAGTACATACATGCACATGCATGATTGTGGCTGTGTGTCCTACTGAAAACGTCCACCCCTGCCTGTATCAACTCGCATACAGAGCAAGACCCATCTCTCCAAGGTGTGTGAGCCGGTGACAGTTCAACTATTTAGAGTCCTGATCTTGGGCTAGTTGTAATTAGAGAAATGTCAGAATTGATTTAATAACCTTTGCACAGATTAATTCTTTGCCTACTAACTCATCCGTTACACTTTTCGGTAACACCAAATTTAATGTTACTTCCTTAATGGTGGCCAGCAACGTAATAATCTTTGTCACCTTTCCTTTTTTCAGATTATTGACTGCCCCCCTTTTATGTAAGAATCCAAATTACATGATGTTTGAAAATATTTTTATATTTAAAACAAATTATTGTATCGATTCTCATAGGGTTTTCGCTTAAGACCTTGTGTTTTTTAACATTATAAATTATAATGCGTAATCAGGTTATACATTGTGGTGGGAACTTGTTATTTAATAGCATCTTATGGACCAGACCTTCCAAAGAGGTCTAACTACCAGGAAGTATCACTTTGTACTTTTAACCTCTGCTTGAGTGAGTCTGTTTAAAACACATTTGTATTCTTGCTCTATTTTCTTTTCATTCAGATCTTTGTTTTCTGCTCTTCACTCCTAACGATGGCACTTCAAATGGTAAATATTAGACATGAACATGTCTCCCAAGGAAGGGCTGTCTCGTCTTGCAATGATATAGCCCAATGTAGCAAAGGGCCAGAGAGTGGCACGAATAAGGGAGGTAGTATTTACAGTATCTCTATTTGGGGGCAATTTCCAAGTGGCTTAAAAGGGTGTGTGTTTTATGAGATATTTATTCAAATGTGGCCACAAGAGGAAACAGAGGAGAGGCTCAGGAAAACAAAGTTTATTATACTCACAGGTCTGAGGGACAGGAGGCTTGGTACCCCATGGGGGGAGGGGAGCATGTGGGAGAAACCAGAAGGTCAAGAGGCAGAAGATGTGGGCGGAGCGTAGCACTTAGGCTGTGGCCTTTGTTAGAAAACGAAATTCAGCCAACTAAATTCAAAGATTCAATTGGCTTTCTTAAACAATTCATGAATTGGGTGGCATCCCCCAGCAAACAGAAAGGAGCTCCCAGGAGCTGTCCGAAATGGAAGGATTTTATAGGCAGAACAGGGTGCAACAATTAGCAAAAGAAAAGAAAGGATTGTATCAGACAAGGTCAGCTTCCCCATGGGGAAGTTCCGGGGTCTCATTGGGTGGATTGCCTCATCGTCCCTTGGAGGATAGGGAGGGCCCATGTGACAGATTACCTCATTCGTGCTGACCAGAAATTCCTCTCACCTGTTAGGACTGCATGTCTGGGAGAAGTCCAAACTGCAGTTAGGTTAGATACCAAGCCCCAGGTTGGTGACTCTATTTTGGAGCTGTGGGGTTTTTTCTTAACACCTTTATTGAGGTTTCTGTGAGAAAGTTAAGCAGGGTAGGGTGAACAGTTTACAGGATTGGCTAGTTTGAACAACTCCGGTGGGTTCTAAGCTTCTGGCTGCCTGGTACCTGGCCCTGGGATGATGAGGTAGAGGAATGCTGCCCTAAAATTAATATCCTGGGGTAGACAGCCCAGATAGAGGAGGTATGGCCTTGGACTGGTTAGTTTGCCTATCAAAGCCACGCTCCAGTCTCCGCCATTTGCTTTCTCTAAGAATGGGCTAGCTTCACAGGAAGGAGCAGTCTCTCCCCAACCAGAAAGGTTGAAATCTTAACATCATAATATACAGAAAAATTCTTGAATATGCAGTACAATGCGTTTACCCCTTTTAAAATATTAGTGAAAAACATCAGAGGTGAGCTCCCTGTTCTGCCCACAGTCTTAATGCAGATGAGTTAGAACCATTCAACACTGCCCTGGGGGTTTTAACAACAGTGTCTCAAAATGGTTCTTCGAAGACCTTTTGTTCCTGTCTGGTGGGAAAGAATTTAACAAAATCACTGAGTCATTTGGACACATTGCTTTCTCCATAGTTTGAAAATTCTTGTTGGGTGGGTGTTTTCATTAATTAGTGTGAAGAGTGTCCTTGGTTGAAACACATACAGGGGCCTTAGAAACAATGTAGCAAAGCTATTCCTTCAGGCTGTAGTTCTCTGTTCCCCTACAACCATCACCTCAAAATGTACTAGCTTCAAACAGCAATGTATCATAACGTGTTGGTTCTCTGGGCCCTTGGGGCTTGGCCGGGTCATCCTCCCTTGGTGTCTGCACAGGATGTGTAAGAGGTTGGCAGGACTGCAGTGAATGTGATGGCCTTACAGAACTGGACATTGTAGGGGAGGAAAAATAATGTTCCCTCTACCCTTCTGAGTTATTGGCTGACACACCCCTCCCACCCCATAATAAAAGATAGATTAACAAGAGAAAAACAAACAAGTGTATTAACATGTATACTCATAGGAGATGCCCGGGAAACCTAACTCCCCAAGATGGCCCAAGCCCCAGTCTCACCTGCTATGTCCAGCTGAGGACAAGGAGAGATGAGTGGTGTGGGGAGAAGAGCCTGGGAAGCTGTGGGAGGGTACGAGGAAGAGCATGCTAAGCAACGGGAAGGTTTGTGCTGTGGGTTTAAGTCCCTGTCTTCTCTGTTGGTAATTGTCTTGTAATTTACAATCATCCTCTCTTCCTGGTACAGAGAGGGAGACTTACAAAGGGGAACTTCCCTTCTAAATGTAAATTTCCTTCACAAAAGGGTAACTTCTGCTCTTGTTTTCCGACCTTCTCCAGCATCTGTGGTTGCTCCAGAATAATCAGCTCAAGTCATCCTTATGCCAAGGGGGCCTATTCTGGGGCCTCTGAGATGGTGCGGCCTCATGCAGGCCGTTGGCGGTGGTCACCAGCCGGAAGCTCAGCTGGGGCAGGTGACCCGAACACCTGCTCCGTGTGGCTGAGGTCCAAGGGGGACAGTCACACAGTGAATGTCCCATGAGACTGAGGAGAAAACTGCAAGGCTTCTGTGAGTGCAGGCAAATCACTCAGCCCAGCCAGATTCATGGGGAGGGACTCCACTCTTGATGAGAGGAGTAGGTGTGAGGACTGGGCAGGAAAGGAGCTGGAAGCTTCTTTTATATATATATATATACATACACATATATGTATATATGTGTATGTATGTATATATATGTGTATATATATATGCATATATGTGTATGTATGTATGTAAGTTTGTATATACAGGTATATGTATATATACATATATGTATACACACTGAAGAGAGATTTTCAGAAATTGTCTCCTGCGATTGTGGGGTTAGCAAGTCTCCAATCTGTAGGACAGGCTAGTAGGCTGGACTCTCAGGCAGGAGTTGATGCTGCAGCTCTGAGACGGAATTTCTTTTGGAAAGCTCACATTTACTCTTATGGGCTTTCAACTGCTTGGATGAGGCCCATTTACATTTGGAAGGTAAATCTGCTTTCCTTAAAGTCGGCGGGATTGTCCGTGTTAACCACATCTACACAGTACCTCAAGGCAACACCTAGGTTAGTGTTTGGTCAAGTAACTGGGTGCTGTTGCCTCATCGAGCTGACATCTAAAACTAACCATCACAACGTCTGTAAAGAGGACGCACTGGTTCATAGAGCAGCGATACATGAAGAAGGGGAGAGACACCCAACAGTCTTCTCATTGGCCGATCTTTTGTATGCAGAGGGAAATCAGAAGCAGAAAAGGAATAAATGGAAAGATTATAGAGAACATAGAGAATATTTCTGTTTAAATACACCTTGGTCAAAACTTCAGAAAATATCAAAATAGGAATGCTTTTAAATATGACCTAAAATTCTTGGGGTTGTTTTATTATGTTTCTAACTTCCCAAACTTTAGAAGCATGACTGCTCTTTATCCTGGTCATGGTGAAGATGATCTTCCTTCTTTCTACCTTTCCGCAGATGCGGTGACTTCAAAGCTGAAAAAATAACTGAATAGTTTTTATAAACTCTTCAATTTAAAAAAAAAAAGTGGGGGGGCGCATGAGCACACGCATGTGAAAGTGAAAAGAGCAAAGTGAAACTTACCGTGATGGGGTCACTTTATCTCCACAAGGAATTAGTGATTACCAGATTCTCTTGCCTTGGAGGAGAAATTGCTGCCTTTTTCAGTTTCTCTAAGGTTTTCCTGTGTGACCTTGAATAATTTGACTCCCCACCTGGTGCCTGAGCATACGCTTGTTGTGCAGTGTTGACGAGTTAATGTTTTAAGGGGGTTGGGGGTGACCAGATGGAAGCCGCTGTGTTTCCAAGGAGAAGGGAAAGGAGAGCAGGGTCCAAGCCAGCCCCTCCAAATGCTCTCGCTCTGCCAGCTCTCCAGCCCCTCCTCCGCACTGCATGTCTGTCGCCTGCCTAGCCTGTGGACCTTGTTACGATGCAGCATATGCCGGGTTCCCTGATGGGAAGGGTTTTGCACCGCTCTGATGTCTGGGGTTTATTAGAGAAAAATCTATTAAGCCTGAGGTATGAGGCTGGCTTCCTGCCGTCACGGTGCTCGTGGAAGCAGCTCTGAGAAATCTAAGTTTGACTGAGACACCAGATCAGTTGAAGAGCATTATTCACCCCAGGAATATAAGGACTGAAAATGCTCCACCAGCTCTATTCTGTGATAGAAGAGCATCTGGCAGGGTAATAGGAGAATGACGAAGATGTTAAAATACATGAGAAGAGTTATTTCGTACAGGGATTCCCAGATACCTCTTCTTGCAAATGTGTGCGCGGTCTGCAGAGTGACGTGCAGGGAGCCAGCATAGAATCGTCATCCATTCTCCCAACGGTTTTATCGAGCACAGTTTTATCGACTTGCCGTAGAAGGCTTGCCAGCCAGCAGTCTGCACTAGGGTGGCTAATGAACTTCTGGAATATTCCACTCCGCCCACCACCAGGTTGCACATGGTCCTCTGTGCTTCATGCCGGGCTGACAGCTCTTCAGCCACTTAGGTGCCTGTCGCACAGGTAACAAGTGGGAACCACTCTGCACCCTCGCCACTCTTTCCTTCATGCTCACAATTCTAGACCACAACTCACGGGAATCCTATCAAGGAAACCTACCCGCCTTCTGGCAGCATTATCAGCAGCAAAGGAGTCGGCAGAGCCCATGTGATCCGACCAAAGAACATCTGTTTCCCTGTAATCTTTCTTGGCACCATCAGAAACAGTTCCCCCAGCAGTAGTTCTCAACAGGGAAGGGTATTTGGCTCCCTACCCCCTGGGGATATTGAGTCATATCTGGAGACATTTTTTGGTGGTCACAACTGGAAGGGGGATGCAATTGGTATCTAGTTGTTAGAGGCCAGAGATGTTGCTAAACATCTTAATAGTTTGGGGAGAAGCCCCCCTTTTTTCCAACCAAGAATTATCCAAAATGTCCTTAGCCCCAGGATTGAGAGACCCTGCTTTACTTGTGTGTCTTTTCCCTCTGAACTCCACCCTCAGCCTCCCACATGGAAGCTTCTAGGACCATTATTCACTGTGGTGAATAATGCTTCATTGACACTCAGTAAATACTCAGTGAACAAATGAGTGAATGAATAGGGTCAGGGAGGGATGGTAGGCAAGAGAGCAAATAACTATTAAGTTAGCACTTATGTGATATTTGCATAAACAGTGTGTGCTTTCTGTCATTGTTACTGCTTTTATCTTTGAGATGTTTTTATCCTGGAATATTTTCATTTGTTCACTGAGTACCTGACAATAAAAAAGCCAGTGTGCTAACCGCCAGGAGCGTTAGAATGAGTTGAACATGGCATGACTCCTGCCCCCTGGAGTTTACTTCCCCAGTGGAGAAAACCATCATTAACCGATTAAACAGATACGTGTAAAATTTCGGTGGGACCTGTGCCACAGAGTCTGCTTGCTTGCCACAAAAGAGGCCTGAGAAATTTCCATAGTGCCAAGAACTAGACAGCGTTTTCTCCAGAATGTGGTGCCCCACAGACGGTATCTTGAATATCTGTGTTAACATACCAGTATCACCTATGGATATTATCAACTACTTTGTCATCGGGAAAGAGCTTTTACAGGTCCTAATTCTTAAGCAGAAGAGTATTTCCCAGCAGATGGGAAATGACCCACATTAGCAATGGAGGAAGTGCCAGACCCATGTAGGGACCTACACACAGTGCAGAGGGAGGAGGGAGGAGGCAGGGGCCAGGATACGGGGTCCGTCGTAGAGCACAGGTCCGTGAGGGACAGAGTGCAATGGAGAATTTCTAGAAGGTCAGTAAGACATTCTAGTTTGCTTTAGAAGCATCATAGCAGCGGCGATGTGCAGGATAAACTGGAGGTGTTGGTTTCTCCAGCCTGGAGTGAGAGAGCCCATTAGGAAATATCACAGTTTTCAAAGCAAGAGCTAATGAGTCTGTGGAGACGGGACTGCCTTGGAATTTGAGTTTACAGTTCCCGTGTCTGATTGCGTGTGACATGGTGAGGAGAGAGGAAGGAACTTAAATATCATTCTTTTATTTGCAGTGTTATTTTTTGCCAACAGCTATTGAAGAAGCGGTCCCTTATAAATATTTGTGTTCTCCCGAGATGACAGTGCCCATCCTTCCCTCCACCAGCGTCGACCCAAATTGGGTCACCTTTATGTTCATGCATTTGAGAGAAAATGAGACAAGATTGAATTTTTCTTTATGTTCTAATATGGTGATTTTCGTTCCAAGAGTCTTTTCCCAAAAATATTTGATACCACCACAACTGTGCAACGAACACGAAAAATGCCAGGATCCGAAGATGCTTCTCTGTCACTCACTTGCCTGGCTAAAGTTCTGGTGGGGTTGTTTGCGCAACCAGCAAATACAGATTCTCCTTTCTGGGAACGATGTTCTGCAGTAGGAGGAGGCCCACCTGTAGCGGAAAGGACCTGGGAGTCCTTGCTGCGGTGGGACGAGGGCACGTTCCCCAGAAAGTAAGGTTGTGTTTCATCCCCTCCCCCCATTGCTAATCCAGGCCCTCTTTCCCCTCTTCTACTTAACCATCAAGGAAGTACTAAATCACACGCTAAGCAGTAAATTAAAGTCTCAGATGTAGCAGAGACTCAGAACAGAAATAAGTCAGAGGCATATCTAGAAGAACTCACAGATGACACGTACGTGAGAGGGGGTGAAGGGAAGGTGTTTAAACCGTAAACCTCTAGCTCCAGTGTCATCCAGAATAAAGAATTTACCAAACTCAACAACCAAAAAACAAATAATGCAGTCAAGAAACGGGCAGAATACAAATTTTAAAGGACAACAGCAACCCAAGCCACTTGACACGACTGTGTGAAATGAAGATACTCAGCTGAGTCGGCAGTGTTTCTCACCTCGAGTAGTGCCTTCTGTACTTTCTATCTGGACTTCCAAAATGTATGTAATATTTTAACCAATCATAATTATTTTCAAACCTGCAAAGGGGGATGATGCCTGCTTTTCCTAACTCAGGAAATATTTTATAGATCTTAAACACTTCTACTTGAAGTTAAAAAAAAAAAAAAAAACAAAACTGGCCCTAATCTTCTGCTTTCTTATTTTTGTATCCATCCGCATAAAATGAATCTGAATGGTCTCATAGCTTGAAGAAATACGCACTTCCCATGACCTTAGTGGAAGAAAGCCTTCCTTGAGATCTTGCCTCTGAGAAGTCTACACCTCTGATACTTAGAAGTCAAATACTCCCTGGAGAGCACCAGAAAGTTCAAGTGTGTTCAGTTCTGTTATGGCAAAGAGTGTTCTATGCACTATGTATGGTTAAATTCCTCCTTTGTGCTCACACGGATTCCGCCTTCCTTACCCAACCCTGAGAAGCACAGCCACGGATGGGATGGGCTCTGCTTCATGCAGCTAGCCCAGGGTATGGACTCACTGAAACCAAGGTGACCCTCAGGCTTCCTTCCAACAAACTGGGCAAGTCTCTCAAGCTCTCTGAACCTCGGTCTCTTCACCTATAAAGTAGAGATAATCATGGGCCCTGCCTCACAGAGTCATGGGGAAGAAAACTTAATTGACCACCAACATTTATTGAGCAGCAACTAAGGCTTATCACTCTGTATGTTAAAGCTGGGTGATGTATGTACATTTTAAAAATCCAGTCAAGATTTTAGCCTATTAGATTTATACAGGCATTATTTTCTGAATCCACTCAATGGAAGGCATTTTTCTGGTCATTATGGGGGATCTTGATAGAAAATACCAAATAGTTTTGGGACAAGGTAATATATGACACCAATAAATACAAATGAATGTAGTATGAATACACTGAGGGTATTATATCAGACCTTGTTTAAAGAAAATACCTGTTTTTAATTCCAACCAGCAGATTTTGATTGGCATAGCAAATCCCTGTGGGAAACTTTAAACAGGAAAACACTAAGGTTAGGAGAATAATACAAATTAGGAAAATGTTTTCTATCTGGAAGGTGTTATTTATTGCACTTCAAGCAGCATAAATCTTTGCAGACATAAACCTCCAGACGGCCGATTGTATTTGACATCATCGTCATTAATTGAATGAATCCCATGGGACTTGCAAAAGCCAGAGGAATGCAGAGCGTAACACGTTTGGAAGGAATTTGGAGGAATGGGCCCCATGTGGGGCCAAGTAAAATTTAGAGACCAGGTCATGAAAGAAAAGGATTGTGTTTAAGAACTGGTGGAGAGCAGTGATCTTTCTCCAGGAAAGACCTTTCCTTTTCTGTCCCACCTGGCTCTGGGTTCTGGAATCCTTGGAATGAGGCTGCCTGAAGCCGTAAATGGACAAAAGCATAAGAGAGATGTTTGCTTAAACATAACGTCATGGCTTTACAAAAGTCAGTCGCATAAAATGTCTCTGTGTCTCATTGATAATTTTCAAATGATACGAGTCTTGATTTAAAGAAAGAAAGCCATTGCCATTGAAACATACATAATCAACATGGGGTTGGTCCTAAAGTAAATGAATTTTACCTTCTTCTAATGAAATTTCCGAGGGATAGACGTGCATTCTAACTTCTAGTTGTTTGTAAAAATAATAACGAGAAATGTTTGGTTAGGGGCGCCTGGGTGGCACAGCGGTTAAGCGTCTGCCTTCGGCTCAGGGCGTGATCCCGGCGTTATGGGATCGAGCCCCACATCAGGCCCCACATCATAAAAAAAAAAGAAAGAAAAGAAATGTTTGGTTAGACAGGGCAACAGCTTGGTTAGGAGGGTGGGTTTCATTTTTTTTTTTTTTAAGATTTTATTTATTTATTCGACAGAGATAGAGACAGCCAGCGAGAGAGGGAACACAAGCAGGGGGAGTGGGAGAGGAAGAAGCAGGCTCATAGCGGAAGAGCCTGATGTGGGGCTCGATCCCACAAGGCCAGGATCACGCCCTGAGCCGAAGGCAGACGCTTAACTGCTGTGCCACCCAGGCGCCCCTAGGAGGGTGGGTTTCAAAGTGAGTCTGCCTACATTTAATTCTGGATCCATCGCTTGATTGTCTCTGGGATCTCGGGCAAGTTGCTAAAGCTTTTTGCGCCACAACTGCTGCAGCTATAAAATAGGGGATCTAATGGTACCGCCCAGATGGGAATATGGTGGGTATGAAGTGGGTAAGGCACCCAGAGCTGTGGGGGGCACACAGGGCTCGCTCACTAAATGGGAGCTCTTGCCAGGCTGACTTCTGCTTGTACAAACCAAAGTCCGTGCTATGGTACAGTCACGTAAGGAGATATTCTCCCAGATTATTAATCTATGATTGTCTCCAGAGGTAGTGGATAAAGTTTATCTCTGTACAATCTCTGATTACTCCAGGGCAGGTAAGTCTAGAGTGCCTGTTACGTTCATCTGAGAACGGTCTTCAAGTCAAGAACTTGTTTGCTTTCTGTGGCTCTCCTGTTTCTCACGGGACCTCTCTCTCTGCAATCGAAGTCCATAGAGCCCAACACACCCTGGGGAAAAGGTTGGAAGTGGGTATGAAGGAGGTCCCTTAAAATCAAGTTCAAGAAGGAAACCCTTGGGGCGCCTGGGTGGCACAGCGGTTAAGCGTCTGCCTTCGGCTCAAGGCGTGATCCCGGCGTTGTGGGATTGAGCCCCACATCGGGCTCCCCTGCTGGGAGCCTGCTTCTTCCTCTCCCACTCCCCCTGCTTGTGTTCCCTCTGTCGCTGGCTGTCTCTATCTCTGTCGAATAAATAAATAAAATCTTTAAAAAAAAAAAAAAAGGAAACCCTTAACAGTCATTTCAGACAGTGAAGGGCATGCCGAATATAAAAAGCGTTTTCAGTAACGTCCTTGCCACCAAAGTGGTATTTTTGTCAGGAGCATCGCATCCCGTTGTACTCTATTCTTGCTAAGGTAAAAAAGAGAGAGAGAGAGAGAAAGCAATCTTAAATGTTGGTATCTTCCCCAAATTCTGTTGTAAGCATTTTTTTAAATACGTAAGGAATGCTGTGATTTTGGTCTTTAAAAGTCCTAAAAAAATACATTTCAAAACATTTACAAAAAGAAAAGCTGTTACAGAAGAGGAAGAACATTTTCCCAAATGACAAGTGTTTATTCACTGAACTTAACTACTGTGTCTCTTCGTTGAAATTCTGAGTTGAAATCTTACAAGATAAAACTTGCGGCCAGAGCAGTGGCAAGGACCATTCATTTACCGCTGCTCCCACACCACGTTCCAAGGTGGCCCAGGACGACACGGCAAACTCAGGGGCTCCTCCCGCTAGTTTCCATTTTCAAGAGAGATAAACCATCTGTCGGACACCAAGAGAAGCATGAGCTTGAATTGGTTCAGTTTCAAAACTGAATTGTGTCACATTCCTTTTGATGACGTCATAACCGTGCAGACCTGGGTTTTCAGAGCATTGGCTTATAAAAAGCAAGCAACATGTGGAAATCAGCTTTGAGAGGAACTGAAGGCCCTGGCGTCTGATTCTGAGGTTGGGGAAGCTGAGCTGCACCCCAGAGGCATTAGCTGGTTAGGGCATGGACAGTTCTGAAGTTGTTTGGACTTGGCCACTTGATAAATGGAGCTGTCAGGCATTTCTTTTGGCCCGGGGGCACCATGAGCAACTTACAGAGGACCCCGCGGGCCAGCAAGGCTTGGGAGCGTCTACAGTTATATGAAGTCAGGCTCTGCCTGGTTTTTGTATTCAGTCCCTTCCCACAAAGGAAAAATAAATGTGCTCAACAATTAGATATTAAATTAGCATTCTTTAAGATCCAAGTGATTTGTTTCCTTGTGGCTTCAGTTCACAGCTGTGGGTAGAACTTAAAACGTTCTGCTAGTGAATAAAGAAATACTTAATGAAGAAATCATAATTCTTAATTAGCGAAAAAGATAAAAAGAAATGTTATGCACTTTTATTATTTGCATAAATAAGACTATACTTCTCTGCCACTTGCTCTTTTTTCCAGTAATCAGACATATTCCATCAGCCTTGTCGGCCATCCTGCCCGTTAAATTATAAAAGTCTATGGCAGCAATAACAGAAAGTATCTTTAAACTCATTGCAAACTTTTCAGTTAATTTTCACATTAATCACAGCCGTTCTACTGAGAGGTAGACAGACACAGAGGTAATAAAAGCCGAGTCTAAGACTTTATCAATGGATAGAAATTAAAGGTAATGGGACACTGTTATCTGGAAATGAATAGCATCTTTTTTTTTTTTTTTTAAATGATGGCACTTTTAACAAGAGGCTTGCTAATGCATTCAGTTGCACAGATATGGAATCTTCCAGGATAATGGCAGACAGCTGACCTGTCCATACCTTTTTACCCATGATCTGCGGGGACTACTAATAAATACCCATTGTTAGCTATCTTATTCAAAATGAGGGGTAAAAATATATATATCCCCTCCATATTTTATATTTAGAAAAATCCAGACACAAAAGTAATGTGAAATATGGTAAAAGAAAATGCCTGTGCATGGAATTCCTTTGCATTTAATGTCTAGTGATGAGGGATACTTATGAATGGCCGCTAGGACATAGCACTTCTCTTTTTCTAGTATTAAGACTGTGCCCAAATGGGGCGCCTGGGTGGCACAGCGGTTGAGCGTCTGCCTTCGGCTCAGGGCGTGATCCTGGCGTTGTGGGATCGAGCCCCACATCAGGCTCTTCCGCTATGAGCCTGCTTCTTCCTCTCCCACTCCCCCTGCTTGTGTTCCCTCTCTCGCTGGCTGTCTCTATCTCTGTTGAATAAATAAATAAAATCTTTAAAAAAAAAAAAAAAAAAAAAAAAAAAAAGACTGTGCCCAAGTAATCATAGCTTCTTTATACTTCCTTTAAGGGCAAATTGAAACAAACCTAGCTACGTGTGTTTGGGTTGTTTTGTGACATAGTCACTAGTGACTGTTTAGAGTTGTCTCCTTTGTTTTTTCCTTCTCTGGCAGCTAAACAGCAACTATACCCAAAAGCTTTCCTCCCATTCCTGATGCATTTCAGTAGCAACAACAACAGAAAAATTCCAAGAGATGTAACCCACAAACTCATTCATCAGTGCTTACTTTCGAGTGTCAGACTTGCTGTCTCTGAGATTTTAAAATAACCAGCCCAAGTATACAAAAAAAGGGGGGGGTAGACAGAATGTAGCTTCATGGGGACAAAATACAACTGGCTCCTTCTCTTCTCTTCTCTTCTCTTCTCTTCTCTTCTCTTCTCTTCTCTTCTCTTCTCTCTTCTCACTTGTGGTTCTGGTATCACATTGACAGAGTTTAACAACACTGCTTTAACCCCCAGAATGCCGCTTCTCCAGAGGCAGAAGGGAACGTTGATCTCTGGCATGTTCCCTTCCCTTTCTGAGGCCCCGTGAGTCTCCTGACTGGGCAGCCCCAGGCTGGGTGGCCAAGAAGGAGAAGAGCAGCCCCTGGCAGCCAGGAGCTGGCCCGGCACCCACAGCTGGCCTCGGTGTTCTTTTGAGCATAAACAATTTCACAGAACACCAGCATCACACAAGACCTCTCTGACAATGGTGGGTCAAAACAAAATGAAGACCCCTCCATAGTCACGTCTGAACTCAGACAAAACATGAACGTTGTCCACATCACAAAACTGATGGAAACAGCCACCTGTCCAGGCTGATGGCGATGACTGCTCTTTCTTCACTAATCACAGTTGGAGCCTTGCTTTAGTCTTCCCTCCTAGATCTTAAGAATCTCGAAGATACCGAGTTGCATCCCGGCAACAGCCAATCCAGAACCAGGCCCTGCCCCTGAAGTGCCTAACACAAGTCCAGATTCCATAAGTCTGCTCAAATACCATCTTATTAAAATACCCCACAGTTCCATGGGGGTGGGGGGTTCTTTCTTGTTGTTAGGAGCAACGAGGTCAGTTTTGTTCAACCCCAGGTGTGGTCCTGATGGTCTTGGTTGGATTGCATTGACATAGCTAATGACATGCTTTTTAAAGTTTACCCTTCTTGGGGCACCTGGCTGGCTCAGTCAGTACAGCATGTGACTCTTGATCATGGGACTGTGAGTTTGAACCCCTCATTGGTTGTAGAGATTTTTTAAAATTAATTAATTCACTTTTTTAAAAAAAAAAAAAAAGCTTTCCCTTCTTGAATACCATCCCCTTCTACTATATGACACTGTGCTTCTCAGGAAATTAATCTATAAGGCCATTAGAATAAGTGTTCTCTTCCTTCTTAAATAACATCCTTTCTCTATTAGGTAATTCTACTCCCACATTATTGCCCACTACAAGTCATGGCAGAAATCAAGGTTTGGAACTAGAGTCCGCGTGCGTTGCAGAGCAGACTGAGGGAGGAGATATTTTTTAGTGTAACTTTGAATGTAACTTTGAATAAGCTACGAGCCTTGATGATTGACCACCAGGTTCCATGCACTAATCCACTTGTGACCTTTGTCAAGTCACTAAATAGTCTGACCTGAGTTTCTGAGTCTATACAATAAGCATAGGAAATGCTAGATAAAGTCCCTTCCAATTAAATGCATATATAAAAATTTTGGAAATTATGAGGCATCATTATGATTATGATTTTTCATGATGGTATAATTATTTAGTAAAAAGTTAGTAATAATTATTTCTGCCATCCTTTGGCTTGATTGAATCCAGCACTATCCAAAAGGAAAGAACCAACTAGATTGGCTTTAAATGCTGCTCTGGCTTTTTTTTTCCCCCTCTAGAGAGAGGAAGAGGAGGAGGAGGGAGAAAGGGAGAGGGAGAATCCCAAGCAGGCTCCACACTCACCTGATGTGGGACTTGACCTCACAACCCTGAGATCATAACTTGAGACAGAATCAAGAATTGGACACTTAACTGACTGAGCCACCCAAGCGCCCCAGTTCTGGCATTTTTTGAATAATATCTTTTATTTGGTATACGGTTCTTGCTTATTTAGAATCTGTCTTCTCAGCTAAAGTATAAGCAGTTTGAGGTCAGGACTCAATATTCGTATCCCCAAGACCTAGAACTTTTCCTCATTGATGAAAAGCCTTCTCAAATACTCCTAGAAGGAGACAATGCACGGGTGCTCTTTTCAGATGATTTGTTACTTCATTTTAAAGAGTATCTTCAAACATCTTTCTCACCTGCTACCTCTTCTGAACCAAATTTTGTTAGATTCTATTGAGATTTTCTTTAAAGGAGGCATCTCTGTTCAGTGTTACCTGAAATAAATTGAGTTGTCATTCTTTGGAGGACTAAAATAAGGTGACAAAAGATGAAATTGCATGTGTGAAACACGCTACCAACATTTGCAGGACCAACACCAACGAAGGATATCACTAGATACCAACCCTGGACCCTGCTTAGCAATCAGCCCTCCAGTACAGCCTCACAGCTTACATTCCGAAGACACCGCGACAGGTGCTGAGGACAGTTTCTCACTTCCGCAGACAGGGAACTTAGCGTGCAGTCTTTGGAGACGGTGTTCTTGCTTTTAAAATGTGTTTACCTGTGTAATTATGGCTTTTATCAGAAGTTCGGAAGTTTTCATAAAAGGAATCATTAAAAGCTCTTTTTTTAAAGATTTTTTTTGACAGCGAACTGTCAGATGATATCATTACCTAATTTATAAGAAAGCGTGTTCCATTCTGTAATTTATACGCAGTATATTTCTAGGCCATTTTTAATTTTATTTCATATTAAGTTTCTTTTAATACACACACATATAATAGAACTTTCTGGGGGTGATCAAGGCCTTTTGGCTTTTTCTCAAATTCCTAATCTAATCGTGAGGCAAAATCCTGATCTCTGCCGCTATTGACAAAGTAAACACTGTTGCTCTAGAATCCTAGAATCTTGCACCCCTCGCCTGGATTGTGGGCATCAGATCCCTCCCTCTGTTCCCACTGAAGGGTCACAGGTCCAGGTGATTTTTCTACAAAGCACCACAGACTGTTAATTTTAAAATGGGTACATAGGCATAGAATATAAACATTTTCCATAAAGTCGTTATGGCTTACAAGGAATAGTTTATGGGTACTAATTTGTCCTTTGTTCCCTTGGGCTATTACCACCAAGCACAGCCTTTAGAATTTCCAGGGCAACTAAATGCTTATATGTAGGAAGTTGATTTTTCATTGTGGAACATATTTTATTGAAAAAGTCTAGTTGTATTAATAGATAAAAAATAGTATTTTGAATTTTATTGATACTGAAAGGTATTACAGTATAATTGATAATATTCTTTGCCATCTAACAGATTTTTAGAATATTGAGGCCCTCAATAGAAGCAGAAATTCACTGGTACTTAAAATACATGAGATTTAAATTGATAAATAATAGCATAAATTTTTGCTAATCATTTTTCATTGTTTTTCCCCCTTGGTCCTAATCAACTGAACTCTGAGAAAAAGCTCATTGCTTGGCTAAGATTTATTTAAGGCACCCAGGACCTATAATAGTTGGGAAATGAGCCATTTCCTCATGATTTTATTGTTTCTGTGTCTCCGCTCCAGCAGCCAGTAGGAAACTTGCTAGTTGAAATTGCTTGTCCTTATTCTGAAATCATACATGCCAGTGCCCCAACGTGGGTCCTAGCCTGGCCAGTCCACCCTGTTGTCCCCAGGCAGGGCATGATGGATGAGGTGACCTGTTAACGGGAGCACTGGCGGGAGGAGGGCTGATCGTGGCGATCCACAGGGCATCTCTTGCCCTCACACTCTGTACACCACCCATCATGACACGCTGCTGACCCAGCCTCCAGCTTGCATCCAGACTCCCTCCAGGGCTCAGCACCATCACCCTCACCAGGGTCCCTGCAAGAACTGTTTCCTGCTCCATCCTGCCCCCTAGAGTCTGTTCTCAACCCTGCAGCCAGAGGGACCTCTTGTAAACTCCGCTTCATCAATGTATAATTTATGTATGAGAAACACGCCATTTTAGGCCTGTAGTTTCTAAGTGACAGATGTATACATCCATGTAACCATTGCCAAAGTGATCCTCTAAAAATGTGAATCCGATCACAGTGTTCTGTTGGTTCCCATGTCTCTCAGAGCGGAAGCCAAGGACCTGCTGTGACTGATAAATCCTGTATAATCTGGGCCCCCAATGCCTCTCTCAGCATGGCCCCAGGACCCCCTCCACTTCACGCACTGGCCTTCTCACTGCTTGTCTGACACGCCACGCACATTCCTGCCTCAGGGTCTTGTCCCTATTCTCCTTTTCTGGAACATTCCTCCACCTAGCACCACCTCCAGGTCTATGCTCCAGGGTCACCTTCTCAGGGAGCTGTTCCATAGCCACAGTATTTACAATAACAACCCCCACGTAGCCCGTGGGTTGTAGCGTGGGTGTGAGTGCACGTACACCAGAATTGCCTGTGTTTGCTTTATTTTTCCTGTTACGCTTATGTGAGTCCTGTGGTTGCCGTAACAAAATACAACAAACAAGGTGGCTGAAAACAGCAGAAATTAATTCTCTAATATTTGAGGAGATCAGAAGTCAGGTCAAGGTGTCAGCAGCGTTGGCTCCTTCCAGAGGGTCTGAAGGAGAAAATGTTCATGCCTCCTTGCTTCCCGTGGCTGCAGGCAACCCTTGACACCCCCAGCTTGTAGCCACATCACTCCAGTCCCTGCCTCTGTCGGCACATTGCTTTCTGCTCCTGTGTCTCTCTGTGTCCTCTTATGTGTCGTATAAGGACCCCATCATTGGATTTAAGTCCCGTCCTCATCCACTAGTATCTCATCTTGATCCTTAATTACATTCCGAAGTCCCAAGTGGACATGGATTGTTGAGGGGTCACTGTTTAACCCAGCACATGCTTAACACTATCTGACAAATAATATATTTTGTGCTTTTAGTAGTAATTTGGCAATCACCATTAGAAAGTTGTTCCCCGAGGATGGGAACTTCCGCTGTGTTCAGTACTGAGTCTCCGACAGGTGCACGGTGGCCACTCAGCGAACCTTGACTGGAGGAGCGAGTGGTTTATAGCTGAATCCTTGGACAAAGCAGGAAGCCAGGCAGCCTGCAGGAATATGGTGAGAAGTGAAGGCTGTTCGTCCTAACAGAAATAAGCCGCGGGCCAGAGAGGCGGCAGGTTCAGATAGATAACCAGGAGCTGCTGGTTGGTCGGTCAGAGTGAGTCGTAGATGAGTTGACCCGATCATCAGCCATCACAGGGAGGACTCCCAGAGGCAGGAGTTGGAGGTGGAGCCTCTTGGGACAATCTGAGCAGCTCCCCGCACCTCCCTGGAGTCTGTCCAGTGGTCTCTTGTCAGCTTCTAAAGGCCATGTCTGCAGCTGTTTCCTGTGGCTCTTCTAACAAACTAACACAGGATTAACGAAGTACAGTAACACACATTGATCCTCTCGCGGAGCTGAGAGCCAGAAGTCTGAAATCGGGTTCCCTGGGCTATAATCAGCCTGTCGGTGGGACCACGCTGCCTCCAGAGGTTCTAGGGGGAAAGCCTTGTCCTTGCCTTTTCCAGCTCCTAGAACTGCGTTCCTTACATTTCTTGGCTCATGGCCCCTTCCTCCATCTTCAAAGACAGCAACATAGCCTCTTATTTCAGTGGTATGTTGCCTTCTTAGTCTATGCAAAGTCCATGTTGCCAAATAAAGTAACATTCGCAGGCTGCTGGGATTAGAACCTGGGTACCTTTGGGGCCTTCATTCAGCCTACCACGGTATCCTCACCAGAGACCAGCCACAGATAGAGAGTCCCAGATTCTTCCTTCCTGATTTCCCAGGGCAGAAAGTGGTGGGATTCTGTGCTTTCACTTAACTAACAGGAATGGCCCCGGTTCTCTCCTGTTAATTTCTCTGCCGATGGCAGGGCTACTTGTAAGGAAAGTCACGTTTGAAACAAGTATGCGGACCTTACACTCGTAACATTTGAATTCTTTCTCTTTTTTGTACTTGATTTTTCGTTTGTTTTATCGTATCATCATAGATGATTTGGGCGAGTTGCCCCAATAGTTTGTGAAAAGGGAGGGCATAATTAGTGGCGCAGATTTTAGATAAAAAGGGGATCATCCCCAGGAGAGAAGCCCTGGCTGGGTGGTCCCTGAGGACATCTAGTCCCTGTGAGCTGAACACGTCTACAAGCTGTGCCATGGCTGCTCCATCTGGAGAGAAGTCGAGACATCATGGCTGAGTGAATTAATGCTTATGATGTAGTTTGGGGAATTACATGCTCCCAAAATGTAAAACTTCGAGAGGGCCATTTGTTCCTAAAAACTAAAACAATTAAGCTTGTTTTCTAGACAGTCCTAATTCCAATACTGCTGTTTATATAAAAGCAAAGATGTGTAGTTTAAATACGATAAACCCCGTAGGGCAGCTTTTGGTTTGGGCCGTAAAATATCCAGGAATGAGAATGAAGGCTCTAGTGCTTCCATGTATTTCTCACTGGGTAAGCTCTCCTTCGTCAGCAAGAGTTAAAATATCTTTGTTTTGCCATTAAAATTTCCACCTATCTAACATTCTTACGAGCACCAACCCTGCATCCCCAACTTTATCAGCCAGACCAAATCGAAAACAAAACAGCTCACCTCATGGCTTTGGGTGCAAAAGTTAAAGCCAAAAGGGTCTTTAAAACTTTTCGTGAGAGTTCAAAAGTTTATAAATGGTGGAGATTTTCATACCTTTAAGTAATGTCCATACAGCCCTGCTCACACGAAAATTATCAAGGCTGCAGTGAAAGTGAGCGATGTCCGTCCAACACAGAGTCAGATCAAATCTTGAATTCCCAAAGACTCTGGTTGTCCTGGGGCTCTTTTCAGTGCGGAAGTAAACTTGATAAAATGTTGTGACAGTGCATGCAGCCTCCGGTCTCTGTGCCAGCCCTAACGTAGTAACGGGTTTCAAACTGTTTGCTATTTAGCTCTGAGCGGAGCGCTTATAATTTTAACAACTCAGATAGTCCATATAAGAGTGAGGATTTTGTCACAATATTGTTGGTCTATGTGACAAGCTTTAATGGAGAAAAGGTTACATTTGCATATTCTCCAGTTGCATGAACATTTCTAAAGTGAAGCCCAGTCACAAAGGAGAGAGAGTTAGGAGTTCGCTCTGGTAGAAAATGGTAGATAGTTCTTATTTCTTGTTCTCTTCTTCCTCTAGTTATATATAATACTGGACGTTTCTCAAGGGGCCACAATTCGTGTCCGATATTGGTTCATATATATTATTTCTGATCATCCTACCAATACTCGAAGGTTGGAATTATTATCTCATTATGAGAGATGGGCTCAATGAACCTTTACTCCAAAGAAAGAACATGCCAGCCAATGGAGACTCTGCAGCAAACCAGACACAGAGGGGAGGAGCCCGAGGCTGCAGAAAGGGTTCATGGTAGAGCAGGACTGGAACCAACTCTGACCGCAGCCAAAGAACCTTTGCCCACCAGGGTACTCTGCCACTGGAGGGGAATAGGGGGAAAAAAATCGTTTCCAAATGGCACATTTTCATTAACAATTTTTACTATAAGCCAAAGCTGTGTCTCTCTTTACACTTACGTTCCTTCGTGTAAGTATCACGTCCAATATCAATAAACACATCAGTAAATGGTTAGTTTTAAAAAACTCAATGGTATTATATAAATTTTCAAAATACAGACATATTTCCTTTAGCGCAATCTTAGGGTAACAATCTCTAGTATATATCCAGCTCTTAATGCCTTACCAACCACTTTCACATTTATTATTTCACGTGTCATCTAAAAACATATCCCATGAAATAGGTGGTACTGTTTGCTATATTTGATCCCTGGAAGCCAAGACCAGCAAACACTGGGGGATTATGCTGTATTTATTTATGGGCTAGAAGGGGGGGAAGCCAGATGTTCATGTTCTAAATTCTTACCCAGTTAATTTTGACACCACATCCTGTGTCCATTCTACTAAAATAATCAAGGAATGAGAGACTTATCACATGCTTACTCAACACCAGGGATCAGATCCAGTTCATGGCTCTAATGGCAGTGTGGGGACAGATCATTCTGTGTTGCAGAGGACCGTCCTGTGCACTCTAGCATGTTGGGTCTCGTTCCTAGCTTCTCCCCGCTGGACGCCAGGAGCACCTTCCAACCCAAAATGTCTCCAGGCATTGCTGCACGTCCCCTGTGGACACTGTCTTAAACATATTTATTTTTGAGACATTGTGTAAAAAAAAAAATCCCCCTTTTGGACATTATTTCAAGGCAATGATTGCAGCAGGCATAGTGATCTGGTTACATTTATCTATTTGAAAGCAGACAGCGAGAGTCTGATTTTGGCTCTACTACTTAAGTTCGTACCATCTGTAAGTCAAATTTCCTCCTCTGTAAAATGAAAATAAACCACATAAGGCTACTTAAGGATTAAAGACTTAAAGTGTGTGAACAGGGAACCATGGCAACTGACGTTTAGTGCACTCACATTATTACTTAAGGTGATTTTTCTGGCTGTTCTGTAAGCCCAAACAAATCTAAATTCTCTTAATTTCTTTTTCACAATCCCGACTACAGACCAGAACCAGAATTTTTGTAGTTGAATGAAAGGCCCTTCATGATCTCATCCCAGACTTGCTTTCCAGCCCTGTCTCCACCATCCCTTCTCCCAGGCAGTCCTCCTTCCCACAGCCTGTTTTTTAACCATTCCCCAGCCAGGCTGAGCACACACCTTTCCCAAATCCGCCAACCCCTCCATGACCTCATGTCTCCACCCGCACCGTTCCTTCATTGGTATTTGTCTTTTCCAGAACTTCTTTGTCTTGTGAGCTGTTCCTTCTCCTTAAGGATTAAGACCTTATGTGAAGAAAGCATATCATATACCAAATTCTGGCCCTCATAAGAAGGACATTTTATTTCCTCAGGGCCCCTAGTCCTTCCTCTGGAGTCTATCTCCATGCACAACAAAAAAATACAACAGTCTCCTCTGAGTGAAGCAAAACCGTTCCAGAAGAAGAGACTTCAATATAAATCATCCCCCAGACTTTAGCGGGGGGGTCGGGGGGTTGCTCCTTTAACATCTCTCTCGTGAAATTGAGGAAAGCATTTGAAAACATTAGCATCCTCTTCGATGGTACCCGCTGCTGTGGCTGAGGCTGGGGAATGCCAGTTAGAAGAAACCAGAAGCAAACACCTGGACACACCGTCCACTCCAGCCCGATTCCCGGAAAGCTGGTTTAGGCTGGAAAACATCAGGTCGTCTTAAGCACTAACTTACTGTTGTCTTCAGTCTTAAACCTGGATTTCTGAGCTCTCTGACCCCCTTTCACTTGGTCCCAGAGTACCCCCTGGGACTCCACTTTCACATGATCAGGACACGGCGGCTCCAGGAATTTCTTCACGCTGTAGGAAAAATCATTGTCCCCATGGAGCTTACAAGAGAGAGAGTATGGGGCGGTGGGGATGGGGGAATAAATAATAGTCATGAAAGCAATGGAAGAGAATTTCAGACAGTCCTAAGTATTGTGGATAAAATAGGGCAGTGGGTAAGATGACTCAGGGAGTCAGGCTTTCTTGTCTGGAAGCTTCCAGGAGCTGCCCTCCAAGACATATGAACTGAGACCTAATAGAGACAAGACAATACCATGCAAAGTCCTGAGGGTGAAGCCTCCCCAAAAGGACCAGGATCTTGAGATGGGGACAGGAGTCCCGTTTTCAATAGGAAGGAAGCAGTTCGTGGAGGTTGGTGCAGGCAGCTCAGAAACAGGGAAGAGTCCTTGACGTGGGCCTCCCAAGCCCAGTGGAGGAGTTGGCTGTTTTCCTAGGTGCAGTAGGAAGCTGCTGGAGGGTTTAAGATACAGAGTTATAAGATTGATGCATAGAAAAGACTGCTCAGATTGGCAGCATGGAGAACGACTCTGTGAGTGGAGGTGGAGGTGTGGCAGAGAAGGGGAGAACATTCCAGAATGACCATTTGGCCAGAGAAACGACCTCAGTAGAACAGAGGAAACATTTTCCCTGCCAAGATGCTTTCTTCACTCATTCCTTCGTGCCTTCCTTCTTTCAAAGCACATTTATGTAATGTTTATTATGTACCAGGGATATTGTACGTGCTGGTTAGCAAACATGGCCAGAAAGTTGTGGCTTGGCCTCCCAGAGCTTACCACATGTGGAGAGGGAGGTGGTCATGGGTCACAGTCCACAATGCAGTGGACGCACTCCCCCTAGGACCGCGGGATGGGACTCACAGAGGGCTTTGCTGAGGAAATCCCAAAGAACCCAAGGCTCTGCATATGAGTGAGAGGCCCCTGGGCCAGGACCATTCCAGGTGGCAGGAGCAGAGGTGGGAGAGAGCACGGCCGAGCTGTCAGCCCGTGTGGCCAGTGCAGGGGGCCCAGGGAGGCCGTGGGACACAAGGCTGGCGAGGTGTTGCTGGCGAGCCATGGACTATCCTGGTCTTTACGCCAAGGACAGTAGGAACCAGTGAAGGATTTTAAGCAATGAAGTGGTACAATTAGGTTTGTGTTTGTGCCTATTTAGATGCCTCAGGGAGGAAGAAGGGTGGGTGGGAGGTGGCTTGGTCAGCTGGGTGAAAGGTGCAGAAAAGGTCTGGGGAGAGAGTAATGGGGTAGAGGGGATATCTGGGATTCCAGAGGTTTCAAGGGGAGGCTGACAACAGCCTTTCTTTTGACCAAGAGTGAAGAGCTTGGATCCCTCCTGGACTCATGATGCCTTAGAGAGTGCACCTGTTGTGAGTTTGGGCTGTGTGTGTGCGTACGTGCACACGTGTACGTACAGGCACCCACACAAACGAACCCATGTGAGTGCATCTGTGCAGAATCCCTAAGACTGTTCCCCTAGAGATCTTTTTCAAAAGACGTATTGATATATGCCATATAAGCCTAATAGAGCAGTCACTAGCTGGTTAATTATATAGGCTGAATTTAATTCTTTACTAATCACTTTCCGATAGCACAGGCTCACCTGACTTCATCTTAGCCATCGAGGGTCTATATGACACTGCTAATCTTGATTTATAGGTGTTCTGTAGATTTCTATTTTATGTGAACAAAGAACAGAATTTTAGTTGGCTGCTATTATAAGCAGAGGGACTGTGCTCCCTTGATGTTGCCGAGGTGGTTTAGAATCATGCAAGAGAAGGAACTTAAACTAAGAAGAGAAAGAGGCTTCCTGTGTTTCGATCCCTAATTGTTTTTCAGTTTGATCACATAGCAGAACATTTCAGTAGTTTGCCGACTGTCAGCAGTCACTTACGGATATTTTGTAGCAGAGATATTACTGTACTCTGTGTCCTTTTTGAGAATATGTGTGGCTGTCTAAAATGTTATGTGAATTTATTAAATACTTAATGCACGGTCCATCAAATGCTTTCTCTTAAAAACTGAGCGAATTCAAAAGGAGTCCTACTGCATATTGTCTTCAGAGCCCACAAAGGGAGTGCTAACATGTTCCAAGGTTTGCTTGACAACCTTTACTAGTTGTGATAAAGGGAAGATAAAGAGAACAGGTTAGAATCTACGAGGACACTTTCAACCTTTGTCTGTTCCTTCTCTGCCCCATTTTTCATGACTGCTCTTCTCAGATGACAGCACCGACCTGGTACCAACAGGGTGTATGCTTTTGAGTTGTTTTTCCAGGAGTAGAGTGGTTATTGTAAAGCCACCTCATTTCTCTTCACCCTATCCGTTGGATAAATAGTACCCTTTCGTGGCATGTGGGGTCAAGTTTTTATCTGTGGTCTCAGAGGTTGCTTTTTTATTTCTCTGTTAAAAATTGGTTCCCTGCTACAGGAATAGAATCCATACAGCTGGCCCTGTTAGCTCCGTGTTCTAGCTGGTTGAGCTGATTGATTTCATAAAACAATATCCATTTGCATAATGGTACAATCAATCTTGTGTTTGGGGGTGGACTTAAATGTCTCAGAGCATATTTGCTAAAATGAAATAAACAACCAGCTTCTTGGAGTATCTCAGATATGAAAAGGGGATTACAGAAGAAAACTGTGCAATGCAAAAAACTGCTTATTAACATTGTATGAATAAACCTAACTCTTTAATTTCCTTTTATAAAGTCTTCGTGTTGCTCTCCTTTTATCCCCAGAGAATCGTTTAGGGAATCTGTGTATTTTTCAAGAAGAGATTATGATAACAGTAGCAACAATACCAATCATAAAAATAATAAAAATGGTGTCAAGTGCTATCACAGCGTTTCAGATTGGAGCCATCCAGTTATATTTTCTCTGGTCTGATAATTTAGCTAAACGCTG
Organism: Ursus maritimus; assembly: GCF_017311325.1. Taxonomy (NCBI): domain Eukaryota; kingdom Metazoa; phylum Chordata; class Mammalia; order Carnivora; family Ursidae; genus Ursus; species Ursus maritimus. The sequence goes on from NW_024423897.1 coordinate 54,661,494, forward strand.
TACCTGGAGCAGACCATTGAAAAAATACATTAGAAAACCAATGTGACCTTATAAATTCTCCACTTAAGCCCAAATCAAAAATGTATATATTCATAAAATCATGTGACACTTCAGGTCATTTTTTGGTAATCTTTCTAAATGTGTAAATTCAGTTGATGCATTTAAGATTATCTATATATATTCTGCATACGATAGTATGTGTATACACAGATTCACTTCCAAGCCATCTACTTAGGAAGGCCTTTCCAGTGCTTTTCAGTGGATATGTGTGTAAGAAGACCAGAACCGTCATTTGTGAAATAGTTTCATGTAAACCCTTAAGTGCTTTTCGTAAATAGGTTATCGGTGTGTTGACACCGTGGGATGATTTCTCTCATGTCCTCCTGCCTTCCTCTTGTTCAGAGAATTCGGATGGAGAGACCCGGAACTGCCGGAGGTGATTCAGATGCTCCAACACCAGTTTCCTTCGGTCCAGTCCAACGCTGCAGCCTACCTACAGCACCTCTGTTTTGGAGACAATAAAATTAAAGCTGAGGTAAGCACTCCTTGGATTCTGAAGGGCCTGGTGGCAGATTCATCACCCCTGAGGTCTGTAGTATATGTTGAAAGGGAAAAGAAATAAAAAAACTCAAGCTGTGTGTCCAAAGTTTAGCTCCATATTTAAGACTGAAATGGCACTTTCTCTCTAATTAATTGGCATGCATATGCATATAGTCTTCTTTTTTAATATTTGAGTGCTGAGGAGTAGGTGACCAAAGGTCCCTGCTAGTGTTAACACTAGACTTTTCATGGGACTTGCCTTCCTCCTCCCAATTCCATCTCTGGAGTTAATCTCTGCCTCGAAATCTTCAAGAAATACAAAGCATCTTACTTTACAAAATTACTACAATCAACCTATGGTATCATCTGTCCTTCCTGGAAAACTCACTTCTAGGGTGAGAACTTTAGGCAATAAACAAGTTCTGTGCTATAATCAAGGATTTTGAGCCATTTACAAAATTACCAGTGAATGTAATACGGATATGTGTGGACCATGAAAGAGCATATTGTCTGTGTCCATTATGTAAACAATGTTAGCGTGCTGTGGTTCTTGGAATATTTTGTATATACATTTTGCTGCGTGATATTTCTGGAAAAGCACAGTGGTCAGCATAGCTCACTCTGATGTTTTTTAGGCCAGGGACAAGTGTTTGCATATAGGCTGCTGAGTAATCAAATTTTTAAAAAAGATTTGATAAGCTATAAAGAGTCATCTCCATTGCATGGAAGTAATTTTGAGGATGAGTTGAAATTAGTTTAAGAGTGGAAAGAAGAATTTTGGAGATATAATTGCAATTTATTATAAATGTTGCTTGCTTGCACTGGGATAGATATAGCCTAGCAGCTTTTCATCATTTCTTTCTGTCTTCCACTGGGACTCAAAGGACTTATCAGAAAAGTCACATGTCTTTGTGGATTGAATATAGGACAGTGGTTTTCAGCCAGGTGCTATTTTGCCTCCCAAGAGACAGCTGACAACATCTGGAGACATCTGTGGGTGTCACGATTGGAGAGGGCTGTGGTGGTGCCATCAGCGTGTAGTGGGCAGGGTTAGGGCTGCTGAGAACACCCTAAAATTCACATGCACAGGGCAGCACCCGCAACAAAGAATCATCCAGTCCCAAAGGTCAACGGTGCCAACATTGAGATAAAGACAAATATTGTTTATCTAAGATACGTTTAAAAGGTCAGACAATACTACTAAAATTACATTAAATGATCTAAAAATAAATTAAAGTTATGTGGCTTCTGTCCCAAATGGAAATTATCTCAATCCTTCTATGCCTTTAATAGAAAACAAAAGAGCCACTCAAAATGCTGGACAGATTTCTGATTAGGGGTTTACGTACCACCGTTTTTGCAAGGTTTCAACTTTGACGGCTTCTTTAAAGGCCAAGGAAGCATTTGATTCCATTGTTAGCATAAGGTTGGATCCAGAGTATTGTGATACCCCCACAAAAGTGGGATCGTGGTTCTGAAGTGAAGACTGATGCCACCACACATACACCCAGAAAGTACAAAAACGTGGATAACTCACATAATGAGCTTCTTGGGATGGTCAGCGCGGCTCCGGAGCAGGACCGAAAATGGCTTTAGAGCAGGAAAGGAAGTCAGTCAGCTTGGGTTTTTATGGTGATTATGGTAATTATGGGGTGGAGCCAGAGTGAGGTTCTCACGTGTGGACAGGGGCTGGTGTGATTTGAACTTCCTGCGATGCCACGGAAGCATCAGGCTTTCTTATCACCTGCTCAGATGTGGGCAGAAAGGGAGAGGGAGGCTTGAAAGTTGCCAGAAGCCAAACATCTAAAAAGAGTCTGAATCTTTATTATAAAGAGTCCTGTAGTCAGTACAGCCAGTGCAAAGGTCGTTGCCCGGGGCAGTGTGAAGCCACTGGCCCCATGGGCTCTGTCTAGAGGATCCTTGGACTAACCTTGAAGCCTCTCAGTGGCAGTGACACCCAGCGATGGGCTGTGGACTTGGGTGTGGACTTGGGTGTGGCCGCATCAGAAGCGCCCCGCGTCCCAGGGCAGACAAGAGGAGGTGCGGTTGGTTGGGGGGAGAATCGGTGACGGGCCCAGAGTCCCTGTCAGACGGAGGCTGGTGCTGCTGTCCTGCTCTCACCAGCTGTGCCTCCTCCAACAAGCTGATTGTCCTCTCAGTCCTTAAAATAGAGCTGCTGATACCTCCATTGTGGAGTCTTTGTGGGGACTAAACAACTTAATGCATGCAAACTGCTTAGTGCTCACATACTCATTCCCTCATTCCTGTTCTTTTTTGGTCAAGAACACAGAACATTCGAGTTACTTTGTATCTTTTTTATGTTCATCTTAAGTTCCTTTCTTTTACTTTATTTAAAATACCAGTTACTGTATTGTATGTCTGTGTGTGCACAAGGGCTTATTTTTCTGAACTCCTTCACCGGGGGTGTCCTCGAGGCTGCCTGTGTCCTCTCACTGCCTGCAGATTCTTCCAGCAGTCGGCACGTAGCACAGTGGCTCATCTCATAGACATCCGTCCTCCACTGCACACACCCCACTCCACCCCACCCCACCCCAGGTTCCAGGTGCGGCCAGGACCTCATGGGAATGTTGTCCTGGTTCCTGGGAGTCTGGGATTAGAAAAAGGGGAAGAATGGTGTAGGACTGAGGGCACCTCCTGATACCACATTGATAAAATGAGACCAAAGTTGGCAAAGGTAAGCTGAAGGGACAGGGACGGTGCACACGCCTAAAGTTTTTTATTTGGGAGAGAGAGGGGGAGAGAAAGCAGGAGAGGACTGGGGGATGCGGAAGAGGGAGAGGCAGACTCCCTGCTGAGCAAGGAGCCCGATGTGGGGCTTGATTCTGGGACCCTGGGATCATGACCTAAGCTGATGGCACGGACTTAACTGACTGAACCACCCCGACACCCCACACATGCCTAAATAAAACACCGAGTGAGCCACCTGGAGTTTTCCTTTCTTGCTCCTTCAGTCACATGGGGAGCACACGTGTGTACACACACACACACACACACTCACGCTTATACACACATAACCTCTGATAGGGACTTGGCACAGTTGTGTCTTGAGTTCTCGTCCTAACTCAGAGCCCAAACCATTAGTAATGGTTCTCCCTTCGTGACGGATGGCTGCCTGTCATGTTTTCATACACAGGTATTGATTTTTGTAATTACCTGTTGTTCAAATACTAATCCTGCAGGCGCTCGCCTTTCCAACGTACTCCGGCTCCTAGCCTTTCGATTGCATTTTACTGAATTGATTTAGCTCTTCAGTCTACATTTCACTATTGGTATTGACTTTGCTCACACAATGGATAGACCATTGAACAAAAGGCAGAATTAAATCTCCTCTATGTGGAGGGTCATAAATCATGCCTTTCTACATTCCTTATTACGGTGCTTTGTACGGTTTTCATGTGATGAAGCTAAGAAATTCAGCTCTGTTCCAAATGATGCCTGATCTCATAGGTACGAAGTTGAGAATTCATGTCCATAAATCAGCAGGTGAAAGCCCCTTCCCTAACTTTTCCTCCTGGTCTGGTGAACGTGGATTTGCAGCAGGCTCCAAGGAGCAGGTGGAGCTAGGGGGAGAGACCTGGGGTGGACAGTTGGCAGTGACTGAGGTGTCTGCGGACACGGGGTGCCCGGACCCAGGCCAGAATAGTCAGTTACAAATGAGACAGGAGGGTTTTCCACGAAGAGCTCAGAGCCAGACTGAGATGCGATCAGAACAGGAGCAGTTGAGGAACCACTGAAGAGGCCTGGCGAGGGGAACGGGTCAGGATAGGGTCTGGGCTCTTGCTGCAAACACGCCGAGGTTGTGCAGCTCATTCTCACGGACCCAACAAGCATCTGCTACTTCGGCGTCCTCCTGCTGTAGGGCAGAGGCACCAGTGGCACTGACGGGAGTCAGTAATATCTGAGCTATGTCTGCTACCACGCTGTCTCCTAGATGGGTGGGAAAGTCACAATAAATTGAGCTTTACATAATCTACAGACTTGTTAGACATGAAAAAATTTGGAGGGAAAAAAAACAAACCTCGAAACACTCAAAAACAAGACAAAACAAAATAAAACTTGCTCACGTGTATGTACCATCAGCATCATTTGGGAAGTGCCTACATAATGGTAATCTTTTAGTATTTTTCATAAGTCCTTTTCTTCATTCTTTCTGGGAATTCCTCAGTTAAGAATTTTAAATATATCCATTGACTTGGGGATAATCCCAGGTGCCTCTCATGGGTTGTAATGCGTTGAGTTTATTTATGTTCCCCCTCGTGCTTTATGCCCCGTTCTGCCCGTGCTCACGTTAGGGGAGGCACACGGGTGGGCACCCCATACTCACCCATGAACAATCATACAGCAGCGTTCAAGATCATATGTCTCCTGGAAATTTTTTTTAAAAAAAGTATTTTCACAGTTTCAAGTGAGAAAGAAGATTCTTCTTAAAATTCAAAAACTTTAGCTGTTTTGATTTACTTTATAATAAACGTGTAACGGGGGCGGCTGGGTGGCTCATTCGGTTAAGTGTCTGCCTTTGGCTTAGGTCATGATCCCGGGGTCCTGGGATCAAGCCCTGTGTCCAGCTCCCTGCTCAGCGGGGAGCCTTCTCCTCTCTCTCCCTCTGCCCCCCCACCCTGCTTGTGCTCTCTATCGCACACTCTCTCTCTCTCTCAAATAAATAAAATCTTTTAAAGAAAATAAACTAAGAAATGACATTTAATGGAAGCTTAAAATTAATTGAATAAAAATTTAAATTTTAAAATAATTTTTAAATGCATTTTCTTTTAAGCGGTAGCACCATTCCGTTAAATAACATGCCTTTTCACAAAAACGGGAGGTGTATTGTAGGACTTTGTTATTAACCGTGTCCACTCACCTGTGATGGAAGTGGCCGCTGACCCTTGCTGATGAAGATTTTTAGGATTTTGACCTGATCACCTCTTCTTATAGGAGTTTATTAAATTAGCATTGGCTATCAAATTTGCAGCCAAAATGTGTGAAAATCTTACATAGTAAACTGATGTATTGCAGTGATGAGCGTGATTGCTCGAGGAAACCAGTACTGATTTTACTTTCCTAACTCCCAGCAAACCTCTGGGGAGTTGCCTTAACATCCTAAGGCCCACAGAGCGTTTTTTGTTGTTGTTTTTAAAGAAATGGTGTGTTCAGTTCTAGTGCGAAGGAAGTTGTTTACCAAATCCCATTTTGAGTTAGTAGGGGAACGGAATACTAATAATATATAGATCCTGTTTTTTAAGCGATTTTATTTATTTATTAGAGAGAGAGAGCATGGGGGAATGGTGCAGAGGGAGAGGGAGAAGCAGACTCCCTGCTGAGCAGGGAGCCTGATGCTGATGTGGGGCTCGAGCCCAGGACCCTGAGATCATGACCAGAGCCGAAGGCAGGTGCTTAACCCCGTGAGCCACCCAGGTGCACCCAGATCCTATTTTTAAGGAATCCACACCTGTGGGACACACAGCATAAAGCAGGTAATATGACACCGTGTGTTAAACACAATGGAGGGGCGCCTGGGTGGCACAGCGGTTAAGCGTCTGCCTTCAGCTCAGGGCGTGATCCCGGCGTTCTGGGATCGAGTCCCACATCAGGCTCCTCCCGTTGTGAGCCTGCTTCTTCCTCTCCCACTCCCTCTGCTTGTGTTCCCTTTCTTGCTGGCTGTCTCTATCTCTGTCAAATAAATAAATAAAAATCTTAAAAAAAAAAAAAACACACAATGGAAACACAAATCCCCAGCCTCTGAGCATGTTAACAAAATGCTCAAAACCCAGCCTGTGGAGTCAGAGAAAGTTCCCTGCTTCCTACAGTGGTGACCCTGAATTTTTAATTAGAAGCTACCAGAAAAATATAACCTAAGCCATATCCCCTTAGAATTAATGGAACAGGGCTTGGATTTAAGAATATCAGTCCTTGCAAGTCTGTATTTGTATGTTCGTGCCCATGTCCATATAGTTTCAGCGTCTTTGTCCCATTTACACTAATCTGTTTTTCCAGATTAGTGTTTCTCGAGTGATAATAACAGAGATTGGCTTCTTTTCTTTTTTCTTTTCTTTTCTTTTCTCTTCTTTTAAGAAAGAGTGAGGGGTGGGGGTTGGAGCAGAGGCAGAAGGAGAAAGAGTTCCAAGCAGACTCCACACTGAGCGTGGGGCTCAATCCCATGACCCCGAGATCACGACCTAAACCGGAACCAAGACTCAGATGCCCCCTGACTGCGCCACCCAGGCGCCCCAGAATTTGTCCCTGTGTTTATGCATACGATCCCCCTCCCCCATGATTTTTATTTTATTCAGAGTGATTTAGAACATTCCATATGTTAAAAAAAATTGACTTGTTCCTGTCTACTACACTTAAAGAGCTTCATAATTTCTATTTTATCTTGGTTCTTTCTACCTCATATAGTTCGAGAGAAGGTGCTATCCATCTTTTCAGTTGATTACCTTGGAGCCATTTCTTCTCTTTTCATCATCATGAATTGTTCTGCATTGTGTAAGATAGAGCCTCTATTTGTTGCTAGATGCGAGTAGACAGTATAGCACTGAGTGTACAGCATGGGCTCTGGGGCCGGGCTGCCTGCCCTTGAACCCTGGCTCTTCTGCTCTCTAGCTCTGGGATCTTGGGCAACTTTCTTTACCTCTCTGAGCCTCAGACTCCCAGACTATCAAATGACATGGAGAACCCACGTCATTGCAGAGAGAAATCACAATAGGCTGCTTGAGGAATGTGGGTTATCGTTAGTCTATGTTGGAAATATAAGTTGAGGAACTCTCTTCCAAGACATTAAATGTAAAAGCAGTCTCATAGTGTTAGAGACAGAATGGTTTACGTGTTCTGCTTTACTTGTATTTTTTGGTTTTTGGTTTTTTGTTTTTTTTTTAAGATGTTATTTATTTATTTGACAGAGAGACAGCCAGTGAGAGAGGGAACACAGCAGGGGGAGTGTGAGAGGAAGAAGCAGGCTCCCAGAGGAGGAGCCTGATGTGGGGCTCGATTCCAGAACGCCGGGATCACACCCTGAGCCGAAGGCAGATGCTTAACGACTGCGCCACCCAGGCGCCCCTACTTGTATTTTTTGAAATCTACTGTTGTCAACAAAAGACATTGAAAGCACGCACTGTGTGTGGGTCTCTGCAGGGCCACTGTTCAAACAAGTAGATTCAACCACAGGCCTCTGGGAAATTAGAATCAAGAAGACATTTTTGTATGCCAACGGAGCAGAACACAGAAACAGGTCCAAATGCTTAATATACTGATATTTTATGAAGGTAGGATTTATGAGATTTTCATTCAACATCTAGATATTCACTAATTAGCTTCAAAGTTCCAGGCTCTGGGGATGCCTGCGTTGTTCAGTCGGTGAAGCGTCTGCCTTCCGTTCAGATTATGATCCCAGGGTCCTGGGATCGAGTCCCACATCGGGCTCCCTGCTCATCAGGGAGCCTGCTTCTCCCTCTGCCTGTTCTCTCTCTGTCTTTCCGACAAATAAACAAATAAAATCTCAAAAAAAAAAAAAAGAAGAAGAAGAAGAAGAAGTTCCAGGCTGTGTTCTTAGTCCTGACATTACAGCAGTGAACACACTAGACTTAGGTGAACAGCAGGGAGGCAAGAGTAAACAAAAGCAGAAATGTGTGACGTGCCAGGTGGTGTCCTGAAGAAAACACAGCACAGGAATGAGGGTAGAGGGTGATGGGTATGTGGAGGTAGAGATCATCGCTATCTTCTCTAAGGTGGTTGGGAAGGTCATCACTGAGAAACAGCGTTGGAGCAGTGCCCGAAGGCTGAGAGCGAGAGAGAGCACGGAGTTCGTTGTCTGAGCAGGAGTGACCCACGCACAAAGCAAACACACCCAAGGGGGGAGTGTGCTTGCTTGTGCAGCGAGAGTGCCTTAGTTTCTTGTGGCTGCTGTAACAGAGAGCTACAAACGGGGCGACTTAAACAACACAGAGTTACTCTCCCGTAATTCTGGAGGCCCAAAGTCAGAGATCAAAGTATGGGCGGGGCCAGGCTCCCTCTGAGACTCTGGGTAGAATCTGGGTAGAATGAATACTCCCTTGCATCTTCCAGCTTCTGGTGATGGCCCTTGGCTTCTAGCTGCCTCCCTCCAGTCTCTGCCTCTGACATGACAGGGCCCTCTCCTCTGTATGCACGTCTGTCTGTGTCTCTATTTCCAGATAAGTCCCATTCATAGATATGGGGAGTTAGGATAAACCTATGTTTTGGGAGGCACAATCCAACCCATAACAAAGAGTAACCAGGAGTGTGGTTGGAACGTAGAGCTCTGTCTAGGGGTAGGAGATGAGATCAGAGAGGTCAGTGTCCACGGTTGGATCATGAAAGCCTTGCAAGCCAAAGGCCTTATCATCAATGTGGACAAATCTGGACCTGCTTTTTGGCCAAGTGGTTGAGAAAGTAGCGCATTTCAAGAAAGAATGCTTAGAGATTTTCTGGAGTCCATTAAATGGTCATCAGAGAGGGTAGCTGGTGATATGAACGATCAGGAGAAGGTGAGTGGGTAAATGAAGTGGGTAACACTGCCCTGGTGCTTCTGAGGTGCAGTCAAAGAAGGAGGAAGGTAGATCTCAGGTAGCCTCCTGTAGTGATCTCAGAGTGATAAGAAAGTGTGATAAAAACCATGTGGCTTATTAGGTCTGAAGGAAATCTGGGTAGTTTCTTAGAGGACATAGAAGCATTTGGAATGACGCTGGTGCAAAGGAGAAAGTCAGAAATGAGACAATCTCAGGGAATGGGAGGGGTGGAGGGGCTGAAGCGTGTGACTTTCTAGGACAAGGCTGTGAGAATCGGCCGGGAGGCAGGAGGCGGAAGAGGGGGACAAGGAGGCTTTCCTCAGAGGTGGATGACAGGGAAAGTAGTAGTGTCCTGTGTCCGCAGCCAGCAGGAAACTTCTAGGTGACAGGTGACAGGTCTGCATAAAGAGAAGGAAGGAGGCAGTGGCTCTAACACACAGAACTGTAAGACCTGTTTCCAAAGTGCTTCGTGATCTTTTATGTTTAAATACCATCATGGCAGAAGGAGGAAGAATGCAGAGTGATAAGGGCCAGGCATGCTGGTCGGAGGGGGAAGATTGACTCTGGGTCCTGGGGAGAGCTTGGCCATGGGGAAGTTAAGGCTTCCCAGGGCTTTCAGCTCTTGCGAACTCAGGAGAGACAGTATGTGATCCGTGCCGAGCATCACCACAGCCGGAAGCGAGAAGTGAAGGAATGAAGACAGCCCAATATATATGTTTTTCATTTTCGTGAAGGCTTGGTCTTTCACACATGAAAAGTGATAGAAGAGGTGGAATCACGAGTTATTGGACCAGGGCTTCCAGAGGAAAGGGCCATGAGTCATCGTCAGTGGAGGATCGTAAGTAGGCATTATTGCTAACGGGCCGGGACGGAATTACAGCTGAGGAGGGCCGATAGGGTTGCGCGGAGGTATACATCACTCTGGTGCCTAGGTCCCCATGCTGTGGGAGCTAAGTCAGAATCACGGTGTTTTTGGAATATGTGGGCAGAAGCAGAGACAAGGGCATCCAGAGACACCAAATGGTGGGAAAGCAGTGACCTTCTTTACTTCAAGGGAAATGGGACCTGGTGACACGGCAAAGATGTCTGGGGCTTGGTGGTTCTCCGTCAGTCCTGCCATGTACCTTTCTTTCTTCCACGTTTCACACTTCTATCCCTCTGTCCTGTCAGCTCCAACTCTTGCCCCTTTTAGCTTTTCTCCCTCCTCCTAAACCTGTGCCTGTCATGGCATCTGTCAACTGTCCAGAGGTTTGTCCTGGCCTTGGTGACTTTCTCCAAGTGTTGAGGAGACTGAGGGCTTCTCTGACAAAGGTCTCTCCTCCACATTGTCAGGGGGATCAGACATTAGCATGACAGCTCTGTGTGACACACCAGATAAGTGTCTTCTCCTGGCCCCAGAGGTCACTCAGTAGACACATCAGCAGGTGTAGCTCCCCGTGGGGAAATAAGTTGATCGTTACCAGAATCCAGTTGAAAGAGAGCCCAGTTCTTGACAGGAAGTGCCAGCAGTAGAGACCTCACTGCTTTAAGGGCCATGACCATTGAGAAGTTTCATAAGAGACCTGGGAGAGAGAAGGAAAGCATGTTGGGAAAAGACTGGACATGGGACAGGAACAGCCCATAGTTTGTAGGTGGCAGCAAAAAAGGAAGACTCACCTCTCATTCCCAGGCTGGCTATCCGCTCGGCTTCTGAGCTGGCAACTGGCCTGATGCCACCAAAGCACAGGGGAGAGAGAGCACAGAGGTTCCGCAGATCTAATGAGCAAGAATCCTATTTCCTCAAGTTTAAGGTCTCTTCGAGGAAGACCAACTGTGCCAGGAGAGCAGAGGCAGCATCAGAAGGTGCTGCGGGAGCTGGAGCCCCCCCTGCACCAGTTCTGTAGGTGTGGGCCACGAGGCAGAGACCGACATCAGAGACAACTTGGGGCCTGCCTTTGTATGAAGAAACCTCTCTTCTCCCCTCGCCCCACCCTCCAACAGCAAAAGAGAAAGAGCAGGGAGGCAGGAGGAAGGTGGGAAGCAAGCCAGGAAGCTGGAACTGGGTCCAGCCCTCACGGAGAGTGGGATGTTGGGGGGGTTGTAGATGGAGGTTGTAAGGTGGACAGGCTTCATTCTTTGTAACTGGAATGAGACTATTTTCATAAACAAAAATGAATGAAAGTTGAGAAAACAGACCGATGTGTTGAAATGTAACCAGCCTACAGCGAAAGTCCTGATTAAAACCACCAGGTACAGAAGGTTCTCTTTGCAAGACAGCGATGAGCCAGAGAGCAGGCTCCCATGACTTGGGAGCAGTGATGCCTCAGTTGTTTTTTCTAATCTCTGAAGGTTCCTAAAATTCACTTTGGGTTATCTGAACTTTCTTTCTTCTTTGGGCCATGCTCTCCTGCTATTTTAGTGGGTTATCTTCTCATCAACCCACCCCCTGAAATGGTTCATATTCTTTCCAATAATGGAGGAAAGAAACGAATGACCCATCTAAACGTCAGTCCGCGCCTCTTTGAATCACAGGTAGGGGACCGGGTTCTAACGTGGAGCTGCTCACCATGCCTTTTTTTCTTGGCATATTTCTGAATGGAATCTACTGTATCATATTTTAGAGAAGAAGACCTGTAGCTGAAGAACCAGTCCTTCCTTCAGGGGCATAGTCCCGAATAACCTCAACCGCAGCTAACCTTTACCTTTACCCTAGCTCCCTTTCCTTCGCTCCTAGGAGAGGTCGCAGAAAAACCCTGACCTTTGTCCTCCTGCTGACACCTGGCTCCTCGGGGCTGCGGATTTGCCAGGATTAGCCTTGTTTCCGAGTCAGAAATCTCTCAACTGTTGAACCAAGGAGGAGAGATCTTGTTGATCTGTCATCCTTTTGATTTTTCCCTTCCAGTCTCCAGGTTTTCCTGGCACACAGACTAGAGAGAACATTTTGTCAGAATACTGATAGGAACAACACAAGAACAACCCTCCACGTCATGTCTGTGCAGACACGGATTTTAATGCACACACTTCTCCCTCTCCAGTTTTCATGGCAGCTCTGTGCTTTCCTGTATGTCCGCAACCTCTGTGGCATTAATCCACTGTGAGTAAATGATCTTGCACTCGCCCTTTGTGAGCCTCTGGCCACTTTTCCAACTTCACCAAGGCTGTTTTTCCTTTTCATTCTAAATCCAAAGTTTTGTATCTCCCCACAGTGGTGTCACTTATAAATGTGTTAATGACGCACTCTTTGCACGCTTGCGTGCACCATCTTGGAAATCTTTAACACCGTTGGAGCCAGAACCCGTGAAAGGCAAGAACCCCTTGACTTGAATTAGATCCTCAGTTGACTTAAGTGTAAGCAAATTTCTAATCACCCACATTTCAGTCGTTCAAAATCAGATTCTTATTGGAAGAAATGTGTCTTTACACCCAAACTCTCCTGTAGATGTTTTGTCGTGTCTCTTTCCTGTTAGGTGCACTTCGTCAGTACAAATGTTTTTTTAAATGTTTCAAGAAAAGCTCTAGGTGATCATTATATGATGACTATTCCTTTTTGATAGCTCCAGTGCACTTTTTAACCAAACCTCTAATATAAGTGAAAGAAAAAACATCTATTTTCTTAAGAGCCCTTCAAAATTCAAATTGCTCTCTTGCATTTGCAATCCTTTTTAATTAATTTGCCTCTTGAATAAAAAGTAAAACACTGAGTAGGCATTAAGTCTTTTGTTATTCGTATTTAATTTTATGTATGGAAAGATTTCTGCATTTCCTTTGTATCTATACAGGCTGTCTTCAATTCCAAAGATTGCTTGAAAGAAATAATCCTACAATTGACAATACATTTTCCCTGGAAACAGTGGTATATAAGAAGACCAGGCTCCCCAGGACGGCTTACAAAAGCCTCATTAACCCAAAATGTCCCTAGACTATAGCAGTGGGTGAATAATACTATAATATCCAGTCTCTTTGTGTTCATGGGGGGAAGCAAAAAGTGTTCCAGTCAGAATGCTGAGAACTCATCTCTATTGTTTTACTGCTTAGAAGCCAGGGTTCCCCCACACAGTCCCTGTGGGTTCTTGGGTTAGAACGGAGACCATCCTTGCTACAAACCACAGGTGATGGAATCTGCTGTCTGGGGCAGGGGCCCAGGGAGGACAGAGGCAGATAAGAGGGAGCAGGGGGACAATGACAGAGCCATTTTTGGAAGGGGTGGGTAAGCTTTGAGAGACTCCATTGTATGGACTGAATGAAGGGGGACTGGGGATGAAGGCCAGAAACTGGAGCCTGGAAAATAAAACCGTGTGAGGTGTGGGAGCTCCTAAGTGCATTACCCACAAATCCCACTGACCCTCCTCAGACCTCACGGATGCCCTGCTACTCCCTTCATTTAATTCCACTTTGCCTACTGTCTTTTCTGTTGCCTCCGCCTATAGCTTTTGAGCCAGTTTCTCTCTCTTCTGGTCCACTAGGGAAGAAAAGAGTTACTTTCCCGGCCGTCCTCTATTCTTTTACATAAAATGTAAATGCACTTGATTTTGATGTTTTACAGAGATTTTTTTACTGCTTTCACAGGTGATAATAGTCATACCGGGAATAAAATGTTTCCCTCATAAATGTCACCCTTCTATTTTTCATTTACATCTTGAAGACACAAATGTCGCACTGGTAAGTGGTAAAATAGTGGCATGTACATCTGAACAGAAAGCTTCCCTCAGATTGTCTCATAGAGTTCTCCTTTCAAGGTGGAGCTATCCGGGGACTCCTGGGGAGAAGGAAGATGGCGCCAGGGAGGAGGGGTGAGAACTGGCCCCCTATTCTCAGGCTAGAATCACCCCCACCCTATTCTAACGGATACTGAAATCAGGTCACAGGAGAAAGAGTTCTATCAACAAAGACTCTGAAATTCCATCAAAGTTCTTTTAGTAAAGGGTGAATCTGAATTCATGTGCACCAGCTATGCTTTCTGCCAATGAAGACATTCCAGAGTCACCCCTGGCCCCTCCGCATATACAACTAGTTCTTTCCAGTGGTCCCCTCGAAGGCATCTTCATTCAGAAACACACCTATCAGCTCTGGCATGGGAGGCACTATTTCTTTCCTCTCTTGCTGCTGATGAGCACTGTGCAGTGTAGGGGCCTCATACCCATGGAGGCAATGATGGTGCGCACAAGCAAGCCACAGCTTTTCCAGTTGCTACCTCCTGGCTCAGCCTGCCAAGTACATCTGACACTCTCTATCACTGGATTTCACCAAACTCTACACCCTTGCCAGGCACCATTGCCCTTTCTGATGGGTACCATCATCCCCTTGCATCAACCATCACTTGTATGGCACATGTGATCTTTCAAAGCCTAAGAATATCCAAAGTGGTGAAAACGTCTCTTTACCACTCCTGAGTTCGTGTTTGTGTTTTTTTCATATGAACCAAAAAAATCAACAAAATAAAGCAGAGACCATTTATTTTACTTATACCTTCCACATTTGTATGGTCCAGGTAAGACTCCAAGGGAGACTGATCTAAGAGTTAAAAACCATGCTCTGCCTAGAATGATCCCTCTTCCTAACCAGTAAGGCTTTGCTGCTGGACCCAGCTGCTTGGCTCTCCCTTCTCTCAATTCCTCCTACAAACACATTTCTGGAATCTAGCCCCCGAAGCTTGTTTTGCGTGCCCAGAAAGGTCTCAGCAACAGCAGTGCACCATTTAGGCTCAAATCCCTTGCCATGTACTTGGATTTACAGGGAAACTTAGCTATACAAAGCAGAAGAACATGTCTCATCTCCAGTAGGCCGTGATTGTTGCTAAGCTCCCCAGCCTCCCAGTTTCTTATGGGGGAACACACAGCACTATCAGTATCAACCATGCGGATAAGTGTCAAAGTGGGATTGATGTACACACTCCAGACTCTGTTATAAGATGGTTTTGGGCAAACATGGAAACTGGAAGGGAAGGAGATGATTTTGTAACGCCATCTTGGTGGCCAGATGATTCTTAGTGTGAGACCATACAACCTTGTATCTATAAAGGAAAAGAACTATTTCTGTGGAATATGTCCATTATCCCCTGATTGTGAGTGGTTTGCCACATTAAAATGTATAGAAATTATAATCCAAAGAGGAAGTGTTGCTTCCATTGGCTCTTACCAAACAAGCAGGGATATCTGATGCTTGTTAGCAAGGAAATAAAATCTGACATATAAAAAATATGAAAACTCAACTTGGCATGCCAGTATCTGCGTTGCAGACAGATGGGTCAGAGATGTGAAGGGTGAACTTGCCTCCAGATAGAATGCTGTCTTTAAACAGTAATCTGTCTTCCTTTACTCTCACCTGTCATTATTAGGCATGACGAGAGGGCCATGGATGTGGAAGTCTAGAAGTTTGAGGGCAAAAGAACTGGGTGATTTTTCCAATGATTATAGGCAAGGATTCAGGTAAAAAGTATTGTCAGGGATAGTGAGACAGAGTGAGTCAAAGACTAGTAGTCTCCAATGAATAGTAGTGATATCAGAGCCTGAATGGAATAAGAACTAGTCACAGGTGGTACCTATGTAGCTGCATGCCTTTGCATCTAAACTAAGGCCCTGTCCCTCTGATCTGGGTAAAAATTGTGGTAGGTGCGACTTACCCCAACAGGTAGAATTATCTGTATTATCTTCAAACTCATTGCCCCTAAAGAACGGCCATATCGAGAACTGAAGCCAAATTGATTGGTCTGTCACCATGCCCCAAATCAAATGGGAGCAAATATCTTTTTGCCTCAAACAATGGATGGTAGGGTGTTTTGGGGAGACCTCTCTAAGCTGACCCTCATACTTCTTAATTTTGTAACTAGTTGAAGATTGTCCAAGAGAAAGTTAAGGCACTCTAGCCTGACTTAACCATAAAGAGGGGGCGTGTGAATACTGTGGTTAAACTGGCTTAAGCAGCCATGAGAAAATGAGGAATCACACACTGTGGAAAATGGGCAAAAATGAGGCAAGGCAGCCTAGGACAGATTGGATTAGGGAGCTGTTTATATAGTCATTAAAGGAAGAAATGGAAAAACATTTGGTCAGAGGACACTGAATATAGATTGTATTAGTTTCTTCTTGCCACTGTAACACATTACTACAGACTTAGTGGCTGACTACAACAGAGCTTTATGATCTTACACTTCAGGTCAGAAATCTGAAATCCGTTTCATTGGGCTGAAGTCAAGTCAAGTCATGAGCAGGGCTGTGCTGTAGTGCCCTATATAGAGAACCAGTGTCCTTGCTCTTCCAGCTTCTAGAGGCCGCCCATATTCCTTAACTCTGTGGCTTCTTCCTCTACCTTTTCAAGGTCATTCCAGCCTCTGTTTCCATCATCACATGTCCTTTCTCTGACTCTGACCCACCTGCCTCCCTCTTATAAGGACTGTTGGGATTACATTGGACACACACAGATAATCCAGAATCATCTTGCATCTCAAATTCCTTAATTTAATTGCAGCAGCTAAGCCCCTTCTGCTTTGTGGGGGCTTTATATGTAATATATTCACAGGTTTCAGGGATTTTCACATCTTTGTGTGAGGGAAATTATTTAGCCTACCACATAAGTCCTTGTCCACTGATAAGGTAAACTTAAATGTCTTGGAAGAAAAAAAATCAGAATAAGTGTTCTTCCTCCTCTTAGAACGTTCTAGAAAATTTCAGGTATTTATGCTTAACTTCACTGATCTGAAAAAAATCCTGATGATGAAAAAGAAAGATTTGAGACACAATAATCTTGGAAAAAAACTTGGATTCAACTGTTGTAGTGGCATAAAGAGCAGATGTGAGTGGAAGGAACCATAGTGTGAGGAGGGGTGAGGAGGACCTGGTAACGAGGTGACCCCACTGCAGGGAGGGGAGGTTACTCTTGGCACATTCCCAGCAGAAGAGTTGAGGCCATATGCTGAGCCTTGTTTGACTGGCAAGAGGCTGGGAAACCATATTTTCGGAGCTTAATCAATGCAATTTTACCTGGCCATTATATTAAAGAATTGGAGGTTGTTTGAAGAGAGAATGGAAAGGTAGCTGTTCAAAAACAAAAGGTAACTTTTCAAACCGCTGGCTCAGACACACCACATGTGCAGACCACAGTGAGTTTATGGTCCCATAATATATGAGGGGAACAGCTGTGGTAAAAATGGTGCCATTAAGCCAGTTGTGATTGTGTAAAGTAATGAGAGCCCCTCGGCCAGCCAAGAGCCAACATTCTCAAAACTAAACCAAGGAAGATTTTCTGGCAATTTCTTTTTTTTAATTTATTTTTTATAATCATATATTTTTATTATATTATGTTAGTCACCATACAGTACATCCCCAGTTTTTGATGTAAAGTTCGATGATTCATTAGTTGCGTATAACACCCAGTGCACCATGCAATACGTGCCCTCCTTACTACCCATCACCAGCCTATCCCATTCCCCCCTGAAGCCCTCAGTTTGTTTCTCAGAGTCCATAGTCTCTCATGTTTCATTCCCCCTTCTGATTACCCCCCTTTCTTTATCCCTCTCTTCTCCTACCGATCTTCCTAGTTCTTATGTTCCATAGATGAGAGAAACCATATGATAATTGTCTTTCTCTGCTTGACTTATTTTTCACTTAGCATTATCTCCTCCACTGCCGTCATGTGCAGCAAGAAGTGTTGAGAAATCGTTCTTTTGATAGCTGAGTAATAATCCATTGTATATATGGACCACAACTTCTTATCATCTGTTGAAGGGGCATCTCGGCTCCTTCCAAATTCATATTGTGGACAATCTGTATGAACATTGGGGTGCATATGGCCCTTCTTTCACTACGTCTGTATCTTTGGGGTAGATACCCAGTAGTGCAATGGCTGGAGTCATAGGGTAGCCAATTTTAACTTTTAAAGGGACCGCCACACTGTTTTCAGAGTGACTGCCAATGATTCCCACCAACAATGTAGGAGGGATCCCCTTTCTCCACATCCTCTCCAGCAATTGTTGTTTCTTGCCTTGTCAATTTTTGCCATTCTAACTGGCGTAAGGTGGTATCTTAGTGTGGTTTTGATTTGTATTTCCCTGATGGCTAATGATTTTGAACATTTTTTCATGTGTCTGTTAGCCATTTGTATGTCTTCACTGGAAAAGTGTCTGTTCATATCTTCTGCCCATTTTATGATTTGTTTATTTGTTTCTTGTGTATTGAGTTTGAGAAGTTCTTTGTAGATCTTGGATACCAGTCTTTTATCTGTAGTGTCATTTCCAAATATCTTCTCCCATTCCGTGGGCTGCCTCTTAGTTTTTTTGACTGTTTCCTTGGCTGTGCAGAAGCTTTTTATCTTGATGAAGTCCCACAAGTTCATTTTATCTTTTGTTTCTCTTGCCTTTGGAGATGTGTCATGAAAAAGGTTGGTTTGGCCGATGTCGTAAAGGTTGCTGCCTATGCTCTCCTGTAGGATTTTGATGGATTCCTGTCTCACATTTCTGGCAATTTCTGCATTAACGATGGAGGCAATAGAGAGCCTGGCTCACAACACCTCCTTATATGAAAGACTTACTTGACCAAAGCACCCAAGTTTTCTAGGTTGGCTGTATAGATTATCAGAGTCTAAACAGAATGGCTCTCCCACTGGCATTGACAGTATCCAATATAGTTCAAGCTAATAAGGAAGCTCTATAGGCACTCGGGATTTCAGTGCTGTCATTGATCTGGATTTTTTTTTCCAGTCCTAGTTTTTGAGAAAGAGCCGACTTGCCTTTACCTGAAAGACCATGTAATCTGTTTTAACAGTTCTCACACAAGGATATGTTAATACCCTTACCTCTGACCAGAATTCCTATGAAGGGACTCAAACTTACTGATATAAAAGATATTCTCATCTACAACTTTGATGATTAATGATTCCTGGGCTTATAAAAGAATGGGCTGACAAGAGTTGAAACTGCTGTGACTCATGACACAGTGAGCCTGGCTTATAAATTCTGCAGAATTATAAGGGATAACCTAACAAGGAAAATTTGAAGAATCAGGGATCTTTTCCAAATGATGAAAAATATTCCGCCAAATGTCCCCCTGAAATGAATAAGAAATATAATACTTGGTAAAACTCCTTGGGTCCTAGAGAAGCCATATCTTATATTTCGAATATTAAGGCCTATTAGGAAAAAAAAAAAGAAAGAAAGAAAGAAAGAAAGAAAGAAAGAAAGAAAGAAAGAAAGAAAAGAAGGGAATTGAAAAGAAAAAAAGATAGAAAAATAAAGAAAGTCACTTTTGAAGATGATCCCAAAGAACAAAAAGCTTCTCAGATCTTCATTGGATAAGAGTATGGAGCATGACCCCGAATGCCTAAGATCCACAGCTGCTTTACCCAAACACTGACACATACTCAAAGAGGTTGGGGTTCATGGCAAAAGCCAGCAGGGGCAACAGAAAAACAACTTCAAGACTGAACATACTTACTAAGTCTCTGCCATTAGGTATTTACTTCTTGAAAGGCAACCAGTGGCTTGCCAATAGACATTGCTTGCATCTCTGAGAGACATTTGAGGCCTAAAATCCCTGTTAGGCCTTGGAGAATGTCAGAAAACATGGACATAAGAAAGAGTCTGTCCCCAAGACTCTGATTAAGATCAGGGATTCGCTTAAGAACACTCTTGAGTTTGGTTCTACCAGAGGTGTCCACCAGATGCATGAAGAGGATCCCTCAGACCTGAGATTCTCCTGCTTTATCTCTTGTGGTGCTTCATCCTCTATGGAAGAAATCCCAACCCAGGATTCCTTATCGGAGCAAGTCCAGCAGTAACAGGACTTTCAGACAAGAGCACGAAACAATGGAGAAGGAACACCTTTGGAAGGCTGCTTCCTTCCAACCTCATTTATAGACGAGGGCATAGTAACAGAACAGAGATCAAAACCACGGCATCTAGGGCATGTCTTTGCTAGTTGACCAGGCTGTATTTTTTTTTTGAATGATCATTTGAAAAGGTGCTGGTAATAGTGAGTCATTCATGACTCATAGACAGGGTCAACCATCCAGTGTGCAACTGCCACATTAGGATGACTTTTTCCCTTAACTAGTTGGTTGACTTTATCCCATGGGTCCATTTCATCGTGATGACCACTTGGCCTCGAAAGCAAGTGTGCTGGTCATACGGTGGGAAAGCACCAACTCTCATGAAGATCTCCTTTCAAAATTTTCAAAGTAAATCACAGTTTCCTTAATTTCCTCATTCAGATTTTCCATTTCCCCACCCCTTTGAGCATGGATATCTATATTAATAAATACCACACAATTTTTCATATTATCTTTAAGAGTTTCCAAAGCTAATATTCCCCCCCTTTGCTAGTCTCCAGGATCTAGATTTAATTTTTCTGCAATAAGAAATGAATCAATAGATGATAATTTGTTTTGCAATTTAGATTTTTTCATTTTAGTGTCCTAAACCCTGAAGAGTGACAGCAGAATGTGAAGATTTTGAATTATGAATAATCTCCCTCATTGTTCTGACTTATATCTGTCTCTCCACCACTGAGCCCAAGTTCATCTAATGGAAATTGGATATTCAACCATGGGCCTGAGTACTACACTATTTCACATGATTTTATATCTTTTTTGCATTAAGGAAAACAAGCCATCTGCATATCTATAATTAGCTAAAATAGTCAGCATTGGCTCCTATAAACAAGATGCAGGTGTAAGGAGTGCTGAGACATTTTGTTCATAGTGTTGGCTTTTACTTGTGGGAAAAATTACTCTCACTTCATGAAATAAAAAGATAAAGTTATAAGAAAAACATTTTAAAATATGTGTAATATTCGCTGAACTAGTATCCTATTTATAGCTGTATAATATTCTAAGGCTCTCAGATCTCTTCTTTGGCACCAGAAATTTTTGTTCTGAAGTACTAATTGGCTTGGCACATGAGATTTGTCCTAGAGAGTGGACTGTGAAAATTGGCTTTATTTCAAAAGTTTAAAGTTTATGGTCAAAACTGCGTTCTGTCAAAAAATAATATGGTACACCTACCATGTGCCACGTATCCTCTTGGCCCTGGATGTTCAGCAGTGAGCAAATTAGGCAAGATCCCTGCTCTCACCGAGCTTATACCCCTTTAAGTGGGAGTGGGACAGAAATCAACAGATAAGTGTGTGAGATTTATCAAGGGGTAAATGGGGTCAAAGGAGGAATACCGAGAAGGGGAGGTAGGCCAACAGCATAGAGGATGGGGCACAGAGTGGTTGGGCTGCTTTTGATGGTTAATCAGGTTAAGTGGACACCAGAGTGATGGAAAGGAAGCCATTCTGTGGAGTCTGGGAGAACGCATATGGCCACTCAGGAACTTCTAGAAGCCCAGAGGAACAGAAACCAAAAGTAGATAAGAGAGAATGATGAACAGTGGAAGTGGAAAGAAGACGGGGACTGGTTTCATAGGACCAAAGGCCAAGGTTAATTATCTTCTCAATGTGATGGGATCATTAGGAAATTTTTTTTTAAAGATTTTATTTATTCATTTGAGAGAGAGAGAGAGAGCGCAAGCAGGAGAGACAAAGGGAGAGGGAGAAACAGACTCCCCGCTGAGCTGGGAGCCCGATGTGGGGCTCGATTCCAGGACCCTGAGATCATGACCTGAGCTGAAGGCAGACATTTAACCATCTAAGCCACCCAGGTGTCCCTCATTAGGAGATTTTGAGCAGGAGTGACATGGTGTTTTAAAACACGTATTAAAAAAAAAAAAAACAATAAATGATTCTGCCTGCTGTGTGTGCAGAATTTTAAAACAAAATTCTTCCCTATGTCCCCTACCTCTACCAGCCTATTAAAAACTGAAAGTGTAATCATCACCTTCCTTTTAGTCTGGAAAAAAATTTTATGCAAATATACACATAATTCATTTGAAAATTATTAAGTAATTAAAAATGCAAACCAAAGCATATATGTATTCAGACTTTTTAAATGCATAATAAGAAAATATTGGAAACTTGGGGGCGCCTGGGTGGCACAGCGATTAAGCGTCTGCCTTCGGCTCAGGGCGTGATCCCAGCGATCTGGGATCGAGCCCCACATCAGGCTCTTCTGCTATGAGCCTGCTTCTTCCTCTTCCACTCCCCCTGCTTGTGTTCCCTCTCTCGCTGGCTGTCTCTATCTCTGTCGAATAAATAAATAAAAAATCTTTAAAAAAAAAAAAAAGAAAATATTGGAAACTTGAATTTTTTAAATCTGGGATTTCATATGTTGATTTTTTTAAGGTTTATTTATTTACTTTAGAGAGGGTGGGGAGGGGCAGAGGGAGAGGGAGAGGGAGAGAAATCCTCAAGCAGACTTCCTACTGAGTGGGGGAATGTGATGCAGGGCTCAGTCCCAGGACCCTGAGATCATGACCTGAGCCAAAACCAGGAGCCAGATGCTTAACCAACTGAGTAACCCAGGTGCTCCGTGTTGGAGATTTTTAAAAAGAATTTAAGTGAGAAACTCTGCTGAAAGCTAAAGTCTGAAAATAGAGTAAAATCAGAGTATTTTATTATTTGTAATTGGGATTCCAGCCATCTAACCTGCTATGCTCCAGGACTCAAGATATTTGAACTGAAATTATTAATGTAAAGAAATAACAGTCAATCTCTGTGGCTGTTTATTGGAAGGGGTAATATCAACAGGGTAGGTCCTTTGAACCCACAAGTCTCAGTGAGTTATAAGAAAAAGAAAATTACTATTGCTATACAACTTAACACTGGAAGAAAATAATTGAAAGAACTGAATGAATCACATTTTTGTGGGAGAAGGAAGAGGAGACATTCTGAAATACTTTCTCTTTTGAATATATACAAATACAGCACACTTTTTATTTATACACACTTATTTAATCATACAGATATTTATGCATACATCTATTTATTATTACGTGTGTGTCACATTATAATATATGTGCATGTAGAATTACAGACATGCGTGATTTAGAACTACTCACTTACTAAAATCACCAGGAGAGAATTTCTGAGCTAAGTGCCCATGTGATACCTAGAATATCTAAGTGTCCTTCTCCGTTAAGGATGACACGAAGGTTCCAGATGTATTGCACTGCACTTGATGGGATTTCTTAGAACATAATTTTTTTAGATTCAAAGGTCGCAGATGCACCAAAAACAAGTGTATTTTCTTATTATGCCAAGATCCAAGTGTCATATAAATGTTCTGCTTGGGCTGATGGGCAAAATGAAGAGTGAATAACATTTAATCCGCAGAAAAGTATCACCAAATAACTCATATTTCAAGATGCCGTGTTGCAGATGGATTTTCCTGGTAACAGCTTTCTTTGTGTTCCGTAGAAACATGTGAGAAAATAAGGTTGATGTGTTCCGGTTTGTGGATTCTCAAAAGAGCTGGTCACAGTGGTTGTATCTGACAGACAACTGGGGGGAGTTCCAGGGAGCTCTGAGTGGGGGAGCTTATGGTTCTCCCTTTTGCTCAGCTTCCCAGATCCCCTGCAGCCTCCACCCACTGATTCTGTAGGGAGAGCTACCTGGAGAATCATGAGATGGACTTCCCCAGTCACCTTGCCAGGGCTCAGAGCACAGAGCGGTTGGAATAAGAAAAGCAAAGTAAATTTAAGCAAAGGACCGAGCGTTGTGGAACACCTCATAGTCATGTCAAACTATCGATGAATTCCCCAGTGCTGGGAAAATGCTTGAGAATGTTTCATATACAGGATACACTTCTCTACGACCCAAATGTCTTCTTCTGTACTGTCTCTCAAATTAATTCTCTTGCCTCATTGCCACCACCTCCCATTTCATTCTTCTGCTCAGAAACTCTGAGTGGATCCTCATGTCCTGTCACTGCAACCGTTTACTTGTGACGGGGAGTTCCTTGCCAGCCCCAGTCTGGTCTCTTCCTGGCACACCACAGTACTCCCTGTGTTCCGCCTCTGGGGGGCGCTCTGTGCAGGCAGAAGCCATTCCCCGCATGCCTCCTGTCTTCTCCAGCCTCCCATGCTGATCCACCTTCAGAGCCCTCCTCCACGGGGACCTCAGCAACTCTGGACTGTTGGCCAAAGAAGATTTCTGCATACATTCTCTTAAATTCTGTGCTTTTTTTCTTTAAAATTCCATAGATCTTGGGGTGCCTTGGTGGTTCAGTCGGTCAAGCTTCTCACTCTTGATTTCTGCTCAGGTCATGATTTCAGGATCTTGAGATCGAGCCCTGCATGGGGCTCTGTGCTCAGCGGGGAGTCTGCTTGAGATTCTCTCTCTCTTCCTCTTCCTCTGCCCCTCCCCCTGCTCACGTACACACGTGCACGTGTACGTGCTCTCTAAATAAATAAATAAAATCTTTAAATGAATAAATAAAATCCCATAAATCATATATTCTATTCCATGAAGTATCTAAGTCTGATTATAAAAATAATAATAATGCCTCCACTCCCTAGTCTTTGGGTAAATTTAAGGGCAAAGAAGATGTCCCACCATCTAATGCACCGATGCGTCCTCTTTTCCCCCAGCCCTACTGTACATGTACCGTAGTTTAAGGAGCATGGACCCATTGTGTCTCAAACATTTTAGAGTTTAATCATGTTCTAATTATATGGTACACCAGTTTTCAAACTTCTTAAAATCAGTTTAGCTGTTATCTCTTCCAAACTAATTAATTAGCCCACTCCACTTCCCAAGAATGCTTGTTTGATGACCTATCTGTGGGCTTCATAGGAAGCCTTATTTATTATATTTCACCTTGTTTGTTCCTGTGAGTTTCTCCCTTATTAGCCCATGAGATCCTCAAAGAACACAGAACAGTGCTTATTACTAAATATCAGTTGAGCTGAACAAGACTGAAATTCTTTCCTCAACCAGTGTTTAGTCCAGTAAATATTGGCCATTACTACCACAGAAGAGTGTATGAGCAGACATATCTTCAGAACATATAGGGCATTTCATAACCTAAAATTAAAAAAGGCATTTGCATGACAAGAAAACACTTAAGCAAATGTTATATTCTGTACAATTTTATAGGTATAATGAAAGTCTTTAAAGTTTCAAAATGTAGGTATTTAACTTAAAAATAAAATAAATGCATAGGAAAGTTTTCTCTACTTATCTATCATAACTCCTTTTGGAGAAATATATTACATTTACTTTAATACTCATTATTTGTCATAACCATAGGCTATCTAAGATACAAAATTTTTCTATTACTTCTGTCTAGATTTAGCATAATTTTATATTTTAGAAAGGTGTTATTTTCCATTTTGCAATAACAAAAGAATAGCAATGTTTTAAATGTGTGCTTTTATAATGCCAATGAAATAGAAATTTACATGAGGGGCTGTGTCTTTCATAAATGCTTTGCCATCTGTCAGTCAGATAAAAACTACTATGTGATGATTATCAACACACTTGTTTATTAAAATTAAAGGCCAATAGTCTTAGTCAATCATGATGCTTTCAGTTATATTTTCCTCCCTACCTGAAAAACAGAACTGGAATTTGACCATTTCTTAGCACTCAGACCCCCATCACTCCCACCCAAAGCTACCATGTTTCTTACCCCTGGACCATCTCAGTGGCCCCTACTTGGTATCTCTGCTTCTGCCTTTGGGCCCCGACAATCTTCTCTCCACATGGCACATACAGGTGTCTTTAAACAAGTGTGTTCGTCACCCTTCTTGGTCTCATCTTCCTCAGGGTCAACCCAATGCCCTTACAGTGGCTAAAAGCCCCCACTGGACCGAGCCCTGCTCTGCCTGGCAAGCCCTCTCATCTCCTCTCTCTCCTTCGCTGAACTCTAGCCACCCTGCTCTCCTTACACTTCCTGGGGACTTCCTGTCACTCCTTCATGGTCTTCAGTCCCTGCCTGAATGTCTCCTGACCGTGGTACCCGGACCCACCCCCTTCACACCGTCCCGCACACTCCATCATTTTCTCCTGCTGTCTCTTCTTCATGGTTCTTATCACTGGGGAGGATTCCAGTTTTTGAGGAGCTTAAACCGTATACATTGTGGTGGATCATCTTAAAGGATCCAAATTATAACTAGAAAATTGCGAGGTCCTTCTTCAGATAAAGCTACCTCTGCTCTTCACTACTGAAATTGTCCCATTGGCTGGCTTCTTTACTTCACTTCTAATTCCTCTCTAGGTATGTGGGCTCCTTTGAGGGAGGGGCTTCGTTCCTCTCATCTACCTCTGGGCCCAACTCCTGACAGACTAAGCGCTTCATAAACATTATCCAATGAGGGACTGTCTCATCAGTATAGCAATGACAGTTTTGGGGGTAATATATGTGGGCTTCTTATGTGCACATTTTAAGCTATTTTTAATAATTTCCAAATAGCAAAGTTGAATATCTGCCTTACAGGGTTTGCATTTTCAGAACTGTTGTGTTTATCTAAAATCCTCTTTGAGATGCTGAACAATATATGAATTTAGCTTTGTCATTCACAAGCATGTTGATGGAGTTCAATCGGAAACATAGTAAGGGAGCCTTTTATTGCAGGCAGTCTCTGTGATTGCCCCTCCTTTGTGACGTTGTATTCTGTATCTACAAGGACAGCACAAACATTATGCCGGATAATAGAAACCATTAGACTTCTTTGACCATGGCGAGTGTATCTGAGTGGGGTCTTCAGAGAAGGAATGTGTGGAATCGCTTGAAATTCTTTCTTGTTAAAAA
The DNA here is from genome assembly GCF_017311325.1 of Ursus maritimus. Classification (NCBI taxonomy): domain Eukaryota; kingdom Metazoa; phylum Chordata; class Mammalia; order Carnivora; family Ursidae; genus Ursus; species Ursus maritimus. Next base: position 54,688,175 of record NW_024423897.1, read on the forward strand.
AAAGAGAAGTGGGGGCCTTTCCTGAGTGCTCTTGAAAAGGAGTGTTGAAGCTTGCTTTTGGCACGCAGCTGTTCTGAGAACCGAGTCGGGATGCAGGGTGTCAGCCCCGGCTTCCGGGTGGATGCTTCCGAGGCTCATTGGCCTCCGTGCTGGCTTCATTGGGGGGCGGCAAGATTTTCAGTGTTCATCCGTGTAGACTGACTGTATTTCATTCTGAGACAGGGAGATGTCTAGAAAAGTTCACTGTTCATGATCAGTTAGCAAAAGGAGGGATGGAAATGGCCAAGGACTGTGGAAAAATGTAATGTTTGTGGTGTTTCAGGTAATGTTTTTTAAGTGTCGCATAAAATGCATCACTCTGTGGAATCATGGTCCACATGCAGACTAAAATAAAGGTCTTTCCCCCTCTTTCCTTTATTTCTTTAAAGAATGGGATCACCAAGGTGATGAGAAGTGGAAATGTTGAATTGCTATAAAATAGATCATTTCAGAGATTTTCATGAAAAATGGTTTTCTTTAGCCAGGGTTATGGCCGGGAACCTATTACCAATCCATAACCCAATACAATATCAGCTACTTTTCTAAAATTGAGGGTAGTAAAAAAGGAAAAATGTCCAGAATCGCCCTTCAAGATGTTCGTGTTGTTATAGGTATAGGCAGTTGCCTTGGTGATGGTCCCCAGTGCCAGCTGAGAACATGTTGAGCGGGGCAGGAGCTGGGTTTGGAAATCTGTACAGGGCGACGAAGATTCTCGGAATGTGGGGGGTCTTTACACTGGGAAAAATAAGGGAATTCAAACAACAGTAATAATGTATTTGCAGACTTCTTCATCTTTTCCATATGTTCAAAAACCAAGTAGCTTTCTGCTAGACACGGAGATGAAGCCAAAACTCCTGCACAGCCTACATCAGGCCACATGTAGGAAATCTTCATGAGACCAGAGCCTTCCAGTCATTTAATTTGTTGCCAGTTAAATCTTTAGTTATAGGTTGCGTCATTTGCTACAAGTTGCATTTTCAAATCTGTTCGTTAGAAGCTAATTTGTTTTTTTTTTTTAAAGATTATTTATTTATTTATTTGACAGAGATAGAGACAGCCAGCGAGAGAGGGAACACAAGCAGGGGGAATGGGAGAGGAAGAAGCAGGCTCATAGCGGAGGAACCTGATGTGGGGCTCGATCCCATCACGCTGGGATCACGCCCTGAGCCGAAGGCAGACGCTTAACCGCTGTGCCACCCAGGCGCCCCAGAAGCTAATTTGTTAAATCAAAACATGGTCTTTCTCTCTTTTTGCTTAATAATTCTCTCTATATTTCAGAAAAGTTATTTTCTTTTTTTTTCCTAATTAGTATCACCTTAAAATTATTTTTCAATGTGTTTTTTTTTTGATCAATTAATTTACCATACCAAGAAAAACCACTGCCCTTCTGTTCTTTTTAAAACTACAGATTAATTAATTCCTGTACTTCCTTGGAAGTATAGCTAGCAAAATATGTCATGGGTACAATATTGATGCTGCACCCCTTGATATTTTTTAAATGACAACAGAGTGACTACAGCTCATTCTAGAGTAAATATATTCCTTATTTAATCTCATTAGCTATACACCAGATGAGATTAATGACTATTAGATAATAAACAGTCTACACACTAAACAAAATTTATGAAGCTATAACTCTGAATTGTATACCTTTCACTGACTCTATCATATGCTATATAATAACTCATTAGATTACTAAGTTAATTCATATATCGACCAGGCAATAAGTCAATTATGAATATCCTTTTAATAAGTTAATACAATGGGTAGTTCCTTGACAGATAATATTTGTTGAGCTCTTTGTTAAATAATTCACATTTGAAGTTTCATTGACTCCAGAAAACAACCCCATGAGACAAGTTCACGTTTTGTTCATGTGTTACAGACATTTAAGTAACTTGCCTCAGGGGACACAGGTTTCAGGGAGGGAGAATGATTTGAACCTTGTTGCTTCCGCCTCAAAGCCAGCTCCCCCCTTCAAACACTGCAATACACTTGCTGTCTAACACGTAATTTAAAAAGAAACATAATCCATCTTGGTTCACCTATGGACTGGAGAAAGTAGATCATTCTGCACAACTACAGAGATAATATTTTCTCTCAAAATTCTCAAAAATAATTTCTACCTTAAAACTAAAAAAGACTTTGGCCTTTATCAATTGTACTTCTGGGTTGCTCGGAGACAACCGTGGGTACCCACATCAACTCAAACTATCTGGAAACACTGGTTAACTGGCTTTACTCTGAGGGAAGGGATAGAATTCAGTGAGGAAAGATATGTATTTTACAAACTGATACCTTTGCAATTTCTACATTAAAAAGGAAAAGTGAGTTTCACTTACCTCTGGTTCAGCTTCTGGCTTTAGATCGACAAACGCTGTACCTAACAGCAGCTTTTTAAGCAGAGAAAAGTATTTAATTTTTAAACCCCATAGGGAACAGAAAACAACTATACCTATTTTTTCTTGTTTAAACCAACACCATTGAAAACTAACATGAATTAAGAATTTGCTAAAATCGCGGAGTCCAAAGCACCTGTTTTTAGTCTGCTTTCTGTGAACCATTTTGCAGGCATTGTGAGTTGATTGCTTACAAATACGTGAAGTGAGAGAGGTGCTGCGTGTTATTAATCCTGCGATCCATTGTTAAAATTTGCAGGTCCAGCTTAGTTTCTCTTAGCACTCAACCAGAAGCGCAAAGATGTATCCACTTTGCTTAAAACCAAGTAGATCCTGGAGAGGTATGGAATGTTTACCCAGGTCCTTAGCTATTTAAGGATCTGATTTCATCACCAATAGGTTAAACAAAAGGCTACTCCAGCCTCTTCCTTCTTCTCTCCCCAGTTCTAAATTCCTCCCCATTTCAGTAGCAGAGCGGGTGAGCAATTTCTTATTGCCAAGAACACCTGTAGCCCTTTCGTCAGCGTCTCACTATCCTCAAAGCCACTTTTCCTAGCATTTCTCTAAATGAAAATAGGTACCCCCAAGAGGAATTCTATTCCCTGGTAAAGTACTCTGTAACCCACTATCCATCATCATCATCATTATCATTTTATGAAGACTGTCATGAGCTCACAAACCCCGCTGTAATTGGAAATGTTCTAAATTATTCATTGATGTTGATATCAATTTAATGATAATAGCGAATTCATTGGTAAATATATTTTATTCTACATAAATGCAGATAATGTTAAGAGTAACAAGTTCACCTAGTGGCAGGGCCCCATTTTTTTTGAAATGGGTGATATTGCATTACCTGCATTTTTCTTGTATTTAATTTAATTGCCCATCCATTTGTTTCCTGATTTTAAAAGGCTTATATATATTCTGCCTTGTAATGAAAAAACAAGGAAGAAAACCATTGCATCTTACTCTTGGATGACTTTAGACAGTTCTAGTTCCAGAGTTTAAATTGTGAAAACAGCGGGTTACTGTGTGACAAAGGCGTGGAGGCAATTTTCACTCTCCCCTGATACAAACTGGGTGAGCTTCACTGATTCTGCAACACACGCATCCCAACCTTCATCCCCAGAGACTGTCTGTGTCGAGTTGAAGAATGCCGTCTCTCTAAACGACCTGAAAGGACAGGCAGAAGGGCATCGTTTTGCTTTGTTTCATTGGTTGATCTTTTTACTTCTCCTGCTGAGGGGTTCATCAGCCTCCATCTTCCTTACTTCTTGGAGACTATCTCTCAATCTAGATACCTGAAGTTTACAGCAAAGCATAAATGTGAGCTCTTGACATAGAAACAACTGACTGAAGTGGACCATCTATCAAAGAATCATTTAGTTAATGAATTTATGGTTGTCTACTCAAGTTATGAATGAAAAGGCCTTCCCAGTCATTCCTTGAGTCTATCAAGTTCAGGAAAGTAGCAGATAGGAAATTGTTCATTCCAGATCTGATTCAGGCTATTGTTTTCCCTGTATGTAGTTCAACAAATGATGGTTTTTATTCAGTCATTGGTATTAATGTAAGTAAATCTGAATCACAGGTCACTTTTAAAAGAGAAGGCAACACAATGAAACACCACTATAAACTATTAGAATGGCCAAAATCAAAAAAACTAACAACACTAAATGCTGGTGAGGATGTGGAGCAACAAGAACTCTCATTCATTGGAGGTAGAAATGCAAAATGGCACAACCACTGTCGAAGACTGTTTGGCAATTTCGTGTAAAACTAAACATACTCTTACTATACAATCCAGCAGTTGTGCTCCTTGGTATTGACCCAAAGAATTTGAAAACTTTTGTCTATACACTAACATGCAAATGATTATGTATAGCAGCGTTATTCATAATTGCCCAAACTTGGAAGCAACCATGCTGTCTTTATGGATATATAAAGTATACTACATCCACATAATGGAATATTATTCAGCTCTAAAAAGAAATGAGCTATCATGCCATGAAAAGACATGAGGAAATCTTAAATACGTAGAACTAGGTGAAAGAAGCCAATATGTAAAGGCTACATACTATGTGATTCTAACTCTGTGATATTCTGGAAAAGGCAAACTATGGAGAAAAGAAAAAGATCAGTGGTTTCCAAGGTTAGGGGCAGGAAGGGATGAGTAGGTGGGCACTCTTCAGGTCTTCAGGGCAGTGCAGTTATTCTATATGATGATGGATACATATCATTATACGTATTTCAAGACCCAGAGAATGCACAACACAGAGAGTGGACTGTACTGTAGACTGTGGACTTAGGGTGATTATGATACGTCAATGGAGGTTCATCATTTGCAACGAATGTACCACTCAGTACATGTGCTAAGGGGGGAGGCTGTGTACGTGTGGGGGCAGGTGGAACATGGGAACTTTCTGTACTTTTTGCATAGTTCTGTTGTGAATGTAAAACTGCTCTAAAAACAATGTCTGCTTTAAAGTAGTAAAAATAACAGGGGGAAGGAAACTAACATGACAGCCAACCACACTATTCTTCCATTCGTCTGATAAATATTTACTAACTTACTACCATACGGCAGATGTTTTTCTCGTGCATTTTATTTTATTCTATTTTACATATATTAGATCTGATATTATATGACATTTGATTAGCACTGTTTTAATAAATATTAAACATAGCCTTCTGAAGAACTCTGCATGAAGATGATGAAGGGAGAAAGGGGAGAAGGCAAACTGGCCTGGAATAATAGCATGTGGGCTGGAACATGGGCCCCACCTGCTGGGTGTGGAGTGCCCAGTGGGGAGCATAAATGGAAAAGAGATTGCTGGCCAGTTAGTAGGAGAGATGGTAAAGGAGTTATTTCAAGAAAAAGAGTTTCCCCTGATCATTTTTCAAAGAGAAGTTATACTTTATTAATGTTTAACATAGGTTTGTTTGGAGTCTTATAAGAGTTTATGGTTGGATATAAGAAGGAACAAGAAGAACTGGGTGCAGGGAGAAGTTAATGGGAGGCAGGATCCAGGAGAAAAGCAAAGCAGGGGGGAAGTGCAGAGGACAGCACCCAGACCCGTCCACGGCAATCCATAGCACCCAGAAGTCCTGCCATCGATAGACACCCTGCAAGAGAACTGAGGCTCTCCACCTCTCACCTTCTGTCCTGGTCCTTTTATGATGGCGGAGGCAGCAGGAGGAAGCCGAACCAATGGCCTGACCATCACATTTCATGTCTGTGAGCTCAATTCTCACTAAGGTTTGGCTTTGGGATTCCCAAATTCTTAGATAAAATTCAAGCCAAGAAAACAAAAGTTTTTTTTATATATGATCCAGGGATGCCCCCCAAAATCAGAGCAAAAGAAAAAGCTTATCTTAGTTATGTTTCTCTAAATAGATTAAAATAAAACTTTAGATTGCATTATAAATTCAGATATATGGCATTAATTCGGGTCCCACTGCAAACACTGTGTTCACATTGTACCATTAGGAATTGATAATGCATTTGTTTTGAATTCCTTTTTCTTTTAATGTTTTGAAATAATATTTTAATAGCTTAATGCATTAAGTTGTATGAATGAGAAAATAAGTTATAAATTAGAAATACTAATTGTAAGATACAATATAGCTAAATATATAGATACAGATAAGATGGATGGATGGATGGTTGGATGGATGGATGGATAGATAGATTTACTGCACCATCTGCTTTTAATATATAACCAATTGGTTAACTGTAAAAATGGCTTCATTGCCTCTTTTTAAATGGTTTCATCATTATTAAGATCATTAAACCCAAATATTTTTGACTAAAGCACACACATGCAAGTACACACAGAGAAAACAGCATTCACAGTTTAAACTTCTGTACACATGGACATCCTTTCTGAAGTATTATCTTGCTGTGGGTATAGTTATAACCCAGATTCATGTGTGGGACTCATGAATAGTGATTACAAACTGCATCTCTCTTGAGTGGGTGAAACACTGGTAAAACTCTGTGTTGGGGAAAAGTTGTTTTCTGCCTCTTTCTCACTTGTTTTAATGGACTCAGTAACCCCCATAGCCACTTTCCCTGCGTGTACCCACCCCCGCAGGCTGCGCAGACACCTCAGGGAAGCTAATGCCCTCCTCCACAGCCCTGTCCTCCTGTCCTGGTGTCTGTCCTCCCCTCTTCCATCCCTGGTCCCTCCCACAGGATGTGAGATATGTGAGCCACCACACTCACGTTCCTCAAATGAGGGACTCTGCACCCAGGAATTCTGTGAGAATTTCAGCTTTCTCTGTTTTCATGATGAAAGTCATTCGTATAGACAGATTCTGAATTATCGGAGGGCCCACCTCATGGGGATGATGCAGGCCCTCATTTTATCCAGAAGCCACGTAGGAAGTGGTGGGGTAGCCCCCTGGAGGCATTCCTAACCGTTTCCAGAACGGGGGTTCCTGAAAAGAGAGCGATTACCCGGTTTTGAAAAGCCAAGTTCTAACAAATCTGAGAAACACGACTGTCACGGATAATAGTCTCCCTCCTCATCCACCCAACAGATTTTTGTTCAACATCTGCTGTGGGACTGGCGTTGCGCTTGGCGTAGGAACAGAGATCTAGGAGCGAACAAAAGCAGGCTTGCCCGCCAAGAACAGACGTCCTAGCAGACAGTCAGTGACAATACACATAATAAAGAAGTCAGGGCATGGCAAGGAATGTGATGAATTCTGTTGTTTCAAGAATGCCGAATTGGGGAGGGGCTGGTTCAGGGTGCAGTTTTAAATAGTGCGGTTGGAGTAGCTTCACAGAGAAAGTCACATTTTTGCACCTTTGAAAGGGTGGGGGTGTAGCCACGTGTCCAGCACATCTGTGGGACTAATGAGTTTTCTGTGGTAAGAAAACTAAGTAGGGAAATGCCAAATTATAACCGTTCGCAGCAAACCATAATTCATCAGTCCCTGAGGGACAATGGAAGTTAAAAAAAGAAGACAGTATTACTGAATGAATCATGTAATTTTTTCCATATAAATGCAGAAATGTTCAGGGGTGCCTGGGTGGCACAGCGGTTAAGCGTCTGCCTTCGGCTCAGGGCGTGATCCGTGCATTATGGGATCGAGCCCCACATCAGGCTCCTCCGCTATGAGCCTGCTTCTTCCTCTCCCACTCCCCCTGCTTGTGTTCCCTCTCTCGCTGGCTGTCTCTCTCTGTCAAATAAATAAATAAAATATTTTTAAAAATAAATAAATAAATGCAGAAATATTCAAATACGGCTTTGCTGATGAAACTCCATGAAATGGTCTATATGGTAACTAGCCCATTGGTTTTCTGTTTTAATTTAAAAATTAGTTTATACGCAACTAATGAATCATGGAACTTTACATCAAAAACTAGGGATGTACTATAAGGTGACAACATAACATAATAAAAAAATATTATTATTAAATAAATAAATAAAAATTAGTTTAAACATTAAAAGACAGCAAGGAGAAGACCCATCTAGAGACATATTGCAAGGTGTTTTTTTTTATTAGTTTAAGAAATCAAAATTCTTTTGGGTAAAAGAAACATCAAAATGTAATGTGATTTTGTTGGTATTAGTCAAATACCTGAGTTAAGCGTAACATGTATTGGTCTTAGTGTTCTGACTAGCTCTCATGACTTTCTTATCTTCCTGGGCTTCTTAGATGAAAATCCTTGCGTCAGTTCTTTGGGTCTCTCATCAGCTTCTGGTTTCTTTAAGATGTTGGGAGAATGTTCTGATTAAGCATAATTTTAACATTTTGTCCATCAATCCCGCAGCCCTTTAAGACGGTGGTTAAGTTTAATAAGTCTCAGGAGTGAGAAGCTTCTCTTGCTTCTCCATCTGCTTCATGCCATGAATATGGGCCATATTTTTCTAGAGAGAAATGTCGAAGACCTCTTGTATGTAGTGAAAAATCACCTTTCCAAAATCTATAACTTGAAAGGAGGTATGTTTGCAATGTTATCAGTAGGCTATGAGAGCAAGTAAACGCAATCAGATCTAAAGAGAACACTTGTTTTCTTTTTTCCTCTGTGTGCTTAAAGCCAGTTCAGTGACATTAACTGTAGCAACTAGTCCAAAGAAAAACCTGTTTTGGTCTAAATAGTGAAAGCTTACTTTCTAAGGCAAAAGTCGTTCCCTGTGCCCTTGCAGATAAGGAGACAAGGAGGCATCCAGCTCCTGGTGGACCTGCTGGACCATCGGATGACGGAAGTCCACCGTAGTGCCTGCGGAGCCTTGAGAAACTTGGTATATGGGAAGGCCAACGATGACAACAAAATCGCCCTGAAAAACTGTGGTGGCATCCCGGCACTGGTGAGGTTGCTCCGCAAGACCACCGACCTGGAGATCCGGGAGCTGGTCACAGGTTAGAATCCTTACGAACAGCACACCTGCCTCTCAAGATAGAGTCTCCATGATCCAGCATGGTAGCAAAAATGCTAACCGAGGAGGGTGGGCACGGGGCCTCTGGGAGGCTAACACTATGGGCAGTCCCAAGACACATGAGCTGAAGGAGCGAATAAAAGGATATCTAATTTAGCACCTGTGGATTGACCAAATGAGATCATTAGAATCCAGTAAACATAACCCTTCTAAGATTCGATGACCCTATTTCAGTTTTGTCACTTGATTTACAAGTAGCTCAGCATCTTACAAGACCCACAGGTGATCATTAAAATGGCATTAAGTAGGAATTGATAATGGACAAGATATGTGAGTTGTTATTAATGAGGTATATATTCTGGTTTATAATGTGATTAAGAACAGAGATCTCATGCTTAACAGTTAATTTCTTGAAAAAAATATTTATGCCTACTAAAAGTCCCTAGGTTATAGGATTACATATTAGGAAATTTCTCTTAACATATATTTATGTATTTATATATTGTATATTTACATATACATTATATGCATATATTATATAATTACATATACTTTATATGCATATATTGTATATTTACATATATCATATGTATATGTTATATGTTTACATATTTACATGTAGGGAATTTCTCAGACATGAACATGAGAGCCAGCCTTTCTGTGAACACAGAACTTTTGAGTTTTGTAAAGTGGAGATCACTAGCATAGCACCTGCTAGCGCCATGAGGGTTTGATGAAGGAGAACATTGAAGCATTTAGCCAGTACCTTTCCTGGCATCTGTGACCATTGGAATAATGGGTAAACATTAGCTTGCACTCTTATCCCTCACCTTCTAAATGTGCACTTTTCCTTGCTGGAACGCCAGCAACCTAAGGGACCTCAGTATGGGTGTTCGGAGTACGCTTCTTGATTATCCACATTGTTTTAGGTGATATTTGGTTTTTCGTTCATCAGAATTCCCCTTCAAGCATTTGGCAAATGGATTGCAAGGTTGATTCTCAAAAAAGGATCTCATAATTCTCTGTGATACCGCTGATCTTCTGTCTTGATTCCGTAACCTCCTTGAAGCTACACTCGTGAGACACGCGTAAACTTGTGTTTTTAAGAAAATACATTGCTCAAGCTGAGAGTCATAAATAGTTGTTCAGGCTGAGGTCAGGACTCCCAGCTTCAGCCTATTTTCTTAAATTTACACCCTTTAAGGTTATCGTCACATCTCTTTCCCACTCTTAGCTAAATTAGTACTAGACCCCAGTCGCTTTTCTTTTGCTTTCTTTTTTGCATTTCTCTAAGTGGAGAATTGTCTTTGTAGAAAAAAAAATCAGTTGTTAAGTTACAGTGTTATTAAAGTGATGTTTCACATCAAACTAATACGGATCGGGTAAGGTAAAACTATTGTTACACACATATTATGACATGTAGGATAGTTCGGGGGGTAAGGTAAATAATTGGAAGTATACCCTACCATTACAGTTAGGAGACCCCATCCCTACTTTCAGATTGAGGGAAAGGACTCCGTGTATGTGATGGAAAGCAAACATCATGGTGCTTCTGCGCATTAAGGCCTTGCCAGTGGACGCATGAGGCCCACAAAACTAAAGGACACCTTCCACTATGCACGATATGCATCCATTTCATGATTTTAAAAGAACTGGATTTTGCTAAAATTTCCATTTGGCCCAACGCAAAACCCTCTGGAGTGGCTAATCTCATTGCCAAGGAAACTCGGCCACATGCAAAAGGCTAAGGTGATTGATGGCTTAAACCAGAAGGAAATGGCAACAGTAGCTCTGTCCCCTGACCTTGTCCGCTGCGCATGCCCGTGCTTCTTCTGATATTCAAAGCTACTAGGCAGCCCGGCTTCTGACAGATGCTGGGTGTCTCCCATTTAATGCACCCGGGGGGCATCAAATACTTCTATGAGAGCCTCATTTGGAAACATCAAAGGCAGGTAATCTCTTCAGAATGTGGAGAAGTTTCCTTTGGCTGTGGGAAGGATGGAGTATTGACATGCAGACAGTACACATGCCCCTTCTCCTGCTCCTTTGTACCCATTGTCATGTCATGACCCAGTGTTTCTGCATCAGCATGTGCTGGTGGCCAACAATCATTCCACGTTCCCTCCTGGAAGAAATGCTGACTTCTGTCATGGCGCCATCCAAGCCACTGGAGCTGACTGGTTTCAGAAGGACAGTGCTTGCTACTTCAGTAGATGTTTTCGGCCATTCTAGAGTCACGGTCTTATTGTGCGTGGCTGCATTCCAGGCATGAATTTTAAGTTTTTCAAAGAAATACATGTTGTTAAAACATTTCGATGGGTTGAAGCTCATGGTTTCTGGGGTTGCCATGGTGGATACTATTGAAACACGGTAAGCCCCTTAGCCAAGCTACTACTCTAGAAAGGGAAATCAGAAGCAAGCACGTACTAGAACATAACAGCGTGGAAGGAATTGCTGCTGCAGGCCAGTCTGCAGTAATAAAGCCTTCTGAACTCCCTTGCTGGCAGAAATCTGAGGGTGCCTGGAAACCATCAAGGTTCTGCTAACTTCTTTGTAGACATAGCATGAATGATACAGATCAAGCCAGCGCTGACTGCCCTGCCTGAGCAAAAGTAAAATGAGGCCAATGAATTCACCTCAAAGAGCCTTAAAGTGTTGTGTTCCTCTTCAGCACCAGCCCAGCCCTCGTCTGCCAGAGCGAGCTGTGAAAGCTTGCATTCTGTCGGCTCCTGGGCAGCTTTGGGAATCCAGTATTTTAGTACAGCTAACTGATTTAACCTCGAGGACATCAAAATCCCCCATTTGTCTTATCTGCCATTCTCTTTCCACTCCTCCTCTGAGACTCTTGTCTCCCCCCAAGTCTGGTAAACGCTTTGCTACGCTACGCTCGCGCTCCCCATTCATCCTTCATCATTCATTGTTCAAGTGCTTTGGAATTTCTGCGGGTGTCAGGTGTGCACTGATCCTTGGACGTCTGCATGCTCAGGGTTGACGTTCAGCGGACCCACACGATGCTTCCACCAGCGTCCACTGGGATGTTTGGTGACTCTGTTTGGAATTGTCCCACCCATGCCTTGCTGGCTGCTAAATGTGAAACTTAATTAGATGAGCACTGAGGCTCATGGTGGCTCTGGAGGATGGAGCCATAAGAGTACAAAGCCTTTCTTCACCGCTGTTGTCACATTGTCACAAGGACCCTCCTCAGAGCCTTTTCAGAATTAGGTTAGATAGGTATGCATGAATTAATAAAACAGTGATTTCAGTGAAACGACTATACCCTTTACTTGCATTGTAATTCTGCAGCGGACCTAATAGAGAGTCCAGCAAGGACTAAGGGCTTGGTGCGTGACAGAGCCCCATCAGTACACGGGAGCTTTCTCTCCTGCATTCTCCTCCCTGAATATTAGCAAATGCATGAACAACAAGGTGTGTTAAAAATCTATATGTATAGGGGGAGGGAGGGTGAAATACCCTTTGAATTCCTCTTTTAGATATTTACAAACTAAGATGTCTTGTAAGCAGATATCGAAAAGAACAATGTTAGTGATTTTTAAAAAATAATAAAGCATGTCTCTAAACGAGATTTTAGATCAGACCTAGGCTGTATAACCAGAAGGATGTAGAGCACCAAATTATAAACAATAAAAGACTAAAAGAAAGAAATGTTCTTGCAGAGCTTTAAATTATTTACTGAGTATTCCTTGGCAAACTGTTTGAACAATAATAAAATGTTAAAACAGAGCTATTTACATGCATTTACATTCAACACATAAGCATGCATGCTTAAAAAAAATCTGCCTGTTTGCATGGCAGTATCTATTCACAGCAGAATGTATTTTGCTTCTGCCTGTTAGGCCTTGCAATAAATAATTTTCTTCCTATGCAATAATTACTATGAGATGATGATCAGAATTTTATTTAAATCCAGTTGAAGCTATTATATGCTAGCCATTACTTGAAATATCCTAAGCAAATAAACTTTGGTTACAAATGCTGCATGTCCTTTGGGCTTGACTAATATAATTTTTCTCTCTCTAAATATGGAAATAATCAGCCTGAATTTTGAAATGCCCAACTAAAGATTTCAGAATGCTTTACATATCATAATAAACCACTATTTATTAAACCATAAAACTTAATAAATAACTTTTATTTCTGTTGAATGCAAGTGTCCTTAAGAGTTCTGATTCTCCAAGAGCAGAGTATATTCTTGCATCTTGTGCTTCAGATTCCCAAATAGTCTTAACCTTTCAGTTAAAGAGACAGCCCTCAGTTTAACAGTTTTACTTACCAGCATTAGGTCAGTTGATTTAATGCCCAGTCTGTTATAAGTTGAATTGTGTGCCCCCCAAATTCATATGTTGAAGCCCTAACCCATAGCCCTTCAAAACGTGACTCAGATGTAATTAGTGAAGTTAGGATACTAGAGTCGGGTGCGCTGTTAATCTGATATAGCTGGTGTCCTTATGAAAAGAAGAAATTTAGACACAGATACACACAGAGAGAAGGCCATGTGAACATGAAGGCAGAGATGAGGTAATGCTTCTTCGAAGCAAAGAATGCCACAGTTTGCTCAAAAACACCAGAAGCCAGGAAAGACGCTGGGAGCAGATTCTCTTCACAGCCTTGGCAGGAACCAACCCCGGTGACATCTTGATCTTTGACTTTCAGCCTCCAGAACTGTGATAGTAAGTTTCTGTTGTTTTGGTCACTTAATTGGTAGTACTTTCTTATGGCAGCCCTAGGAAACTAATACAGACCCGGGTCTAGGGCGTTAGGGGGTCCTTCATCTTTTCCCAGATGTGAGCAAACAGATTTGTTGATCAAGGAAATAAAGCAATGCAAATAAATGTAGAACCATAAGGGCTTAATAGTGTTGCTTAATCAGTTGGCCTGATTTCTTAATGCATCTTTTTAAAGCATTTACTTGTGAAGGATTGGAAGTGGCAAAGATGATAGTTAGATGCATTTTAATATTTTCAATCAAAGTAATGGCTATATATGGTCAAAAGATGAAATTGTATAAAGATGCTTACGATGAAAATAACAGTCCCCTGCCTCATCTGTCTTCTGGTATTAGACACTCCCAGTCCCTCAGAGGCTTTCAGCCTCAGCTTTTCTTTGTTTTTTGTTTGTTTGTTTTTTTTTTTAGTTTTCTCGTGGTTATTCCATGTCTTTAAATAATATGCTTATTTCACTCTATGTAATCAGTTACCACAGTCTTTTCATATTGACTTTCTACTATGATGGAGAAGGATTTTTCACATTTTCACCACTCTGCCTTCTCCTTTCCAAAGTGATGGGGTCATTGCCTTTGGCTGCTCAGCAAATGCATCGGTAACTTCAAAGTTAAGCTTCTGTCTTTTCCATCTAATAAAAACATTATCTCATCACCCGTTTTATAAGATAAGAATATTAGTGCTCTGTGTCTTCACCTTCTTCACAACCTCTGTCATCGTACTTGACTTTTACATTGTCAAGCTTGAATATATTTGCAATCTATTCTGCAACCAGAGTCCGTTTTGCAAGGTTTTCTATAGCTCAGCTCAGAAGTTGAAAGCCAGAGAGGAGCCTTCGCATTACGAGGGAAGAGCAGACCCATGTGGTACCCAGTCCTCACATTTCTTTCCCAGTGGGTCCAAAGTGATGATCCTCATCAAAAGAGTACATTTCTAGGCTCAGACCTAACAGATCCTTCATCATCTACAACACCCACCGACTCAACCTTGCCTGTGGTTTTGATCATCAGTTCCCTGGTTTTCCAGAAATCTCATGAGCAGAATCCTCTATTTGGGGGCAGAATTTGATGATTGCTCTCTAGAACTGCTGCATTGCTCTCCATGGTTGGGACGTCTGTCTCCTAGATCCCAGGCCCCCCTCTCTTTTGGTTTATTCTCTTATAAGTTTCAAATATTAATTAATTAACTAAGGTCCTTAGGAGATGAAATTCTGAAAATGTCAGTTTTAAATTATCATACATGATTGATATTTATTAGATATGGTTAGATAGAAATTATTTTTCTTGGAAATATTTTCTATAACTTAATTTTATCCCTGACACATAAAAGTCTGTGATGAGATATCTAGGTTTGCGCTTTTTAAAAATTCATTGGAATTGAACATTTCCATGTTAAAGAGTCATGACCTTAAGTGCCAGAAAACTCTCGTTTCTTTTTAGTTCATTCATTTTCTCTATCCTCTTTTTAGAATTGTTGGTAGTCAGATTTTGAACCTCTTGGACTTTAACTTTCTCTTCTATTTTCATATATAATTTGGAGCCCTTTGTCTTTTTATCATGAGAGGTTTCTCCAGTATCCAAAATTTCTCTCAATCTATCGATGAGGGTTGTTTTGTTTTGTTTTGTTTTTTGCAGGGATCTAGGGAAACATTATTATTATTTATATTAATAGTATCATTATTTTAATTCTGAGAACTCTCTTTTGTTGTTTTAATAACCCCAAATCTTATTTTATGATGTAAACTATTCTTGCTTTTCTGTAAAGATATTACTTAGAACCAAACTTTGTTTTCTTTTATCATAAATCATCTCACCTTTCTCTGGTGTCATTTCTTTTTATTTGTTTTTATGGGAGTCTTTCTCATTAATTTTGCAGGCTTACTTTAAATGTGGAGAGATCCTCAGTTCTCTGTTCTTTTTTTTTTTTTTTTTTTTTGGATGAAAGAAAATGTTACTTTAATGAAGGTTTATATATAGTGTAGTTTCAAGCAGTTGAGCACATGGCTATTCCCATATGCTTCTACACATAAGTTTATAAAACCGTGTATTTTAAGGAACAATACACTTGAATGACGGTATATACACAGTGAACTTTCAAATTATAGAAACAGCCCAAGTGCTCATCGACTGATGAATGGATAAAGATGTGGTGTGTATATATGGTATCTATATGGTGTTATATAAGATGTGATATATATATACACACACACGTATATACATGTATACACACACACACACAATGTAATATTACTTAGCAATAAAAAAGGATGAAATCTCTGCTCATTTTTAAGACAGAAAGAGTAGAGAGTTGAGCTCTATGCACATCAGTGAAGCTTGTTAATTGTGAGCTTGGCTTCAGGTGAGCAGGTAGGCATGAGCTGTTGTGATGGGGAGCCCTTCAAGTATCTTGTTGAGGAGGCGGACTTTCCTGTAAGGCTTACATATCCACATTAGCTTTTCTGTTCTCCCCTACTGTGGTCAATCTCTTTGGAGAATAGTCTTCTGAGTTGTTTATGTGTCTGGCCTATAGGGAGGGGCCAGTAATTTTCTGGCTGTCAGGTGTTCTTTCCACCTGGGTAGGAGTGGACAGTGAGAGGGCAGGGTGTTCTCTGCGCACAGGCAGGAGTGGAGAATGAGAGTGTGGGCAGCTGCTTCCTTTCAACCAATCACCCTTTGGTAGCCTCCCTTCTCATTTCTACATCCCCTGTGCCTGCCTTCTCTGAGCGTGAATCTTCCCTAGGTTCCACTAGGACAGTCAGCCACCTCCTTGGATTATCGGAATGGAGTCCCCTCTGTGTTTATCCTGGGCTGTCCTGGCTTTCCCTACAGCTTCACCAGCCAACTCACCTCCATCTGTTTTGCATATTACAGAAATAAAATAAAATGTCTCATCTGCTGGATACTCCTTCCATTTTCTTCTTTGTTCCGTTATGTTCCCATTAATAATCTCTTGCCTGCATGAGTTCTGAACAGTTTCACAGATACCGCAAAGTGTAAATATTATTAGGTATTGCCTCTATTACTGATAGAAGCCAAGTTGGAGGCATTCCTTTAGGTCTATGAGCCAAGTGAGTTTACTATTTCAAAAGAAGTCTAGGATGTAGCATTAACTATAAACACCCTTCATGGAAAGAGGCACTGGAACAGAGGGAAAGCATTTTCCCTACTGGCATCCTCAAGTCTGTTTTCTCTTATCCCTTTTGCTGTGATCACCTAGAAACAGGGCTCATCTCTCCAAAGCAGAAGCTAAGCATTTTGTCAAGGTAGCCTCTCCTCTTTCTTCCTGAGCTTTTTGGTGATCACCTGGGACTTCTGTTAGGCATTTCATATATTAAGAGGTGCTGAAATGGGTCCAGATAGCACACCATTTACCTAATTCAGGGTCACCATGTTCCCAAAATGTAAAATTAAGTCCCAGGTTTATTTCATATCCCAAATATTGTCCAGCCATGTTGACTAACATAGCATATCAGAGGTTCTGCCATAAGATTAAACAGCATCACAAAGATAAAACTGAATGGAGACATTCCTATAATGAAATGTCAGCAACATAGAGATACCTCAAATGTTAATATGAACCCCACCAAATATTGAATTGCCAAGGAGAAATTAAAAATCAAAGTTTCAACCCACTTTTATGTTGAAGAAGTCCAAAGACTTTAATGTTCAAAGGAGCTAAAGCCTGAAAATCAGTCTTTTGCCCTCGGGTGTTGAAGTTCAAAGTCCACAATTCATACATTAACTACAGTACAAAAATCATCCTCCCCAGCTTTTCTATTCTGCATGGCCACTTCCAGAAGGTTCTCTGTCCCTCTGTCCCTCTTTAGGTAGCCCAGGGCTACCTCATGCTGGAATTGTTGACATACTTTCGGGGCCTCAACCATACCTTCAGTGTCAACTGCTACCCATCTCATTGTCCAGGAGTGTGAACTCTCGCCCATGGCCATCACCTGTAGAGAAGAAGCCATCCTAAGCCCTAAGAGCAGTTATCCCAGACACAGGTGTGTACCCCAAGGCCAGCCCCAACCAAGGCCATGGCAGCCACTCAGTGAAGTCTGTAGTGGTTACGTATTTCTGCTACAACATATTTCCAAAAATCTAGCCATGTAGAACAGTGCAAGTTTATTACCTTCCAATTCCGTAGGTTAGACATCCCACATAAGTCCCACTGGGCTAAAATCAGGATGTCAGCAGGGCTGTGCTCCTTTCCGGAGACTCTAGGATCGGTCCTTGCCTTTTCCGGCAACTAGAGCTGCCCGCATTCCTTGACTGGAGCCCCACTTCTACTGTCTTCAAAGGCAGCAGCATTGCATCTCCAAAAAATCTTCCATAGGCACATTTCCCTCTGACTGCCGCCAGGAGTGGTTGCCTGCTTTTAAGGACCTATGTGATTAGTTGGGCTCACCTGGATAATCCAAGAGAATCTCTAAGATAATCTACCCATTTAAATTAATCACATCTTCAGTAAAGGGTCACATATTCACCGGTTCTGGGGATTAGGACATGCACATTTTTAGAAGACCATTATTCTGCCAACCACTGTATTTGAGGGAAGATGAGTAATTGGAGATCTTTTTGGATTTAATCAGTTAGGAGAGGCCAGTCCAGTGGTGCCTGGCTTTCAGAGTCCACCATTGGTGAACTTAAAATGAATCAGGGGACAAAATCCCAGCAAAAGATTAATTTGATATTATGCATTTACCAGTGGAAGGGAAAATGAATCCACCCATGGAATTGGAAACATTGCCGCCATTTGCAACATTTAAATCCTGGCAGTGGAAGCAACTCCATTACTAGGCATCTCAGCTGGGCTTTGACCAGAAAAGCATGAGCAGTATAGGTGATAGGGTCAGGGGGACTTATTATCAAGCTGAGACCTACTACCATGGTAGGAGCTAGTAAAGAAGTCCGAGGAAGCCTTCGCCTATGTCTGGTGCTGAGTGGGAAGTTGACATAGGTCAGGAGGCAGAGATCAGGAAGACAAGCTGGATATGAAGCAGGGGAGAGCAAGGACCAGCAGGCACCCATGAGGATAGATGGGAACCCTCTTCTGCCTTTCCTTGGCTACATATTGGCCACGTGAGAGAAACACAAAAGCTGGCTCCCTTGGCCACAGTGTTCCACACACGCCTGGCCCAGGACACATGGAAGCTGGATAAGAAGTGGTGGGAGTGGCAGCTCTGCGGCCGCCATTGCCCCACCCCAGAACGTGAGGCGGCCGACAGACCCATGACAGTGCCCACAGCCTGCGGCAGGGCCTGGTGCCCTGGGCCTGCAGCTGTCAGAGTCCAGCGCCTACTGCTTCCCTAGCACCTGCCACGTTGCCTGCAGATTTCTCCTGTGGACATCCTTACCCCAGAAACCAGAAGGGAAGGGAATTCAGGAAGGCGTAGTCCCAGCTCAGCTAGGGTGACACAGTACAAACCCCCGCACCGGCTCTTACTGAGGTGATTTCTTTCCCTCCACAAAGCCTGCAGAGTCCCCCTCAACAGCAACTCGGGCATCCATGAGCACCTCTGCTGTGTGCCGCTCAGGTCTCCCTGCTTGTCCATGTTCCAGGCCCCAGGATCCAGATCTTCCGTCGGCTCTTTCTGCTGCTCTGACTGGAGGTGCTTCTGTGGTTCATTTCCCTCCGCTGCTCTGCTACAAGTTTCAGGAAGGCTCAGTTGAGCTGCCACCTGCCGACCCTGCTTCTGCATTTGGACTCTGCTCTTTTTGTCTTCAGGAGAGCAGTGTTTGCTGGCATTGAATCCTGCCTGCCTTTACTTTTCCTTGGCTTCCAAACCTGAAAGCATTGCTCTGGCAGCAACATGCCTTTCCAACATTTCTCTAGATTCTAGAATAGGAGTTGGCAAACTTTTCCTGTAAAAGGCCAGATGATAACTATTTTAGCTTGCAAACCATAGGGTCTCTGTTACAACTACTTAATTCTCCCTGTATTGGGTGAAAAGAGCTATCGACAGTACATTTAAAAAATTGGTCATAGCTAAGTTTCAATAGAACTTTATGGATAGAAGCAAATGGCTTGTCCTCAGGCCATAGTTTCTAGAACCCTCACCTGAACCCTCTCTTCCACACAAGGCCTGAACAAAAATGAAGAGGGAAGCCACATTACCAACTCATTATTCTTAGAAGTCAGGTTGGAGGCCAGGCTCTAGGCCTGTTTGCCAAGCGGGTTGGCTAATACCGAAGCCCAGGATTAGGTGGACGTGTCCACCATTCCACAGACAGCACTTGGGTCAGAGAAGGCTTCCTTTTCCTCTACCAGCCCCGCAGGACACATTCTCATGGAGACCACGGGAACCAGAGTTTCCTCTGGCCACTCATTCCCGAGAGGAGGAAGATAGAACTGAACCAAAGCTATGCATGCCTGCTGATTATTTGAATAAGTCTCTCCTCCTAGCACCGGAAGAACGAGTGAGGGCTTGTGCTCCAAGAATTGTGCTCTACCCACAGGAAGGAAACAGCAGGCCTGAGGAAGAATCATTCCGCAACACCCCACTGAGGAGGAGAAGAGATGGGTGTCTGTGGTTGGTCTGCCTCTTGACCCCAACTCATTTCCTAACCAGCTACGTATCACACATTCTTTACAGAGATGTCTGCTCTTATCTCCTCTAAATGGTCATTTTAACCATTTTAGGGTTTTTTCTCTATAGCAGGTAGCCCAGTTGTATCCAAAAGTAGATGGCAAGACTTAGAACCCTACACAGAGCACGTAATTTCCTCCCCAGCCAGGCCAAGTCTAACCAAATTAGAAAATTCACACCACTGACTTCCTGCTCACCCCATTCTTAATTCTAGAGTTTAAAACCACTCTGTAGGCTATAAGTCTCATTCATTCATTCGTTAAACAAATGATTGTTGAGCATCTACTGTGTGGCAGTGAGGTTAGGTGCTTGGGTTACAGGTGCTCGGTGAACACCCAGGTATCTTCTAGCCATGGACCATCCCTGGGTATGGCACTCATTCCTAATGGCCATGATGCTGGTGCCTGGAAGCCAGATGGAGGAAGGAAGAAAGAAAGGGCATGGTTGGGAGGGTCCTGGATTTCAGTTCATTTACGTGGAAAGAAGTGGACTGTATCAAAACTTTGAGTGATTTTTAATATCCATTGACAGAACCGTTGTGGAATGGTAGGGCTTGTGTTAATGGTGGACAACACAGACAATAAACCTATAATTTCAGGGAGTGGCAAGTGCTATGATGAAAAATGGAGCAGGCTATGGAGATGAGAAAGTGATGGTAATTTATTACTAGAATGAAGCTCAGGGTCGCCTGGGTGGCTCAGTCGGTTAAGTGTCCAACTCTTGATTTCAGCTCAGGTCATGATCTCAGGGCTGTGGTATAGAGCCCTGTGTCGAGCTCTGTGCTCAGCGCAGAGTCTGCTTATCCTTCTCCCTCTGCTCCCCCTCTCTGTCTCTGTCTCTCTCTCTCTCAAATAAAAAAACAAAATCTTTAAAAAAGAAAAGAAAATGAAGCTCAGGCTTAAAGAAGTGAAAAGCCCCAAATAATTGTGTGCGTCAACTTAGATGGAAGTTTCTTTCTCTCTCCCAAAATGAAGTCTGGACGTTAAGTGTTCCAGGATGAAAGCCCTGCTCTGTCCACAGTCTTCATAAACCCAGCCTCCCTCCAATCATAGATTGTCCTCTCCTAGGTTGTAGGTCTTTTATTAATGACCAAGATGGTGACTCCTGCATTCCAGTGAGCAAGACATTTTGATATGAAGTATTTTTAAAGAGTTCTCCTTTATGTTATGGTACGATATAGACTTGTTGACTGTATAAGTCAGTGTTATAACCCTTTATTACATATGCCTCAGAGTAGGATACCAGTGGATGTTTGTGGAGCTGATATGTTACATTATGTCCTCTTTTTACTCTCTCATTGCTCCCCAGTGTGCCTAACCTGAAAATCAGGGTATTCTCTGCATTCCTGTATTTCAAGAAGGGGTAGACAAACATCCCTGAACACCTACCTTTTACCAGTCATCATGCTGCCGGATGCCCTGGATCTTCCCAGAGGACCCCTGAGGCCAGATTTAAATTGCTCAGTGTCACAGTGAAAATGCAGTACCTTCCCTAGTCCTCTGTTCCCAAAGCCTGTGTGCTTTGTACCAATGATTTCCCCATTTCCCCAATCAAATAAAGGTTTCCGGGCCCCAAATCTCTAAGATAATAGCCCAGGAATCCATATTTTTGACAAGCCGCTCTGGCAGTGGTCGTGATCATGCCTGTTGGAGGAACATCACTTTCTCCCCTCTCCAGGCCAGCGGTTAACCCGTGAGCAGCAGAGTGGTGAGGGGTGAGGAAGTGCAGACACGTTTTGAGAGATGCCAGAATCATTTGTTGCTCACGGTAGCCAAATTATCCAAAAAAATATCTGGCTCATTTGTCATTTTTGCAAATTAGAATGAATTCGAGGTTACCTCTTATTTCAGTGTGCTTGCTTGCTCATGTGAGAGAGAGAAAGTGAAGTGACTTCTAACAAAGATAGCAGCAGTGGCCTGTGACAGCCCCCCGCCTTACCTCCAGCGCTGAGCAGCTGTTTCTGATGGCGCTGTTGACTGGGGCGGGGCTTGCATCTCTCCTCCTCTCTAATTCCCTGCAAAAGCCGCTGAGGTTGCACTGGAACCTCTGCACACCCATCCCCGCACGCTATTTGGCTCACCGCCAAGGTCAATGTTGGATGTTCCCGGACTGCCTGAGGTTGCCTTCATCGCTCACCTCTGCGATCACGGGTGCCGATGATGTAAAACGTACCTGTGCTTCCCTACAATTAAGTTTCAGAGCACGCCCGAACATTGTAAAGGTTCAAAGGCAAGTATTGCCAGGGGCATTTTGTTCTGTTTTGTTTATGTGCCCGGATGGAAATGTACAGCGCGTTTTACTTGTTAGGTCTGACAATGCATAACTGATTTGTGGCTCTACTTTGCGACTCACGAGTTACAAGGTAATTAGAAACACTTTTCCCTAATTATATTTGAGAGTTTGCTCTATTTGCTCTACAATTATCACAAAAATTACATTAACTAGTGTTAATGAACACAACATGGAAATCCCCACTGGATCCTGGAGGAAAGGGGAGAATTAAAGAATGTGCGCATCCCTTGCCCAACACCTGGCTTCTTTTTCAACAGATGTTTTTATTTGTTATTCCCAGTGAAATGTTCAGCACAAACTTCCTTCCTGGTTGTCCCTTAGAGGATGAAACTCAGCCTGCCAGGGGAGAAGCTGCAGTTTTGTTCTTGTGCTAACCTGTTCCCTTAGCGACTCACTCTCCCAGTGGTCTGCCCATCGTGACCGGTGGCGTATTTGCCTTCCCAGAAAGCTGTGTGCCATCATGACGGTGCCCTCCCAAGGGAGTGCTCAGAAGAATCTCTGTGGAATGATTTCCTAACTCAGGGACCTGTCCCATAGAGACCGACACCAGAGAAATAAGGACGTTGTCCTTAGGAGATAGCCTTCCTGTCCATCTCCTTTCTTTCCTATGTTCACCAGTATGTGTCCTAGCAACACCATTTAGAGGGTGGACTGGATGTTATAAAACAGAAAAGTGATGTCGACATGAGCTCTGTCCCCAAGGGGTTGTCATTATGAGAGAGGGTACACGTGGATCACTGTTCTGCGAAGTAAGCACTGAGAAAGGGCTGGGAAAGCTTAAAGGGGGAAGGAGAATTCTCAATCAAGGAGATCAAGAAAGGCCTAATGAAGAAATTAATGTTTATAGTGGGTTTTAAGGATGGACATGAGTTTGGCTTTCAGATAATGATAGCAGGAGAATAAAACATGTTATTCATAGAATCGCTCCTCATTTCATAAGAATGAATTCAGTTGTGTCACTCCTGTGCATGTGCAGTCTTGCACACATGCTCCAGCACAAAGTAGGCGCCTTCTGCATATCTGCTGTTGCTAACCTTCCTTGAACGCTGCCGGCTTCAGACAGTTCTGGGCTTCTCTCTCCATCCATATTTGCCTTTTAATCTAATAGCCTTGAAGAAGCCAAGTGCCTTTTTAGGGGAGGCAGTCATGGGGATGGTGCTTTATAATTCTCTACACAACTTGATTTGCTTCACACAAATATGACTGGAGGTACCCCCGAGGGTCACATGCTATTAATTCACCGTAGTGAGCAAGAATGAACTTATTGTACAAATGACAGTTGTCCAACTTATAAGTTTGGAAATTTTCTCAACCAATTTTAAAAACATAGACGCTCAAGCAGAAAAGTATTAAGCCTTCCACATACAGCAGCTCCATAACCAACACATTTGGTACTTAAAGTAATGATACATGTCAGCTCGAAGAGCCACCTGCCCGACACTCCATTTGGCTTTCATGCTTGTTGAGTCTTTGTGTGTGTGTGAGAAAATGGATTTTAATTCATAAACTCAATTCCATTTTCAAGTGGCATACCTGCTCCGTTCACAAATATCCTTTCTGAAGGCTATCTTTGCAGTTACTTAATTAAAAAAATGAACATGGACTCAAATCTGGTTTCCAGCTATATTTAATAGTTAAACACATTTGATACTCATTCAGTATCAGTAGTAAAGAGGCTACTTCCGTTCCTCACATTTTATGTTGAGATTTTTTTTTTTAGATTAAAACACATTGTCTTCCATATTTTATTCTTCCCTCAAAATTCTTTCCCTTGATTGTTAGTGAGAGGACAGTAATATGCTCAGAAATCTAAGTCTGGGAAATACTGATTGTAAAGCGATCAGAAAACACTTTTATTAATTAAAAGAAGTTTTCGATATTAACTGTAGTGGCTTTTGTTTTGTTTTAGTTTTGTTTGCTTTTTAAGTGATTTTATAGGCTGGATGGAGCAGATGCTTAATTTTTTTCAGTTTTATTATTTTTATTGAAGTATAAGTTAACATACCATGTTATGTTAGTTTCAAGTGTATAAAACGTGATTCATCATTTCTACGCTTTACTCAGTGCTCATCAGAATAAGTGTGCTCTTGGTCCCCATCACCTGTTTCACCCATCCTCCACCATCCTCCCCTCTGTCAACCACCAGTTTGTTCTCTGTATTTAAGAGCCTGTATTTTATCTCTTTTTTTCTTTGTTTTATTTCTTAAATTGCACATTAGAGTGAAATCATATTGTATTTGGCTTTCTCTGTCTGACCTGTTTTATTTAGTGTTAATCCTCTACATCCATCCATGTTGTCGCAAATGGCAACATTTTGTTCTCTTTTATGGCTGAGTAATATTCCTGTGTGTGTGTGTGTGTGTGTGTGTGTGTGTGTGTGTGTGTGTGTGTATCATATCTTCTTTATCCATCCATCCATGGATGGACACTTGGGTTGCTTTCCTATCTTGTAAATAATGATGCAGTAAACATGGGGATGCATATATCTTTTTGAATTAGGGTTTTTGTATTCTTAGGGTAAATAGCCAGTAGTGGAATTACTGAATTGTATAGCAATTCTATTTTTCATTTTTTAAGGACCCTCCATACTGTTTCCCATAGTGGCTGCACCAATTTGCATTCCCACCAACAGTGTGAGAGGGTTCCCCTTTCTCCGCATCCTTGCCAACACTTGTTATTTCTTGTCTTCTTGATTCCAGCCATCTGACGTGGTGTGAGGTCATATCACATCGTGGTTCTGATTCGCATCTCCCTGATGATTAATGTTGAGCATCTTTTTATTTGTCAGTTAACCATTTGTATGTCTTCTTCAGAAAAATATCTTCAGGGCCTTGACCCATTTTTTAATCAGATTATTTGTTTTTTGGGTGTTGAGTTGTATAAGTTTTTTATAGATTTTGGATAGTAACCCCTCATCAGGTATATCATTTGCAGATATCTTCTCCCATTCAGAAGGTCTCCTTGTTGTTTTGTTGATGGCTTCCTCTTCTGTGTAAAAGCTTTTTATTTGGTGTACTCCCAGTAGTTTATTTTTGCTTTTATTTCCCTTGCCTGAGGAGACTTATCTAGAAAAATGTTCCTATAGCTGATGTCAGAGAAATTACTGCCTATGTTTTCTTCTCGGAGTTTTATGGTTTTAGGTCTCACATTTAGGTGTCTGATCCATTTTGATTTTATTTTTGTGTATGGTTTAAGAAAGGGGTCCAATTTCATTCTTTTACATGTAGCTGTCCAGTTCTCCCAGCACCATTTGTTGAAGAGACCGTCTTTTCCCCGCTATATATTCTTGCTTCCTTTGTCATAGTTCAATTGACTATGTAAGCATGGGTTTATTTCTGGGCTCTCTGTTCTGTCCCATTGGTCTGTATCTGTTTTTGTTCCAATATCATACTGTTTTGATTACTACACCTTTGTAGTGTATCTTGAAATCTATTGGGATACCTTCAGCTTTGTTCTTCTTTCTCAAGATTGCCTTGGTTTTCGGGATCTTTTGTGGTTTCATACAAATTTTAGGATTATTTGTTCTAGTTCTGTGAAAAATGTTGTTGGTCCTTTCACAGGGATTGCATTAAATCTGTAGATTGCTTGGGGTAGTATAGACATTTTAACGACATTGGTTCTTCCAACCCATGAGCCTGGAATATCTTTCCACTTGTTTGCATCACCTTTAGTTGCTTTCATCAGTGTTTTATAGTTTTTGGAGTGCAGGTCTTTTACCTCTTTGGTTAAGTTTATTCCCTAGGTATTTATTCTTTTTGGTGCCATTGTACATGGAGTTGTTTTCTTAATTTCTCTTTCTGTTACTTCATTATTAGTGTATAGAAACGCAACAGATTTCTGTATATTCATTTTGTATTCTGTGACTTCACTGAATTCGTCTATCAGTTCTAGTAGTTTTTTGGTGTAGTCTTTAGGGTTTTCTGTATGTGGTATCATGTCATCTACAAATAGTGAAAGTTTTACTTCTTCTTTACCAATCTGGATGCCTTTCTCCTCTTTTTCTTATTCGATTGCTATAGCTAGGACTTCTAGTACTGTGTTGAATAAAAGTGGTGAGAATGGACATCCTTGTCTTATTCCTGATCTTAGAGGAAAAACTCTCAGTTTTTCACCCTTCAGTATGATGTTAGCTGTGGGGTTTTCATATATGGCCCTGGGTTTGGCACACACGTACATCCCCTACTCAGCCTCGTCCGCCTCTCTGCCAGGCATGGCCTTTACTCTGTTGAGGTATGTTCTCTATAAACCTCCTTTGTGGTGAGTTTTTATCATGAATGAATGTTGTCCTTTGTCAAATGCTTTCTCTGCATCTATTGAGAAATCTGTTGCGTTTCTATACACTATTGAGATGATACACAGTTTTTGTCCTTTCTCTTGTTGATGTGATGTATCACAGTGATTGATTTGTGATTATTGAACCACCCTTGCATCCCTGGAATAAATCCTACTTGATTGTGATGAGTGATTTCTTTAATGTGTTGTTGGATTCAGCTTGCTAATATTTTGTTGAAGATTTTGGCATCTATCTTTTTAAGTGATTTTATAGTCTGGATGGAGCAGATGTTTAATTTTATATGAGTTCCAAGCTTGCTCACAGCAATGAAAGAAAAGAGACTTAAAAGAGAGAGAGAGAAGAAAACTAAATGCATTTGCTTTCCGTGGCAGTGGAGCCTCAACCTTGGGGTATCTTTCTCAGACACTGTGTGTGTAGAAGCTTTCCTCTTTGCTTCTGACCCTGGAGGCATTTTCTGATACATGTAATCACGTTTAACACCCTCTCACAGGTACCTTTCGTTAAGAACATTCATAGGCAGGACAGTGTTAATTTGTTTTACCTCCCATGCCACTTTCAGTAGACTTCCTAATGTTTTGTTAAATTAACAGGAAGTAGAAATTTGTATTTAACACACAGTTGTGGTTATGAGATGAACATGGATCATTTAGAATTTTCAAGCAGTTTATCAATTTAATAATTTTCTGCAAAACTGCCCTTGCTATTAACTTAGCTATTGGAGTGTGCAAACACAGATGTGAAATTTTATTGTCATGTATAAACTTCACATTGAGCACAACTAAGTATTTATAACTTGAAGCCAATGAAAATGGGATTGCAAAGGAAGGAACGATCACGTGACCCCGGGATGGGCGCTCTCCCACAAGCAAGCAAGTCTGATTAAGTAAGCCACGCAGTCAGTGAAAGGAAAGGAATTGCTCTCTACAGTTCGCTGATGAACCTCCAAACACCAGGGTCTTATTAAAAGTCCTTTTACCTCCAGGGAGTCCCCTCACCATCTCTAGGTAGCTTTGCTAAATGTAACACTATCTGAGTTGCTAAGGAAACAGCTATATCTATGCAAATTACTTTTTAAAAAATCATTAGGCCACCGAAAGTCTGCCTAACATATGAAATTTGCAGGGACTCCAGCCCACAGCTACTCTTGGCATCGTATCTCCTCTCTTACTACCTCCAGTTTCTTTTGCTGCACTTGTTTTCTACAAATATTGCTGAATCCTTGAGAGAGATCACTAGCAGTAAGAGTCGAAGGTGGTAAGTGGAGTGCTGTCCCTTGCAGTCAGAGTTTTGAGGGTTGTGGGTTGTGGAAGAATCAAGTTACCCGGACACGGATGGGGGAAGAAAGAGGCTGAAGGTAAATCTGTTTAAATGCCAACTGTCTCCCATCCATCTCTCTCCTCCAGTAAATAGAAGGCCCTGGCATACACATGCAGGCATTCCTGTGGAACGCAAGTGTGCCCGCACGTTCACACACACGCTGGTATGCTTACACACACACACAGCATGTGCATAGCCCCTGGGTTCGGCACACACGTGCATCCCCTGCTCAGCCTCGTCCGCCTCTCTGCCAGGCGTGGTCCTGCACTAGAAGGGCTGCTGTCCCCAGCTGCCTTTTGTCTATCTGTTTGATTCACGGAGCTTGGTAGGAACCTGCATCGTGCTGCGACTGGGCTTCGCAGCTTACCCCCGCTGGTCCACCCACCGCCGCTCCCCTGAGCATGGCGTGTCCTGCTCTGCTGGCTGCCACAGTGTCACCTGCTGCTCCCTGGGCAGAGTGCCTCCACAGGTATCTGCCCTGAGCCCCCACGAGGCTATAGCTAGGAGGTAGTTTGTGACCCAGACAAGAAGCATGGCCCGCTACCCTTTGCATTATGGGTTGTTCTGGAGTCCATCAAGAATGATTCTTATGCCCCTGGCATTGTAAAAATAGCCTTTTCCTCTTTACCCCTGTGCCTTTCTGGTCACTGGGCTGGGGGCAGATTCAAGTAACGGCTCCCATTCTGGTCCTGAGTCCACACTTCCCATCACTGCACTGTGCTCACGGACCCTGGGTTTCACTTCAACCAGCTCTCTCCTAGAGGGCTTCCCCACCCCTCCTGTCACTCACTGCCTAGCTCTCCTGACCTGCCCGGATACGTCCAGATCCCCACGGTGTGCAGGGCTCGAGCTCTTCCCCAGGACCGCCTGGACCCACATCCCGGCAGACTCCGGGCCTCTGGGCTGCCGGGAGTGCCCAGTCCTGTCTGAACTCAGTGTGGACAGAGGGATTAGCTCAGATTCCAGCCAGCAGTCCTGCCACTCAGGAGTCCTTTATGGTGGTTGTCAGTTTCCATCATTACAAGTGTGCATATTTCAGTTTGGTTCTCAGAGGAGCCAACTCTCATTTCTGTGTTCGCTGTGGTGTCGCGGGACCAGGAAAGTCTTGCTCACCTGAGCTCTTGAGTAAAGATGGAGAAGGGACAGGAGCCCCGGGAATCAGCCCAGCTCCTGTGGGCAGCGTGATGCAGACTACAGTAGAGGAGGCACACGAGGATTATTTATACTTCAGGATGTAAAATTTGTAATTGAGTTCTCAACCAATCACAATTATCATTTTTTCTTTTAGCGCGTTAACAATTAACCTGTAATTCTACCTGCAAAGTAAATGTGTTAACACATGAAGGCCATATTTTCCTAACTTCTTTTGCTAGTTACAAAATTAGTGCCCTAGGCTCAGCCTTCCTTCCATCAAGGTCAGTGTTCTAAATTTTTTCCTCAAGGAGCAGAGCCCTTAGTTCATTATTCCCAGCAAGTGAAAAGTGTGTCATGGTCATTACCCCCACATAGGAATGAGAAGGAAACATTCAAAGGCTAGCGTCATCTGTCCCAAACCAAAATTCTTCTGTGTTCCTGGTTTAAACAGAATCCATTTAGGATACAAATACGTGCTTTCTCCGTGTGTGTGTGTGTGTGTGTGTGTGTGTGTGTGTGTGTATAAAGTTAGAGGTTATCCAGGCTTACTTATTCGAGCAATACTTTAAGCTTTTAATGAAAGGGTGTAAATTAGATGAAACGTCCCCAGACCTCAAATTTACTTTCAGGAGTAAAGGTCAGAGTGTATTTTTAAAAACCACATCTCCTATAATAAAAAATCCCTTTGTGAAAAGAATTGGAGGTATCATAGATTGTCAGTGTTATATATGGAAATGCATATATTGAAAGGCAAAGTCCGTATTTTTTTTTTAAAGATTTTATTTATTTATTCGACAGAGATAGAGACAGCCAGCGAGAGAGGGAACACAAGCAGGGGGAGTGGGAGAGGAAGAAGCAGTCTCATAGCGGAGGAGCCTGATGTGGGGCTCGATCCCAGAATGCTGGGATCACGCCCTGAGCCAAAGGCAGGCGCTTAACCGCTGTGCCACCCAGGCGCCCCGCAAAGTCCATATTTTAAATGATAGCCTTATCTTAAGAAATATAGTCTACTGGTCTGCTTTTATCTCCAAAAAGAAACATTCATGTGATTTATCTTGAAATGTTTATGTGCAGGAAAATGTGGCCATCTGAAACTGAGAAAATTTAATCAAGCCATGAGATATTGCTCATTACCAAATATACCAACTCCATAATTAATAAATAATTATAAAATATATGTTACCTCTATGAAAAGAATTTTTAAATAAGAATTTTTGAGCTATGAACTATTGTAGTTGTGTAGTCTCAAAGAGATAAGTAAGGCATAGGTCTTTCTTTTTTAAGAGATATGTTTTTCTAGCAGATAAATTTAAATATAAGATCTACAATATATTGTATTTATCTTCCTTGTATGCCAAATTGATGATCATTTTATTCTTTCCCAGGTTGAATTGATTAAATATGATTCCTCTGGGTCTAATTAATTTTAATGACCAAAGTTTATATACTATAAATTTCTGATTTTACATACACTTCTAAAAATAGTAAAATTCTACTAGGCTTTACTGACTTTTCTCATCCCAAATAGTCTAGGCTTCCTCATTTGCTCTTCCCTTCATTTTGTTGGTACATCTTTCATCACGAGGCATATTAAGCATACTCCCCTCTCCAGGATCGACATGACAGATTTTCCATTCCTGTTATATAACAGATATTTGATATCTACTCCCTCTATCATGAATATTAACCCATAACTCCTTAAGGGCAGGGACGGTGTCTTTGTCTCAGTGATGCTCCGCCCAGTACACAGACAGAGTTCGGTAAATTTCTCCTGGGTTAAGCTGTTGGAAACTTTATTCCAGTTTCCCTCTTATATATTGAGCTGCCTATCTAGTATCCAGGCCTCACACATACTCAGATACACAGCTAGCAACCACTGTTGTGTTCCCCTTCCTGCTTACTGAGAGAGAGGATGACAACAGTGGCCGACTTGCCTATTCCTGAGTGCTCTCCCATCTCTGATTTCATAGTGAGAGCTTATGTGAGTTGTCCTGGGGGGCAGTAGGTTCACACTGCTGGGGAGAATGCCAGAACACGGTTGCAAGGCTCAGAATGGGCAAGGCGAGATCACTTTTCCTTCTCAAACAGTATGAACCCATCTTGAATTCTAGGCCAATTTTTTGTCTTTTTCAACTCTTCCTATTCTACTTTATTACCTTCACCTCCATTAACACCACCATTACTGCCTCCACTACCATCTCCATCTCTACCTCCATCACTACTGCCACCTCCACCATTTCTACCACCACCATCATCACCACCATCCCTATCACCACCACCATCACCACCTCCACCAACATCCCTTTCACCACCACCATCACCACCTCCACCATCATCCCTATCACCACCACCTTCACTACCACCATACCAGTAGCTACCAGGAATTGATGTGTTACCTTATATACATTTATCTGATACAAACAACTTAACATAGTTTTTTAATTAATTGATACATGTTTTCCTATACTAGAGTTGAGGATACTTTTCATCTAATGATATA
The DNA here is from genome assembly GCF_017311325.1 of Ursus maritimus. Classification (NCBI taxonomy): domain Eukaryota; kingdom Metazoa; phylum Chordata; class Mammalia; order Carnivora; family Ursidae; genus Ursus; species Ursus maritimus. The sequence goes on from NW_024423897.1 coordinate 54,719,870, forward strand.
CTTTCATCACAATCATAATTCAACTGAAGAAATAATTGACAGTGCTGTCTAATTATTGCCATAAAGAACAACTCAATATTCAAGATCACAAAGATTGTTTTTGCAAGATATTTTTCAAGATTTTAATGGATGATATAAGCATTTCTACCTAATGTCCCTCAAACTCTTACTTCCCCTGAATGTGTTTTTTTCTTTTCTACTCTCTGGGAGTTGATAGGTAAAAGCTGTTGGAATCACTTGTGTTGCATTTATTTTGCACATGCGTGTGTATGTATGTTTTGATTAATTTTTAATTAAAAAACTCTGAAGTCTTAGTGCCTTAGATTCTTGAGTAGACCAAGAATTCTTTGCTGTTTTTTAAAATAGCAATGTGAATCCTGTCTACAGATAGTTTGTTGGATATCACCATGTTGTAGATACAAAATTGGTAGGAAACTAAAAATCAAATTCCTTGAATTTTTAATTGAATATCAGTTTTCCTGTCCAGACACTTAGAAACAAAAGCACAAGGATTTCCCTTGAGTCTAAGGCACAGAATATCTACAACCTACTTTCCACTTGGAACCCTAACTTCAACTTATATAGTCCTCACTGAAAATCGAAGTGTTTGGGGATTTGTTGAAGTTAGCTAAGGGATATAATACTGATCCATCTTTACAGGTATTACAAACCATCTGTTTATAACAATTCAGTCACAGGAATGGGTACCTAGACCTCATTAGCTCAGACCCAGAAGAGAAGTTATACTTTAATGTTACTATCCTTACTCTTAGTAAGAGTTTATATAACAAACTTATTTGAAAAACGTATCAGCAAATCCTACCACCTTGGTCTTTGATTATGTCCTTTGTTCTCGTTGGTGTCATTTATTTTTAAATCTGCTGGTTATGAGGAGAAACAGATGGTTGTTGAGTAGGACATGAATCCCTACTGTCGGGTGAGAACATTAATCTGACAGCAATGGCATGATGGATTGGAATAACTAGCCTGGTTTGGGATAAACAGAGGTGGTGAGAACAGTCAAGTTATTGTGGTATTTCAAGCTAGAATTAATGCTTCACAATCATGACAACAGAGTCCAATTAGGATGATATGAATCCTGATTTCTTTTTATTGCAAGCTAAGGAAACTGGGCTTTCACAGTAGTGTGGTTGGAGAGAGGGGTGGAAATTACTAGATAGATAAGAAGGAGCTCATTCCTATCCATGTTACTACCCTCAGCCAACAAACACAATGTGATGGATACACTTTGAAGTGGTTGGACAGAGCTCTTAGACTCTGGTAACAGAGAACAGAGCTTGCCTTTGAAACTGTGTAAATGTTAGTATCCATTGTCAACAACGTATATGTCTGTTAGCTACAGGTTTCCAAAGCCTTTATATACAATCTGTTTATAATTATTTAAGTTTTCTCCTACCAAGAGACAAGGTAGAGGTGGGAAATAGCAAAGACAAATGTCACCTAGATTTTAAAAGGCAAGATTAGTCATAGGAAACAAATTAATTAAAAGACATCATTAAAAGTGAAATGTAGGTGTCAGTAGGCAAAGAGTCACACAAAAATGAAAATTAGAAATAGGAAAAAGAAGTAATGCTTGTAGCAGCAATACTGGTTCTGATAACTTCTGAATTCTTCAGGGTCTTCCTAACTTTGTAACTTTGAATAGCTTTATTTATGTTTATTCCCATGCATGACCCAACTGGGAAATAAAATTTAAAAAAAAATATGAACTGGCATTTCAGAAAACAACGTGCAAGCAGATAATATGCTCATAAAAAGAAGTTTAATTAAAAGGAATGCCAATGGGAAGGAGGCCCCATGTTTGGCATTAAATCTGCAAAGATGAACACGGTTGCTGGCGTGCAGCATTGGCTGGGGACCACAGATCCATCCTGTTGGCGAAAGTGTCATAGGTTCTTCCTGGAGAGCATTTTGGCAATGTGCCTCAATATTAAAATGTGCAGACTCTTTACCCAGCAATTCAAGTTTTAAGAATTTATACCGAGCAGCTATTTAAAAAAAAGACCTCCAGAGCAAAGGAATTAATATATGGAAAGCATTTAAAACATTCTCAGGCACCCAGTAAGAGCTGATGTTGGCAAAATAAATTAGATACAACCTAAATGTATATCAGTCCAAAATGGGTTAAAAGAGTCCATCAAATAGAATACAACCACACATTAAAAATTATGATGTAGCTATCTATGTGTTGATATCAACATATATCCATGGTGTCTGTTGAATGCAAAAAGCAAATTAAACAGCAAGTGAACTGCAGTTCTGTTTCTGTAAAATGACACACGTAAGTGTACGATAAGCGTAGAGAGATATACAAAAGCATGTTCTTTGGGTGGATTTCTTTTTTCCTTTTTTTTTTCCTTAACTTTTTTGTCTCTTTTAAATAGACTGAAGATTTTAAGGTTATCATGTGTTAATTTTATAATCAGAAAAAAATAATGCTACTAGAATCTCAGAGAATTTTCAAATATATACCAGAACATTCTTTGGGGGAACTTAAAATTTGATAAAAATTAACTATATAATGTAAAAGGGAGTTTATCTCATACTCTGAATCCACACAGAGAAATTGTTGATGTCAAAAAAAAAAGATGTATTGTAAAATTTGATTTAAAGTAAAAAATAGAAATTCCAACCTTTTGACATAACGACTAAGTAAAAGTCGCCTTCAATTCTCGGGAAAGAATGTAGTTTTTATACTAACCTAAGGGTTAGTCAACAGATAAATGCATTACATGTGTTCTGCATATTCAACAATATCTCTAAAAGACATTTTATCAATTTTGTAATTTACCTAAAGGAGCAATGCCGAATGTCACATAGCATTTAAATAAGCAAGATTGTCACTTTTCCTAAATTGTTTTCTGAAAATCCTATTACACTTTACATTGCAATCATAATAGAGGCTTTGCCATGATGCATGCTTCGCCACGCTCTGCTTATGTTGCTGCTGCTTTGATTCGGGAAATACCTAAAATAAGTGATTTTATCCTCTCATGTCATTTGTTCAGCTTATAGTCACTAAATACAGGCTGTAATGATCAACTGGATAGCTCCTTTTCATTTGTCCTCAATCAACCCATTGATGGGCCTAAAACATGCTTTTAAATGAGAACCTCAGTGAGGCATTTCATGAATGTGCATAAGAAAAGGAGAACTTAACCTTTCTGATTACCTGTGGTACAAAAAAATAAATAAAAATAAAAAATAAACTTCAGCAGCTGATAGGAAGGTGTCAGCTCAGACTCCAGAGGAGCCGTGTTTCTCAAGGTTAACAGTTTGTGCAGCTTAAATTTTTATAGTGCTTTTCTTCTTGATGCCAACCCGCCTTCAGCACCAGACTCTAAAAGGACCAGCCCTGGGCTTTTGGTTCTTTATTGGAATTGTGTTTCTGTGACTACATCCCATCCCGCAGCTCTGAAGACCATCTAAATGCAGAGGGCTTTAAATTTCTCCCTCTCTGCTGCGCCCCAGACTGGAGTGTCTGGCTGCCTCTTGACATCGCCTTTGGCTAATAGGCATCTCAAGGTCAACACATCCCAAACTGCCATCCCCGATTTCTCTCCTGAGCTCTTGTTCCTCCAGGCCTCCTCCCCTCTGTTGTTCAGCTGCTCTGTTTCCCGCCAACCCTCCATCCAGTCTGTCTAGCCCGGCCAGATGTTCTGTGTCATGCTTGACCCCTTCCCTCTTTGCAGACCTGTCAGCTCACTTCTTCCCTCATTTCAACCTGTTCTCTCCCAGAAGCCTCCAGAATGGTATCTTTAAAAACTAGTCACTCTTTTTGGGGTGATGGAAATATTTTGGGACTAGATAGAGGAGATGGTTGCACATTCTAGCAATGTACTAATGGCTACTGGTTTGTATCGTTTAAGATGGTTTATTGTATGTTATGTAAATTTCTTCTCAATTTAGAAAACGGTTTTTTCATGAGAGACTGTGGACTATGAGAAACAAACTGAGGGCCTCAGAGGGGAGGGGGGTGGGGGAATGGGATAGTCCGGTGATGGGTAGTAAGGAGGGCACGTATTGCATGGTGCACTGGGTGTTATACGCAACTAATGAATCATCGAACTTTATATCGGAAACCGGGGATGTACTGTATGGCGACTAACATAATATAATAAAAATCATTAAAAAAAAAACAGTTTTTTGTTTTTAAGGCTACTCTTGTAACTGGGTGACTAGTTGGAAATGTATCTTGTACTTTGTTTTTAGTGCTGTGGATGCATCAGGAAGTAATGAAACATAATAAAACATGTTGTGACAGTTACCTGCTTAATGTTACCCCACTCCACTTATGGATAAAACAGAAACTCCTGACCACGGCATCTGAGGCCCTTCTTAGGATGCTCAGCCACTTTAATCAGGGTTTCGGCAGGACTTGTAAGGCACACTCAGCTAGGATTCTGGAGAGAATTTAATGAAGAGCCTTTTTCAAGGTGTGGGCAGAGCAAAGGGACTGAGCCAAGGGTGGTCAGGCGGCTAGTGACTCACCAGCGGAAGCAGTGAAGAGGAAGCAGTATTTCCAGAGTTAGGAGTCATGGAGATGGGGTGCTATAGCCACAAAGGGTCTCAGCCCTATGGGCATAACTGAAGATGGGGAGCATGGGGAGCAGAAATATCCCAGCACTCTCTCCCTGTGCTCTACCACCAGTTCCGCCATTGGCTGAACCCAGCTGCAAGCCAGAGGGCGTGGGTGCCTGGGCAACTCAGCACAAGGGCACGGTTGGGTTTTGGGGGGTTTTGTTTTGTTTTCTAAGAACAATGGGAGGGGCACCTGGTGGCTCAGTGGGTTGAATGTCTGCCTTAGACTCAGGTCATGATCCCGGGGTTCTGGGATCAAGGCCCACATTGGGCTCCCTGCTCAGCGGGGAGCCTACTTCTCCCTCTCCCTCTGCCACTCCCCCACTTGTGCTTTCTCTCTATATATATCAAATCAATAAATTCAATCTTTAGAAAAAAGAGCAATGGGGGTTGATAGGAAACTGGAAAAATCAAATGCCTTGAATTCATCATTGAACATCAGTTTTCTTAAGACACCTAGAAACAAAAGCACAAGGGGTTCCCTTGAGGCTAAAGCATAGAGTGTCTACAACCCACTCTCGAAGTCTTAACTTTAACCTTGCTGAAAATCCAGCTAAGCATGGAGGGAGTGTGTGGAATGCCCATTCCACCACCCCACACACTGTCTGGCCGTGCAGACCTTCCTTGTACTTCCTAAGTAGAATGTTCTGTCTGCCTGATTTAACTTAACGAGAGCTTTTGCTGTCCTGGTCTCAGCAGCCCCACGAAAGTTCGTTGAGACCTGAGACCCCTGCCCCCCTTTCCCACTATCCCCCCAGCTGTGCAGAGGAGCTTCACCAAAATTGCCAAATGTTTGTGGAATTGAATTCTTGGGTGGCTTACTCTCTCTGAGGCTTGAAACTGTTCTGCTAGACAAAGAACTAAATGGATGAATAATCAAATCAATGAACAGCTAAAGAATTGAGTGAAGTAGTTGGGTCATGATGACATCAAAGCAGAAGATCTCAGATCAGGAGCTCACTAATCACTTTCCTTCTATCGAAACAGGTAGTTTTTCTGTGTTCTTCAGAAAGAAGTCACAGTGCAAGAAGAGAACATTGATGAACTCAGTTAAATTCTCCATAGCTGAGATATAACTTCCACCGGTTCTTCACCTTGCTAATCTTACCCCCCCCCAAAAAAAATGCTGGTGGCAGAGCACACTTAGACCACTTAGACTTGAATTCCCAGAGATGGGGCCTGCACATAAATATTTTTCTTAATTTTCCTATGGTGGATAGGAAAACTACCATTCTGGCGTAAGACTATGATTGCCCAAATGATATTTCCTTTTTACTGTTGAGAAATGCATTTTTTTACTCAAGTAACTTTTTAGTGGGCATCTACTATTCAACTGATGCCATGAACATTTAAGACTGTCTTCATATCTGTAAGTCTTTGCTCTCTCTCTTTCTGGATAACTGGATGCCTCACTCCCATTCCATGGCTAATTATTCTCATCCTTCAAGGGCCAACGAAAGACCCTCCCCTCTTCCAGGTAGACTTCTGTGATCCCTTCCCTTGGTGATCTTTTGATCACTGAATTCTCATGGCATATCATTTTGACGGTTGGTGGATTTTATCATATACAACCCGATAATGCAAGTTTCCCTTTTCACTGGGCAAGTGCCCGCTTTCTCTCCCCAGGTAGACTCTGCTGTATTCACAGTATGTTACCCAAAGTGCATAACAATTCTTTGTTTTCATAGGCATTTGTAAAATATCTGCTGAAAAATTAAAACCATAGAAATAGCACAAGGAAATGGAAATTTCCCCAAATCTCTAATTGGGTGGTAGATTAGCTTGGGGAATATGAGGTGGGAAGGAAATATGTTTGGAGGAAAATATGCAGTAACAAATGTTCAAATGTGGAGTTACAGAAATGAAACTCAGAAATACAAATTTGAGAATGGTCAGCAGAGATAATAGTTGAGTCTTAATGTTCTTATCCACTGTCATCATATTTTCCATGAAAAATAACCCCTGAATAGAGTGTCTCTAAAAGGCAAGATAATTTGGACTATGAGAGCCTATATTTATATCCCAGCTCTTTCTCTCTTGTTTGTTACCTGTCCTTGGGAGATTTTTGTAACCTCTTAAATCTTTAGTTATGAATCTGTAAAATGAAATCAATAGCAATACCTCTCTCCCAGGGTTGGGGTAAAGAATTAATAAAACAGTTCATGTGACATGGTAATGGTTCAATAAATGAGGGCTTGTGATTACCATTGGCATCGTCATGAAGGAGCAGCAATATGAAACAGTTTTGATTTAATGGAAAATAAGACCTTGTTTTAAAATGAGTGTGGTGGATAGGGAAAGGATTTGTTTTAAATTTGCCCTTCATCTCAATCTGGGTTTTATTCAATATTTTCTCCATGGAAGACTATAGCTGCAAATTTTCAGTAGAGGTCAGGAGAATTAAGGTGTGCAAGAAAAATTATTTGTAAAAGTTGTTTCAAAGTAGAATATTCTTCGTACTATGAACTCGTATGACTTCTTAAAATTTCTCAAGCTACATGACCCGAGGCTAAAAAGAAACTGGCCAAAGATGAAAAGCAGAACATTCTCTTGTGTTCATGTGTGTTGTGCTTCAAAGGACTGCAAACCACATCACCTCTCTCCAATTTCAAGTAGCAGATTTCCATGCCTGACGTCTGTCTGATTGTTCCTGTGCAGCATGGCCAGACTCCTGACCTTCACTTTCACCTACGTGTGTAATGCCCTTAGATGAGCGACTCAGCTGCTCTGTGTCTCAGTTTCTTCATCAGTAAAATGGAAACTGTTGAAGGTTTACATGCGTTAATACATGCAAGATGGTAGCAAAAATCCTGGTGTATAACAAGAACTAAAAATGTTAGGTATATTTGGCTATTTTTCTTCTTTTTTTTTTTTTTTCCTGTGTGCTCTTATTTTGGATGCCCAGCTCAGTCATGCTCTGAAAATCTGAGATCCCTGTACATGAACATCAGCACGACTCAATAATGCCATTCATTCTGTATTCTTTCATTCAGTAGGCACCAATGGATAGCCCACTGGGAGCTAAGCGCTTTCTAATCCTGATTGTGTGAGAGCTGAATTACACTTCCAGCCTGATTCCCAGCTCCTGCTCTTCTCATTCTGCCACCATGTCTTCATCAAGGCAGGTTCTTGGTGAGAACCATAGGAACCAAGGTTGCACTTTAAAATGGCCCAATATAGAAAAGTGTCCGCAGGTATCTTCTTTGCAGGGATTCTTAGCTGAGGATGCTCCCACAAATTCAGTTGGAGTCTTTATGCCGACTCTTGGCAGGAGAAGTGAAGAGGATGTGTGCTTGCTACCTGTAGTATAACAAAGAAAACCTCAAGGAGGTGGCCATCCTTACTTTTGTGCAAGGTTCTATAATTCACATTTGCCTACTTACTCTAAGCCCAGAGAGTTTGGAATGGTGGCCTGGGGCCCTACCAAGAAGCGTGTGGAGCTTTGTAACTTCTGGGTTGTAGTACTGAATACAGGTGCAAACAGCTTAATACCCACTGTCATCCACACAGATAAAGTCATGGCTTTATGGTCAGCAGATGCCCTGCAGTTTCAGGAATTTCCCAGGCTCTGTGTTTACCAAAGATGAAATTAATTTATCTACTCATTTTCAGTAATTCCCATGGTTTGCCAACTATCAACTTCTCCAAAGACCACCAGAAAATCCTACAGATCAAGCAAAGCTAAGTTTACTGGATTTACTACAGTAAGGGAGAATACCACCTTGTAGGAATCAAAAGGGAAATTGGGCAGGGTATTTATAAGGCTGTAGGTCCTTGGCTGGGTGTTTTTAAGGTGGGTATTCCAAGGTGGAAAATAACTGGGATTGGGCAGAGTTTATAACATAATAGCTCTAGACTGGTGGCACAGGGAGGCAGGGGTCATGAAGTGAGTTTTGACAAACAAACTATTACTTTTGATAAGCAAGCTGGTAGTTCACAGTCTAAACTTCCGGAGGCAGGTATTTTCTGGAGCAAGCAATTGGATGAGTCTGTCCCCATATCACTTAACCCAGGGCCCAAAATTATGGTGCTTTCACCTCCCACATTCTGAAAAATCATTATATCATGGAGCTAATTGTCTCTGAATCTCTCTCTTCCTCTCTCTATCTTCTCCCCCTTTTTTTCTTCCTTCCTTCCTCCCTCCCTTCTTCAATCATTTTTGAAAGAGACAAACTTAAGTTACTTTATTTAATACATGTGATTTGGGCTATACAAAACTACACAACCAAAGTGTAAGAAATCATCTTTATTACTACACAGAAGAATATGACAGTTGTCAGATAAAAGAACATAATCTTTAACTGCAGTCACTTTTAGAAAAAGAGGCCCAGGGCCAGATTCCAGAGATTATAAAACTCAGCTTGGGTACTTTGGTGACATTGTTTTCAAGGTCTGGCTTACCCAAGGTCATTGAGAAAGGCTATAGTTTCAAGCAAGCCCAATTTTTTATTCCTAACTCTTGGTAATTGAAAAATAAAGAATTCTATGGTTCATTTACAAAATGCTGTGTTCCAACATGAACCCATGACTTTCACAGATGGTTACTATCAGACATTGACATCTTGTAGGGGAGGAAAATATATCTTTTTTTCCCTCTACCCCCCTTAGGTTCTCTGGCTGGGGTCCTGTAATTTAGACAGGCAAAAGACAGATTAACGAGAGAAAAACAAGTTTATTAACACGAATATGGCACATACATGTGGGAGCACCCAGTGATGGGTAGCTCAAAGAGGTGGTTAGAACTTGGGCTTAGATACCATCTTCAGCTAAACAAAGGAAAAGGGGCTTGGGGCTGCTGGGAGGGGTAGATAGGTTATGAGAAGGTGACTAAGAAAAGTATGGTCAAACATGGTTGTGTGCTAATGTTTGTTTTACAGATCTAAGTTGGTGCTTTCTTCATTGTTAATAACGAGTCATTAAGAGTCCTCCTCTTCCTGGTACAAAAGAGGGAGACATCTTGACAGATGGAAATTTCCTTTATAAATGTAAATTTCCTTTACAAAAGGACAAGTTGTGCCGCTGGAGAGCTTTTTCCATCTGGTGGTTGGTGCTCAGTGGCCTTTCACTCAAAATTATCTATATGCCAAAGAGCTGTATTTAGGGGTGGAATATTTTGGTACCCTTCACCTCCAAATTATTTTCAACTGCAATTACTTAAAAATAAAGTACTGTGGGAAGAGCTTCTTCCTTCTTAGATCTTAGGAGCTGTACTGCCTGGTCCCAGGTGAAGATAAGCCTCATTTCTGATGACTCGAATCTGGCTTGTTATTCCTTTATTGTAAACATTTACTATAATTCAAAAAAGCTTAGATCTACAGAATCCAACTTAAAATGGAAAAAGATATCATAACCACACCCAACTTTGGTTCTTTCTTCAAAAAACCAGTCACCATCTTTTGTCTACAAAACTACCTCGTTTTCATCAAAATTAGTTCCAGCTCTGAAAGCAGTGAAGATCATTTCTTAAATTATTAATAAAAAATTTAAATGAATATGGGCCTCTTGCCTGTACTAATCTATACTGGCATGTTCAATGCTTTTCATGTGCACTACTGGTGCTAAAATTAGAACATCAGAGTGTTGCTGGGATCTGTTTTGGCATTGGAACAAGACAGCACCTCAACATCCATGTCTGTGTCAATAACCAAGTTGTTCTAGAACTTTGAGAATTAAAACCTCGCATCAGGGCCCGGGTAGGTGTAATCAGCTCAAACCAGAATTTGCCTCGTTTGTAAAAGGAAAGATCTGATTTACTTGCTAACGTGAAGAACAGCTCATTCTTCATCCATTCTGGAGTTAACCAAGTGCTGTACCTGTTTTGAAAATAAGCAAGGATAATTCTGCTTGATTCTCAGCATTTAATGCGTATGTGATGCTTTTAGAAAGAGTTGTGTATTGGGGCTAGAAGCCGTCAGTGGCAATAGTAGGGTGGCAGTTTATGGTTATTGAGTCTGAAACTCCAGTTCTTCTGCCTGCTCGCTCCACGCATTTATCACACCCTGCAGCCCTCTCTCATCTCATCACCACCTCTGTGAGACTCTCAACTCAGAAGGATTGGGTGAGTTGAATTCTAAAAGGATTAACCTTCACCTAAGCCCCATGGTCACTGCAGTTTCTTCTCCTGGAATATTAAAGAGGAGAACTTAGAGGTCATTCGTTCTGATCAGCCCATTCCTGGAACTCCGGAAAGAAAACTTGAGAAATTTTGGCCTAAGGAATTACCCATTTTCTTTTCATTTTTAAAATTATATTTAATGGCCTAAATTTAGGTTCTTTACAAATTGGGTGGTGGGAAGCACTTAGCACCAAAAAAACGGATTGCTCTTGGGGAAGGGTGTGCAAAAGTAAGACAAAGCTTCCAGTCCTAACAAAGAATTTTTTTTGCCCACATAGATCCCAGAAATACTGATATTCCATTGATAAAATCCACTAAGGCTCTGTCACACTATCCAGCATCCAATCCTAATTCCCCAAAACAATAATATACAATTACTTACAAGATTTCCTATGATGCATGACACTAAGTGTTTAAATTAAATTCTTCTCTATAGCACTGTTACATCCATCTTTATTACATGTATTTTAAAACACTCTTCCGCACGCGTAACAGAATGACTATCATATCCACTTCCTCACATTACTCTTCTCAAAGTGGCATTCACATAGCACATTTTTAAAAAATAATTTTTATTGTCTTTGAGATATAATTGACATAATGCATTGTGGAAGTTTAAGGTGCATAAGGTGTTGATTTGATACATTTGTATATTGCAAAAGGATTACTGCCTTAGTGTTAGCTAAGGCACCTGTCATGTCACATAACTATCTTTTTTGTGGTGGGAACAGTTAAGGTCTAGTCTCTCAGCAACTTTAAAGTTTATAATACGGTATTGTTGTGTATGATCACCAAGCTGTGCATCAGATCCCCAGAACCTATTTATCTATTCGTTGCATTTTTATACCCTTAAACAATACCTTAATTCTCGTACCTCCCAGCCCCTGATGATTATCATTCTACTCTCTGTGTTTATAAATGTGGCTTTTTAGATCCCACATGTAAGTGATATCATGGTATATTGGTTTCTGTCTGGCTTATCTCACTTAGCATAATGTCCTCAAAGTCCATCTATGTTGTCACGAATGGCAGGATTTCCTTCTTTCTGTGGCCATGTAGTATTCCATGTATATATGCCCCATCTTCTTTATCCATTCATCCACTGACAGAGGTTAAGGTGGTTTTTATATCATGGCTATTGTGAGCAATGCTACAATAAACAGAGAAGTGCAGATATCTTTTCTGTATCCTATTTTCATTTCTTTTAGATATATACCCAGAAATTTGATTGCTGGATAGTATGGTATTTCTATTTTTAACTTTTTGAGGACCCTCCATACTGTCTTCCATAATGAACCCACCAATTTACATTCCCTCCAGCAGTGAATTAGGGTTCCCTCTTCTCCACATCTTCACCAACACTTATCTCTTGTCTTTTTTATACTAGCCAATCTAACAGGTACGAGGTGATACCTCATTGTGGTTTTGATTTGAAGAGTGGTGTCAAGTATCTTTTCATGTATCTGCTGGCCATTTGGGTGTCGTCTTTAGAAAAATATCTATTTTGTTCCTCTGCCCATATTTATTCAAATTATTTATTTTTTGTTAACGAGTTGTAGGAATTCCTTATGTACTTTGGACATAACCCCTGGTTCAATATATGGTTTGCAAATACTTTCACCCATTCCTAGGTGGCCTTTATTTTTTTTTTCTTCTCTTTTTTTGATGCGTAGAAGTTTTTAGTGTGATTTAGTCCCATTAGTTGCTTTTTTACTTTACCCGTTATTATACCAACATTTTGGTAAAGTTTATCATTGACTTAAGGTCAGTGGTTTTATCTTGAAAAGCATTACATGAGGTGGTGTGCAAATCTTGTTGAGGCTATCCCCTGTGTCATCTGGGAGAACTTTCAAGACAGTCCTAATTCACAACCACACCTTGAGGGTCACGACTTCTCAGGGATAGTTGGGAGTGTTTCTGTGATGCACCCAAATACTCAGATGCACACACATAGACACCTGCATGCACACTTGCACGTGCACACATGCACACACGCACAAATGCACACACTTGTGCACACAAGTGCGTGCACACATGCACACACATACACACATGCACACAATCATGCACACAGCATAGAACGAGTGTAGGGTGTCATGGGCCTCCAGATTTTGGTCAGCCATCCTGCACCCACCCAGGACTCCAAGCATGAACAGGTGGGGATAGAGGAAGTAGGTAATCATTTGCCTGCATTCTTCTCTCTTTTCTCCCTTCTCCAGGTGTGTAAATTTTCACTCTCAGAATAAGATGAATGACAGATTCATTTAAAAAGAAATCCTCATAAATACATTAAGTTAATTTTTATTTAGTTGATGAATTAAAAGTAAATGTTTAAAGCATTTATTTAAAATGAATTCAATACAACTTGTCTTTAGTTTGAGCCTTACCCATGTTCAGGGATTGTGTTTTAGGTCTAAAGATTAAAAGCGTATGAGGGGTCATAGGAAAGACTTGCACAGCCACAGGCAGTGTTTGATTTTATCATGATTTAAGACTTAAGATTATTAAAGTACATTTTTTGTCAAACTGAGTTTTTTAAAGATATCCTTTACCTCTTTTAGGGAGAAAAAAAAAACCAAAATTACCCTCTATTAAAATAAAGTAAAGGATCCAATGAAAGTAATTAAGATTTTATTAAAGAAATTTTAATAAACCAATTACTGCTCATGAATATGGATAATCTCAAGGAAAAGAGCCACCCTGTGCCTGAAATAAAAATAAACTATATTTTAAATATATTTAGTATACATAATTAGTTATTTAAATGTCTTCTCAACTAAACCTACTGTCAAAATTATATTTGGAACAGTAATAATTTTATACTGTAAGGGAAAGCTATTGAATACATATAATTAAAGGAAAGATGCTATAAAACAATTTTATTGGAGATTTTAATCTCAAAGAAATTAGCATATTTTCATTGGGTAAATTAAAATTTGCTAGTGACCATCAACCAAAATACTAAAACATCTTTACGTTACTTTCAGATCAGAATAAATGAAGTCGGTTGCGTGGATGCTAAATACCAATGTGAATTCAGTTTATTCCACTGTTTTTTTCACAAATTGACGTTTTAGTACTACCTTGGCTAATTCAGAATTATCAGGGACTTAATAGAAGATAATTACCCAAGTGAAGCATTAGAGATAAGCCTTCTAATGCTAAATTGACTAATGTTTTCTAGTGACACAAATTTTTCTCTACTAGCTGAAAGGAGAATTTCTGTAGAGTCAAGGGTTATAATCTCATTGAAGTAACATTTTGTATTCTCATTTGGATCTTTATTTGTAATCTCTGCTGTTTTATTTCTTTAAATCATGACTTCATTTTGCCGCACTGTAATCCTTACAGAGTGTCCAATGCTTAGAGCACATGTCATCTTATAAGGGTCCATCATTCAGTTGTTAATTCTTGTATTTATTTAGCACCTGTTAGGTGAGCACCTAATATGTGTCAGAGCATATTCTGTGTGTTGGATGTATTCTGTATGCTATGAACACTCAGACCTCTTGCTTTCACGTCGTGGCTAGGACCTTGTTGTGGCAAAGAACAGTGAGCAAAGGGCAAAAGATCAAATAATGAAAAGGCATGGGAAATAGGAATTAGTGATGAGGTCTCTGCTGAAAATTAAAATAGGAGATCTGATAGCAAGTGTCTGGGGAAGTAGTTTAGAATGATCCAGAAAAGTTTCTCTGAGTTTTTGCACATTTAAGGTACTTCTGAGCAGAAAGAAGGATCAACCTTGGAAAGGTCAGGAGAAGAATATTCCAGGCTAAGAGAGTAATAAGTCTAAGATCTGAGCTACACATGAGCTTGTGTGTTCAAGGAGGAGAAACATGGCCATGTTGACCAAAGCAGAAGGACTGTGACAACAATGGACCCTGAGGGTAGGGACTTTTTGTTTTGTTCAGTAATGTAACCTCAGCATCAAACAGAACCTGGCACCTGGTCCTTAATATGCATAGAGTGAATAAATGAATGAGTGATTCAAGATGAACTTAGAGATTTAGGGGAACGCCTGACCGTAAAGCTATAATAAAAGGTTTAATTTTATTTGAAGCTTAGCAATATTTTAAGGGGTTGTGTGGTACTAAATGTTGGCTCCCCAAAGGTGTCCATGTCTTATTTCTCAGAGCCTGTGAATCTTAGATAGCAAAAGGGGCTTTGCAGATGGGATTAAGTTAAAGATCTTGAGATGGGAAGATTGTCCCTGATTACCCAGGTGGGCTCAGTGAGATCCTAAGTATCCTTTTAACAGGGAGGCAGGGGGGTCAGAGTCCAAGAAGGGGATACGATAATGGATGCTGAGGTCAGAGTGAGACAAACCTCAAGCCAAGGAGCACAGGCAAGCCTTTAGAAGTCAAAAAAGACAGGGGGCACCTGGGTCGCTCAGTGGGTTAAGCATCTGCCTTCAGCTTAGGCCATGATCTCAGGATTCTGGGATCCAGCCACACGTCCTCGCCTCCCCCCGACTCTTGCTCTCGTACTCTCTCTCTCTCTCTCAAATCAATAAATAAAATCTTTTTTAAAAAAGAAGTTAAAAAGACAAGGAAGTTCTCTTAGAGCCTCCAGAAGGAGCGCCACCCTGCTGACCTATTTTAGACTTCAGACCCGCAGAATTACAAGATAATAAATCCGTGTTCTTTTAAGCACTAAGTCTGTGGCAACTTGTTATAGCAGCCATGGAAAAATAAAACAGGATTATTCCACATTAAAGAAAGTGGCCATTTAATAAATTGCGAACATGACGACGGATACATTTTTTAAAAGTTAATCACTCAGAGTGCTCCCTTCGGCAGCACATGTACTAAAAAAAAGTTCATCATTTATAATCTAAATTAAAATGCATTTTTTATTTAGTGTCAGTGTTCAGCTGGATCCTCCTTCCTAGATCGTCTGTTCTCTCACAGTATGCTTTATGAAGAGGAAAAGAGAACAAGTGGACCTAAGTTATAAGGACAGGGGTAACTAGGAAAAAACTCTTGTAGAGGGGGAAAAATGAGTCCAGAGACAAAGAGGAGAGGGAAGAGAAGGAATCCCATACAGCGTCTGAGTGTCAGGAGTCCAGGAGTGGCAAATCTGGGTGGTTCTGGCTCAGCGTCCCTCGGGGGGCTGCAGCATCTGAAGGCTTAGCTGGGGCTGGAGGTTCCACTCCCAAGGTGGTCTTCCCATGGCTGTTGGCTGGAAGCCCCAGTTCTTTGCCACATGGTCCTCTTCAGGGCAGCACTTGAAGGTCCCCACAGCATAACAGCTGGCCTCCCCTCAACAAGCAATCCGAGACAGGGCTTGGAGGAAGCCACAGTGCCTTTTCTGTGACCCAGTCTCAGAAGCCACCCACCGTCACCTCCACCATACTGTGTTGATCAGAGCAAGTCTCAAAGTCCAGTGCTCCCAGGGAGAAGGATTGGGTTCCACCATTAGAAGGGGATGTGAAAAGAGAGAATAACAAAAATGTTAAACCAACACAGAAGAAAGAGGAAGGAGTAAAGAGAAATGTGAGCAGAACAACCGTGTCTCATTTCTTTATAGAGAATGCCATATATGGCTGTTTTTCTCACTAATCTCTTTCTGTCTACCAGGACTAATATGTGTGTGTGTGTGTGTGTGTGTGTGTGTGTGTGTGTGTGTGTGAGAGAGAGAGAGAGAGAGAGTATAGGTGTGCATATGTATATGTGAGGATATGTGTATGTGTGTCTGTGTGAGTGTGTGTCTGTCTATAGCAAAACAGCTATAGAGCTCCTGGCTGTTACCCACATTTGACTTCGGCCAAGAATGTCAGCCTTTATCTCCAATGGCCCCAGAGACTTGTTGGTCTACACTCAAGCTTGTCTCTGTCTCCAGAGTTTTGAGGGCTCCCTGCAACTGGTTGACTGAACTCCCCCCCGAAAAAAATTCTGCCACATCGCATCTGCTTGACCAAGTTGTCATCCAAGCAGAGGTGATAAAAGCTGCCTCTGATCAGAGGTCCACTGTAGCTCTCATGGGTCAGGAAGCACTTGGGGGTTGCAGATGTGAATTAATATAAGAAGTTCGGAGCCGGGGTCAAGTGCTGTGATGAGCTCTCTGGAATGTGAAACACAGATGGAGCCAGCCTGGAAAGGTGCAATGAATGGGGACTAAAAGACTTCTGTCCATGCTCGGTTCTGAATGAGGTTACACTAATTAATGAATTAATGAGGAAGGTAATAGAGAGAAGAGCCCAATAAAGAGTTATCTTGGACCGTCTCCTTTCCATCTGTTCACTTCCTATCAGATGTTAGATTAGGCCCTTATATTTCCTTTGATTTTCCCTTCTTCTTACCTTTTATTTGTGATTTTTGGAAACCAGTAGGAGTGCCTGGGTGGCCCAGTCAGTTAAGGGTCTGACTCTTGATTTCAGCTCAGGTTGTGATTTCAGGGTCATGAGATCGAGCTTCGCATTGGGCTTTGCGTGCAGTGGGAATTCTGCTGGAGATTCTCTCTGTCCCTCTCCCTATGACCTCACTCCCACCACGTTCACACTCTCTCTCTCTCTCTAATTAAAAAAAAAAAAAAAAAACAGTAAAAATTGCTTTATTATCACAGAATGCTTTTAGATTCTTTTAAATTAATTGCATGTAAAAATGCAAAAATCTCTCTTTTACTATTTAGCTTTTAGAGGAAATATATTTTACAGCAAAACGTACCACCCATATTTTAGAACATTTACATGCCCCAATTGTATTTTTTTTAAGATTTTATTTATTTGTTTGAGAGAGTGAGAGATCATGAGCAGAGGGGAGGGGCAGAGGGAGAAGCAGTCTACCTGCTGAGTGGGGAGCCGGACATGGGGCTCTATCCCAGGACCCTGAGATCATGACCTGAGCCGAAGGCAGGCGCTTAACTGACTGAGCCACCCAGGTGCTCTGATATTAATTTCATTTTAATGTGCTTTTTAAGTTTGCAAATCTATTTTATTAGAAAAAAATTCTTATTAAGATTGCAAATGAGTGTATTTTGAGTAACTAAAATTTAATAAAATATTTAATACAATGAATACACAGGTTTATATATTATTTAAGACAAGGTAATTGTATATGATAATATTGCTAGCATTTCAAATGCATCCAAATCAGAATATATTTTGGGGTGCCTTCTGTGTACCACTGAGCATTTTTTGTGTACCCAATTTACAATACTAATGGCAATGCAAACCTGCACACAGAAGTTTATAGAAAATGGTCTATATGCTAAAGCAGGGTGGGAAAAATCTTTCTATAAAGGGCCAGATAGTAAATTGTTTAGGTTTTGTGGGTCATACAGTCCTTGATACAAATATTCAGCTCTTCCTTTGTAGGCCATAGACCTTATGTAAATAAACAGGCAGAGCTATGTTCCAATAAAACTTTATTTACAAAAACAAGCAAGCAGGATTTGCCCTCAAGCCAACCCTCTATACTAAAGGATTGTTATACATCCTGGGCACCAAAAACATTTTATTTCCCTTGCATTTACCTCAATAAAGTTCCCAACAAATGTTATTTTGTTAGACAGTTGAAAAGAGTTTGTCCAGGGGCGCCTGGGTGGCACAGCGGTTAAGCATCTGCCTTCGGCTCAGGGCGAGATCCCGGCGTTCTGGGATCGAGCCCCACATCAGGCTCCTCTGCTGTGAGCCTGCTTCTTCCTCTCCCACTCCCCCTGCTTGTGTTCCCTCTCTCGCTGACTGTCTCTATCTCTGTCAAATAAATAAATAAATAAATCTTTAAAAAAAAAAAAAAAGAAAAGAAAAGAGTTTGTCTGCAAACACCTGTGTGGCTCAGTCGGTTAAGCGTCTGTCTTTGGCTCAGTTCATGATCCCAGGACCTTGGAACCAGGCTCCTTGCTCAGTGGGGAACCTGCTTCTTCCTCTGCCTGCTGCTCCCCCTGCTTGTGCTTGCTCTCTCTCTCTGTCAAATAAATAAAGTCTTTTTAAAAAAGGAAGAGTTTTGTCTGTACAGTCAAATTTTTATAGAACCGATTTAAAACTGTCCCTTCAGTTGCTAACAATCCAACATTATCAATTTTCAGATTAATATTATTAATGCCCTTGTAAGTTCAACATATGCCATGAAAGATACTAATAAATTTCAGAATACTTGTGTTTTGTTTGTTCTATTCATAACACAACAAATGAGACACAATCTCGCCTTAAAATTTATTGAAAGCTTATTTAAAAAGTAAGATGGAAGTCGTATTTCTAAGGACAACCATGATAGTTTATTCTCAGTATCTGCAGTGATGATGTCTATTTAGATTAGTCTTAAGAGAAAATACAACCCTTCTTTCATAACAAAGTAGAATATAATTCTGTTTCTTTTACCTTTCTGTGTTCTGTTTCGAACAATAACAAAAAATACTTTAAAAGCATTTTCAAATATTAGAACTTCTATCCAATACTGATGACCTTTTCTAAACTCAATCCCATTTTAAGGTTTTGCTTAAAAATATTTAAAAGCCTAAAAAATTCCACCTGACCTAAGACTTTTGCTTTTGCTCTGCCTACATTAATGACTGTTATAGTCTGTCCACTGCAGACATGCCCTCCACTTTCTACTGCTCTCTGTCCTTAGTTACATAAGGAAGACCAATCTCTAGGTCCTCCATGAGCATTGCTTTCTGAGAAAAATTGACAAAGCTGTCACAAGTGATAGTAAATTTAAATGCCTTGTTGAGCCCGTTGTCATCAGACCCGGTACTGGATTTTCATAAGGTCCTGCAGAATGGTGGCTGGGTCTAGGTAGAGGCCAAGTCAGTCAGACAGTCCATATGTGCATATTGAGGTCTAAGATAAAACCAAGATGTCCTACTGGTTCGTAGCTCTCTTCTGTCCTGGTTAGATCTTCGATACTTGGTCCCATGGTATTAATAGTAAACAGAAGTCTGGTTGGTATCCTCCATTCAGATCAGATCTCAACCTGTTACTCATCATGATGGCACAAAGACGATCATAACACAAGTCTTCTGCCCACTTGTCAGGTTTTCACAGTGCCCCTTCAGTGGGTTCTCACACGGGTTCTAAAATTAAGAGTGTGTTCTAGGACATGTGCTCATACTCTCTTTGTCCGTCCTGCCCATGCTGTTAACTTGATGAGGGAAGACACTTTGGGGAGAAGAAAACAAGAGTGGCCATCCCAAAGCTCTGTGTATGTGTGTCTTGCAGGAGTCCTTTGGAACCTCTCATCTTGCGACGCACTCAAAATGCCAATCATCCAGGACACTCTGGCAGTGTTGACCAATGCCGTGATTATCCCCCATTCGGGCTGGGAAAATTCACCTCTTCAGGATGATAGGAAAATACAACTGCATTCCTCACAGGTGCTGCGAAATGCCACTGGATGCCTAAGGTGAGTCCCATCCTGGCGGCCTCCTCCTGCTGTCATACACTTTCTGTTTCTATAATTTCAACCGCTGTTTCACTGAAGATCAGAGTGTCCCAGAAAGATGAGTGTTGACATGGTAAAGGAGGATAAGAAGCTAGTAAAGACCATTCTAATGAGGTACTAAGGGAGGGGAAGGTATCTTCCACTGTAAGTTTTTTACTTACTTAACGTGTTTTCTTGGGTCTTGGGCAAAAAAGAAACATTTTCATTCCCACCAAAAATTATTAGTTTTTTAAAGACAATAGTTCACAGTAATTTGCCATGTTATAATATATTATGCATATAGAATAACCAGGCAGGCCAGCTGGTTGGGGGACAGTCTATGGCATACACAGAGGGATCTAGTTAACTGTCATCGCTAGTTAGTTTTGTTTTTTATTTTTAAAAAATTTTCTGTGTGACTGCCAGAACCTCTAATTGCTTAGAGGTAACTTTTTAATAAAGCCTGTTGCATGAAATTTTTTAAAATAATAAAAGTAGCAAATATGTTCTAATTTTCTTTCAAGGCATTTTTACAAAAATCATCCCCCAGAAATCTCTTGAGAAACCTTAGAATCATCTTTACTTTTGTTTAATTTTTGCTCTTAGAAAAGAATGTAATAATCAAGATACAGTTTTTCCAGTCTCTGGAAATTGTGCTCCCAAGAATGCTGTATTTTGTACCAAAGTTGGAAATCTCTGCTGGATAAACTTAATGATGAGATGAGGGCAAAAGGGTGACTCAGAAGAACACCCAGTCAAATAATCTATATTTCAAACATAAAGTGTGCAAGATTGTTTTAGCTGGGCTGCCTCAAAGCTGTCATTTCTCCTACAGTTGATTGGTTTCTAGGTGCAAAAACCAGTCTCTCCTGAGAAGGAACAAAATCACCTTGGTGACATTAATAATAATTATCTCATGAATATTTATAACAATCCTCCCAACCTCCAGTCTTGAGAGGAGAGGTGTGTTTGTGTAAATGTGCGTGCATAGCGGGACATAAAGTGAGTCTGCCTCCATAAATATCAATGTGTGTTCACAGACAGGAATAGGAAATCCTCTAACGATTTTGCTTTTTCCTCAAGGTCATGAAATAATGATCTTTGGACATGATTTCTCTGGCAAAGCTTTACCATAAGCCAAATTTACAGTTCTCCAAAACTCCCTGTTGAGACATTTATTTTATAACCTCTTACATTCTGTTATCCTTCAGAAACCTCCTGCCCCACCAGAAGAAATATAACTCCTTCCAAAGCTGAAACTGTAGGCACTTCTCACTTTTTATACCTGATTTTTCTAGTTCAGTTATTTGCAACTATTATAGGTAGTTTTTCCCCCCTTCTGGGCATCTTTGACTTACAAAGAGAGGAAGGAAGAAAGGGAGGTAGGGAGGAAGGAAGGGAGGGAGAGAGGGAGGGAGGAAATGGTCTGTTGTTCCTAATCATGGAAAAAGTGCCTCAGAATCAACTGTAGAAGGATGGTCAGTAAAGACCTCGTTAACTGTCAGTTAAATTTTTCTCTGAATGATACAGTAATGTAATTATACATTCAAGATGTCTGGCTTATGGATGTAGGCCACTGTCATTAAGAGCATACATTCAACACCATTTGATGAAAAGTCAGGTGAAGAAGCTAGACTGCATAGGTTCTGGGGTCCCCTTGGTTAGGTCATCTAGCTGAATTCAGCGTCTGGGTTGTGAACTAGAGCGAAGGTAGGTCAGATCAAGATGATCCTCCATTCCTCTCTGTTCACACACACAGAAGCTTGGCCCTAGTGCTTTAGCTGCTGAATATGGCTGGGAGCAACCACATCATAGGAAACAAAAAAGGGGGACATCTCATTTAGAAACCATTTCATGTAGCCAAATTGGGTTTCCTTGATCAAGATGGAACCAGGTTTAGGGATTTTTTTTTTCTTAGTTCTGAGTTACCTTGTGATTGGCAAAGCAAAACTCGTCAATATATGGTGAATACTTCCCCCTTAATTCATTGACCCTCTGCCCTTCTACAGAAAGAAATAGTAATTTCTCCCCTCAGTCGAATGTGTTCGTGAATCATTCCACAGTGATGAGCAGGTTGAACTAGAGAGGAAGAAAATAGCCTTGGGAAGGGGGCTAAAATGCATTTATCAAATACTCAGTGGATACAAAGTTTCCAGAAATTTCTACTAATACTTGGCACTTAACTTACAGCCAGTGTTGGCAACACACCAGAATAGTCACAAATGTTTTTTATCATGATAGAAGATTCTAGATTTAAATTTTTGAGGTTATATACATTCTTGATTTTTCCAAGAAAGCCTAGCTTTTTATTTACATTAAAGAAATTACTTCTTGTGTTGTTCCTGCCTTTCAACAGTATTAACCATGAGCATTTGCTGAGTGTCTGCTATGTGCCCAGGAGGGACCCAGGAGGCAGAAATAAATAAGGCCCAGCAAAAGTTCTCCTGGAACTGCAGAAATGATTTGAATATACTCCTTAAAATGTAAATTAACAACCAGATTGTCTCAATTTATAAACTAGATCTGGGCTTGTGCCTTTGCAAGGAACATTTTCTTCTACCAAAATATTTAGAAAGAATTTGGTGCTTTGGTGCTTCTTAAAGGAAGGAAAAATCATAGCAATTGTCCTTTTTTGTGTTACTAAATGTATATCGCATATAAAGTGACACAGTGAATTCGTACACAAAACGATATAACAAGTTTGTATAGCATTCGCATACTTTGCTCTGGTCTAATATAGCTTTGATTTTGAAAGTTGCCTAAATTGTATAAAATGCCAAATTTACATGTTATAATTCTTTTCCAATGCATCATGAGTACCACTATCATATTCCATAAAATCTGGCTAGAATGTTAAGTGGTATGATTCAGGACCTTGTTTAGCTGGTAACAGAGAACCAGCTGCATTTGGCCTACAAAATATATCTGCCTGCTCATGGGCATGTAAGGAATTCAACAGACAACTCTGAGAAGAATTGTGACTAAGTTGGTATAAACCATATTAAGTGTCACAAGCGGCAAACAATTCATTTCATTTCATGTGATTTCTGGATATTTCACTGTGAAGGCAAACCTTCAAAAAATAATATAAAGTATGCACACAATATTTCTTATTCCTCCCTTTTTTATATCTTATTCCTTATTAGGGAAGCATTTTTAAAACTAAGGCATTATTGTTGAGGACCATCCTGTTGTATTAAAATTCTTTTCAGGTATTTATTTTTATGTATTTCAACTTCTAGAAATCCTCCACAGTCTTTAAGGATCAGGAGTTACACATAATTCAATCCTTGTCATAATTATACATTTTATAAATTTATTTTGAGAGTGTGATTTTCTCATTACCATTCATTATCAGATAACACTTGGAATTTTAAAAATTACAAGTAGCAATGTACATGAGTCACTATTTAAGTATTTCTGATATGTGAGATGTCAGTTAAATTTAATTCAGTTAGCTGTCCTCAGGTGATATTTTCCCTAATATTAAGTTGGAATGGAAACTCTCCTTTCTCATGAATTCTAGAGAAATTGAAGAATGGAGCTGTGTGTGTGTGTGTGTGTGTTTGTGTGTGTGTGTGTGTGTGTGTGTGTTCATTCATTTCAAGGTTTGACCTGGCAATATGATGTTTATTAACTAATTCTATGCATTGTCAATAGAGACAAGATTTTCTTTTTTTTTTTTTTTTGAGGAAGAAATGATATTTTTATAATAATATTTTTATTGTATGTATATATTATATATTTTATTATGTTATGTTAGTCACCATACAGTACAGCCCCAGTTTTTGATGTAAAGTTCCATGATTCATTACTTGCGTATAAAACCCGGTGCACTATGCAATACGTGCCCTCCTTAATACCCATCACCAGCCTATCCCATCCCCCCTGCCCCGAAGCCCTCAGTTTGTTTCCCAGAGTCCATAGTCTCTCATGCTTCATTCCCCCTTCTGTTTACCCCCCTTTTCTTCTTCCCTTTCTTCTCCTACCGTTCTTCCTACTTATGTTCCATAATTGAGTGAAACCATATGATAATTGTCTTTCTCTGCTTGACTTATTTCGCTTAGCATTATCTCCTCCAGTGCTGTCCATGTTGCAGCAAATGTTGAGAAATCGTTCTTTTTGATAGCTGAGTAATATTCCATTGTATATATGGACCACATCTTCTTAATCCAGTCATCTGTTGAAGGGCATCTCGGCTCCTTCCACGATTTAGCTATTGTGGACAATGCTGCTATGAACATTGGGGTGTATATGGCCCTTCTCTTCACTACGTCTGTATCTTTGGGGTAAATACCCAGTAATGCAATGGCTGGATCATAGGGTAGCTCAATTTTTAACTTTTTAAGGGAACTCCATAAAATTAAATGAACAGTTTGATTCACAAAATCTCTGTCTTCCAAGGACCAGAAATTTCTGTTTCAAATATATTGTTTATTCTTGTATTTATTGTATGTTTGATAGCTCATGGTTGGTAGGTTGGGAAGCCAGTACTTAAACTCACACCCTGATTCCTGGTCCAGACCACTCCCACTATTCCACATGGAAAGGCAATACAGTGTCCTATGAGATCGGTGCTCAGAGCAACACAACCAACTGAGCACCCAGCTGTGGATGGACTCACTCCCCTTTGTGTTGGCTCCTTTACTTTGCCTCTCGACAGCTCCTGAGTGGCATCCTCTCAGCCAACATTCATCCAAATTGCCTACAGTTGCCAACTGTCTTCCCCCTCCTCCCTTTCTCACTTCCCATTCTCCTCTCCTAAGGGCTCAAGTATGGAGTAGGAGGCACCCTGGAGAGTTAGTCATGGATCCCCCACGTCAGCCTCTTCTCTCCGCCTCCACCTTAAACCTTAATTTAGCAATTAGTCAGAGCAATGGATGCCTTTTTTTTTTAAGATAAGACTATGTTTTAAGACATACCCTAGATAATAAAGTTGACATTATTTTTCCAGTACTCAGACTCCTCCATTCTCTTACTGATCACTTAATTCTCTTTTACTGATGGCTCCACTCTTTTCCCAGGGTAGTATTTCCTACTCCAGGTGGCTTGCAGCTCCAGTAGGAGCTTTTGATAGGTAAAAGTAAATTTCTCTGATCACTAATGGAGAGCATTATTCTAAATTTTTGTTCCTATCAGGATTCAAACTTGTTTATGTCATTTCAGGGTGGGAAGCCGAGGTTAAGAATTTCAGCAATTACTATTCTAAAAGAGATCACCTTTTCATCTTTCAGAAAGAAAAAAAATATTATAAATGCAAATTGTACCACTCATAAGTGTTCAAAAGCTTATCAGAGGGAAATTTAAGTTAGAAAAAAAAGCCTAAGCCTTCCTAAGCTAAAATCTGAAACACTAACACTGTCCAACGTTTAGGTAATTCCATACAGTCTTAATAAACTCTGTCCAGTTTCTCAAACCTTCTCTTTGGCAGTGATATTGTACCAATACTGATGGTGGTACCAACCCCTCCTGCCAGCCTCATGCATGGAGCACACTCACGGGGAATGTTCCAAAGAGAAGAGACTCTTACCTTTGCCTTCTCTAAAAAAGCACAGTAAATCTCCATGGAAAGATGTTATATCATGTTGACATAGCAAAAATTTAAGCACATATGAAATATAAAATGGAAAGTTAATGCCTTTAGTCCTTTTCCATTTAAAATTCATTTTGTGGTAGGAAATGGAATTTTTCAAAAGCGAATCTCTATTTGTTCCTGAAGTATCTATCTGTCACTGGGGAAAGGGGATAGAAATGGAAAAAAAAGAAATCTCTTAAATTTTGTTGGAGGAGTGAGTTGATAAGAATGATGGTGGCTGGATGGTGGGGCTCCAGGCGGCAGTGGCAGGTGGGGCCAGTGGACATTGGAGCTGCTGGTGATTAGTGCATGTCAGGCTCTCTCTCCACAAGCTTCCTTCTACCAGTGTCCACCCTGGACACACACTTACATTCCCCTTCTTCCTCATCCTTCCTCTTTTCTGATGTTTGTCTTTTGCTCCAATGCTGTGCAATTTAAGCTTTAATTTTTGATAAAAGCCATTTTAAAATATGGCCTAAAATAAATGTGATAAAATGTTAGATAAGGCATAGGCCATAAGTATTCATGAAGTTACTAGATTAGTTCTTTTTCCTTCATATTATGATTAAGGAGTCCTCCAGGAAACTACTCTCCTCTGGCCTAAATCAGGCAAGTCAGACCTTGAAAGAGATTCAGTTCTTTACTCACAGTTGTTTGATTGTACAATGTATAATCAAATACGCTTCCTAACTTGTGGCCAAAATAATCATCTTCACCCAAAACATGTATTGACCAACCGCAGCCTGAGTGCTGAACAGTGAAGGTCAGACTGGCTGAGACTGTGAACAATCTCATTTTGGCTGAGATCATTGTAATGGGTTAAATAAGTGCCCTGACCACCAAAAAAATTTATGTCTACCAGGAACCTCAGACTGTGACCCTATTTAGAAATAGGGTCTTCATAGATAAAATTATTTAAATTAAGATGAGGTCATACTGAATTAGGGTGGGCCCAAATCCAATGGATGGTGTCTTTATAAGAAGAGGACATACACACTTGGGAGAAGGCCATGTGAAGACAGAAGCAGATATTGGAGTGAGGCAGGGATAAGCCAAGGAACGTGCAGGCATTGCTGAAAGACACTAGAAGCTAGGAAAAGGCAAAGAAGGATTCTTCTCCAGAGCCTTCAGTGGGGGCATGGCCCTGCTGACACCTTGATTTTGGACTTCTAATCTCTCAAACTGTCAGAGAATAAGTTTCTGTTGCTTTAAGCCCCCCAGTTTATGGTACCTTATTCTGGGAGCCTTAGGAGTGTCCTACAGTCACCCTAGGAAGTAGTCCAGAGGGGGCCTTGAAAGCCAGTGAGCCACCAGAAAACACAGCAGGGGAAGGGAAAAAACTGCAAATAATTCAGAGAAACTGCCCATCCCCAGTGTTCACACACAGGAACAAACCACCCAGATAGGGAGCTGTTTTTTTCTTTTTGTTTTTCTCTAGGCCAGCATCCTCCATAGCTCAGGTGCAAGGCCAAACCATGGGATCGGGCTCTGCAAGCCCAGGTGTGGCGGCCTCAGCCAAAGGAGGTTCACCTGAAGCCTCTCGACTGGGTGGCAATTAAATAAGCATCTCCTCACATGTGGTCTCGCTTCTGTATTCTCTGTTTCTATTGATGAGCCCACCTCCTATTTCCTCCAGTCTTTAAACTACCTTCTGAAAGTTCTGCAGAACTCTTTGATGCTCTAGACAGCCAGAAGTCATTCTGGTTCTCAGGCAGGGCACAGGACATGGTAGAAGGATCATCGAAGGAGGTTGGCTCCTACAGCTGACTGCAGAATGAGTGCTTTCTGGATTTCGCATAAGACATGACTGTGTTTCCCATTTAGAGTATCACAAATCAATATCCTAAAGACCCCTGGCATGGCCATTATCATCATTTCAGAGTGAACTATAGGTGAAGCCTTGCTGAGTATTCTTTTTTACCATGTAATCTGCCAGCTCGGTACGACAGCTCCAATCTATTACTGTACGGCTGTGTCCCATTTAGTCATGCATACTTAGGACTCTATCTCCAGCCAAAGTATTTGCATAAGGCTGGCTTTGCTAACTTCCACAGCTCATTTCCTAGAGCCGCTGAGTCATTTATTTATTTTTATTATTCTATTCCCACTTCATCATCTTGTCCTGAAGGACAACAATATACAACCCTAATTTTTCCATCTATCTTGTGTACACGAGAATGTTATTAAGCCCATCAAAGGAGCTGCACTGCGCCTTTGCTTATGAGTATAATTAAACTCAGGCCCTCGATTAGTCATTTTAACCCATGTAATGGATGAGCACTTGGTCCCATGGAGCCACTAATTCTGGAGTGACCTTGAGAAAGCCCGTTCACCGAGCAATACTAGTGATAATCACACTCGGGCTGGAAAGCTCCAAGGACATTTATTTCATCTGGTTTACATCTTGCATTAGCCACAGGTAAGAGGAGGAATTATTATCACTTTCATGTTAAGTTCAGGTGGTTGCCAATATTATTCGACCATTAAAACAATCTGTTTTGTCGCCGTGACTTATTCATGCATAACCGAAAGCCTCTACCTCCCTCTCTCCTTCACCTGTTTTGCCCATCCCCCACACCCTGCCCTCTAGCGAACATCAGTTTGTTCTCTGTATTTATGGGCTGGTGGCTTCTGCTCTTTTTGTTTGCTTGTTTGTTTAGATTCCACATGGAAGTGCAATCATAATGGTGTCTTTCACTGTCTGACTTCATCATAGGGCTTATGGTCAAGAAAAAACATCTGTTTTAAAAAGTTTTGTTTTTTTTTTTAACTCTTGTATAATGAGTTCTAGATTTATCCCAGTCTTGCGTTGCAGCTGAACCGAGCGCTCTTTATCCAGGGACTTAAAACGGGAATGGCCTAGTCTACGTGGATGCTGTAAACAGAGGAGAACCACTCACTCACTCACACTGGGTTTTCCCACACCTGGCCCTAAAGCAGATGCTATTCCTCACCTGGGCAGCTCTCTACTTCTGATCACTGTGCCTGTTATGGATGCAGAGCGAATGGTTTTCTTGAGTCATGACTCAGCAATGAAGGTTCTCTTTGAAGGAAGGGAACACAGTTGGGGGTGGGGAAGCAGCAGAAGAAGTGGGGGGGGGGTCTTAGGGCCCCATCAGAGGGGACAGTAGAGCTGCCCATCTCAGCAGCTCCCTTGGTGACAAGGGCTTTGGTCTCCCGTGGAGACCCCAAGCTGCTAGCTCACTCCATGCCACCCAATGGGGCGGTTTATACTATTAGTTTATAATAATAGGTCTATATTCTACTAATAGGTTACAAGAAGTTTATATTGTATTAGTTTGCTAGGGCTGTCATAACGAAGTGCCACACACTGGGTGGCTTAAACAGCAGAAATATATCTTCTCACGATTCTGGAAGTTAGAAGTCTAAGATCGAAATGTCAGCAGGACTGGTTCTCAGAGGCCTCTCTCCTTGGTTTGCAGATGGCCGTCGTCTCCCCATGACCTCACATGGTCTTCCCTATGTGCCTCTGTGTCCTGATCTCCTCTTCTTATAAATCTCCAAGTTGGGATCTCCAAATGAGGCATCCCTAAGTGGGGCATAAGCCTAATCCTTTACCAGTGCTTTCATTCTCTAGAGACTAGCCACTAAGAAGTCACTGTACAATCAGAAGTTGCTCAGTGATATAGAATCCAAACAAGACGAGTTACATTGACTGAAAGTGTCATTCTCTCAACATCTGTTCTTTTGAGTACTTACTTGTGCTTGGCCCCATGGTAGGCATGGGGCTGTAATGAAGAGCAGATAGACACTGTCTATGCAGTGTGCTGTTGAAAGCAATGCATAATGTCCTTGAGACACCTGATTGCACCCAAGTCCCATTCGGCTGCCCCAGAACTGGAAAGATTGGAGTGTGTCTCTCCTAAATAATGCCTCAGAAGGCCATAGTCTTTTTTTTTTAACCTACCTCTCTCATACTAATACATTCTTTCTTTACATATAAAAAGCTGCTTACCGTTAATTGATTTATTGTTATATCTTGTAGTCTTAAGGCTCTCTCTCTCTTTAGGATTTTGCATTCTCGTATCTTTTCTATTAGGAAAAGTCTGAAAAAACTTCATTTTTTTAATTCTTTCAAAAGATATTTCTATCCCCCAGAGGGCTAACTATAATTTTGCAACGTTCTGTCTGGCATTTATGTTCCATGAAATAGTAATAGGGATCATTTCTCCCTAAACATTGTTTTGTTTCCCTAAGCTAGAAGAAGTGAGACTATAATGATTTCACCTTAAATATAAATTTCTAATATAAGATACCCTATCATGCTATTCCTTCTTAAAGTTTCCACAACTTATTTCTGTAAAATTTGATCTACTTAATTATGAAAATTTGCAGGATCTAACTAAAACTTGTTTTGAATTATTTATCCTATAATTTGATTGCAAATGTGGGCTTCTTTTAAAAGGACAAGCAAATGTTAAATTTTATCTTTTCAGTATGAGTAGTCATTCTTCCTAATAGAATATGAATATTCAAATCTTTCCACTACTATGAACAAATTACTTCCTTTAAAAAAAGATTAGATAAAAAAGCTTAGTTAATCCCCAATCAGTAGACAATGGTGTTTAATATTTATCCCCATAAAACATTGGGTTGTAGGGTGTTAACTCCCTGATAAATAAAAAGCAAATTGCAAGAGCTGGATTGTTCTTCAAATCCTTCATAACTTCCTGATATTAAAAATATAATTTTTCCTCCTGCTGCCCTCCCAAATTATATTACATTGCATCAGAAGTAGCTTCCCTGGAGGAGAAGCAAAGAAACAAGTCTATTATCCATAAATTGAAGAAGAAAGAGCTCACCAAACAGTTTCACTTACAGGCTAATCCTCTCCAGTATTTCAACACACCTATTTTCAAACCATTTCTCCTTTCCCTTTTCAAAGTGGCACTTATGTTAAAATACATAAAGCCAGCGTTTGCCAGAGTTGTGACAAAACGAGAGAGATGAGGACAACTCGTCGGAGAACAAACAGAGCGTGCATGGAGCTTAGCCCACACCCGGTGGCAAAGTTAACGAAGGTCTCCAGCTTGCAGTTCATATTCCTCTTGGAGGAAAGAGGGACATAACCAACGAGAGCCGTGCCTAGCGTTCTCCAAAGTACCAGTGCCCTGACCATGCATTCCATCCCCCATCCTGGGAATTCCAGATGTGCAACTCTGCTCTCCACAGCCAGCTTCTAAACTCTTTTATTCCTCTCATTCTTTTTTTTCTTTTTTTTTTAATGTTTTTTTATTATATTATGTTAGTCACCATACAGTACATCCCTGGTTTCTGATGTAAAGTTCAATGATTCATTAGTTGCGTATAACACCCAGTGCACCATGCAATACGTGCCCTCCTTACTACCCATCACCAGCCTATCCCATTCCCCCACCCCCCTCCCCTCTGAGGCCCTCAGTTTGTTTCTCAGAGTCCATAGTCATTCTCTTTTTTTTGAGTCTAGGTGATTCTTAATTGACCAAGAATACTTGAAGTAAGTTTCACTTGTCCTTTAGTTGACCAAGGAACTCTTTGAAAGAAAAGAGTAGGAAGTGTTTCAGTCGCCATCCTGTTCTCCCTGGCCCCCTTTCCTGGGTTAATGACTTCCTCCTGTCACCGAGCCAGTGCATTTGCAGCCGTCCATGACTGTTCACTTCAGAGCATTTGATAGGCAGCTGTGGGTCGAGGCTGACCAGGATGGCCCATTCCCCGGGTTCCTCTCCATCACTCTTCCCTTTGGAGCTATGACAGGGAGGGGTGATAAGTGGGGTCTCTGACTCGGAATGCTGTAGCAGGGAGGGGGGATCACAGGAAACAGAGGTGCAGGTGGGGTGAATAGACGCACCTCTCGGTCCCCTGCACTAGATCGTATATCTCTGGTTGCCCCTCTGTGGCGGGACCTTCACTATCTCCTAGCAAGTTGCTTATTCTAGAAATAGAGAAATTGGGGAAGCTACTACATGGAAAAATCATTTCTTCATCCTTATTGGAAAGTTCTTGTCTGAGCTGGCAGAAGATTCTGGAAGTACTCACTCCCATTTTTCCTGAGGCAGAGAAGAGCCAAAGGAGGAGCGGGCAGCCCTACCTAGATCTCATGCTCGGTCTACATTTTCTTGCCTCCGTAAGATTTAAGCAAGAGAAGCAGTCGGTCGTAACTGCTTCCATGCACTAATGGATCGACAGCCTTCAACACTTGGTTTTTAGGATACGGTGCTTCTTTTGTCTGTGTCATAAATTCTTTTTTCAGTTTTTCAGTCTGCTAAGTAAAAGGACAGACATGTCAGGACTTCAGATTAACCCTACGTCCTTCACTCTTGTCCCGTGGAGGTACAAATACATCATTATTCCCCATTAACAAGCACTCAACCAGCAAGGAAGATGCTGTGCCGAGAATGCACTGACTGGAGCTAATGAGTCCCAACAACTAATTACATTTCTCTTAAGGTAACTTATTACCAGAAAGTAGCTGTGTTAGCACAAAGATTCCATGTGAGAGTGGCAGTCCTCAGGAAGAAGCCGGCTGATTAATCATCCCCCATAATTCTCCATAATAGTCCTGTCTGGACCTTTGTGTCCAGACCATTGTTCTTCCCAGGGTTACATTTGCCCTGACCTTATTTTGGACCAACAATGTAATTGGTAATTGCAGACTAATTTATATAAACAAACGAGGGTCCTGCTAAATGAAAGCATTGTCACTGTGATTGGTACTTACTGCGCTAAGAGCTCTCTATTTGGTACAAGTTTGGGTCAAGCGGTTGGAGCCAATGGAGCTTACTGAAAAAAAAAAAAAAAAGATTATTTCAAGTATGAAAAAAACATCATGTCCTTTGAAGGCCTGCCAGGAAGCAGGGTTTATGGTCTCTTGCATGGAAGGAGTGTTCACATATTTTGGAGAAAACTGGTTTTCTCCTTTGTTTAGAATCTTGACAGAACCCGAAGGGTCCTTCTCCTTAGCATCTAAGAAAGCAGCACCGAAAAGTCTCTTCCTAGAACAGAAAGGAACCTTACTTCTTTCTCCTCTGTAGGCAGCACTATCATCCTGACTAGCAAACATGATTAAATGTCATTTGTCCTTGACCTCTGTCCCTCCTAAGCAGCCGAAATGGATTAAGAGGCTAGTGCTTCCCAAATCAGATGGGGCCGAGTCTCCTCAGCCCAGGTGGGCAGTAATAGCTCACAGAGCTGGTGCTGGGGTTTATTACCGTTTTTCAGGGCTCGTTCCTATTTGAGGGGAAATGAAACAGATTATCATGTTGTTTCCATTCAAGCAACCAGCCAGGATCCCCTGTAGGCTTAGAGGGACACCTTCAGAAGGGGGGTGGACAGTATGGCTCACGAAGGCAAGGCTGTCTGAGGTAAGGACAAGAACCCTGCTGGAGAAGCGCAATCCCTTCCCTCTCGCCTCTCAGGGCCTATCAGCTTCCTCTTTTCTTTAGAAACTTTTTACACTCTGAAGGCTTTAATTCAAGTGAAGCCAAAGGCCAAGACGCACAATGGACCATGAAGATCGGATTAACCTGACCCATGGGTCAGTCTGTCTGGCAGCAAAAACATGTCCCTCCACCAAGGGGCCGCTTCTCTCTGACACTCATGGGAACCCCCACCTCCCCGGCATTTTCTCCCCTATTTTTTTTCTTTCATTTAAAAAAATTTCAGACACAATGCATGTAACATAAAATCCACCATGTAAAAGCGAACAATTCAGTGGCATTTAGTACATTCGTCACATAGTGCCACCACTTCTGTCTAGTTCCAGAACTTTTTTCATTTCCGCAAAAGGAAATTCTGTATTTATGAAGCAGCCACTCTCTGTTCTCCCTCCTTGGGGCCCTGGCAGCCACCAGTCTGCGTTCTGAATTTACTCTGCATATCACATTGACGTGGAATCATGCACGATAGGGCCTTTGGTCGCTGGCTTCTCTCACTTAGCATAACACCTTCAAGGTTCATCTGGGATGTAGACTCCCTTTCAGAGCAGAATCGTATTCCGTTGTATGGATGGACTGCATTTTGTTTATGTGTTCACTCATCAATGCACAGCAGGGCTGTGTCCACACTTTGTGTGTTGTGACTAGAGCTGCTGTTGACATGTGTGTACACAGAGTGGTCTGAGGCCGTGTCTTCAGTTCTGGGGGGGTGCACTTAGGAACAGAGCTGCTGAATCATGTGGTTCCTCTATGCAGAACTTTTTGAGGAACAAACTTTTCCACAGCCCTGCTCACATTTCGTGCATCTCTCTCTAGTCTGTTTTCTGGCCTAGGTTATTTATTTTCTTTCTCTTTCTTTCTTTCTTTCTTTCTTTCTTTCTTTCTTTCTTTCTCTCTCTCTTTCTCTCTTTCTTTCTCTTTCTTTCTTTCTTTCTTTCTTTCTTTCTTTCTTTCTTTCTTTCTTTCTTTCTTATTTCAATTCCAGTGAGTTAACATACAGTGCAGCCCTGGTTTCAGGAGCAGAATCTAGTGACTCGTCACCCACATACAACACCCAGTGCTCATCACGCCACGTGCCCTCCTGAATGCCCATCACCCAGCTGGCCCCCCACCCACCTCCCCTCCAGCAACCCTCAGTTTGTTCTCTATAGTTAAGAGTCTGTTACGGTTTGCCTCCCTCTCTATTTTTATTTTATTTTATTTTTCCTTCCCTTCCCCTATGTTCATCTGTTTTGTTTCTTAAATTCCACATAGGAGTGGGGTGCCTGCATGGCTCAGTAGGTTAAGCATCTGCCTTCGGCTCAGGTCATGATCCTGGGGTCCTGGGATCGAGCCCCACGTGGGGCTCCCTGCTCAGCGGAGAGTCTGCTTCTCCCTCTCCCTCTGCCCTTCCCCCCACTCATGCTCACTCTCTCTCAAATAAATAAAATTAGATTAAAAATTTTTTTTAAAGTGTCAACTCTTGGTTTCCACTCAGGTCATGATATCAGGGTCATGAAATCGAGACCCACATCAAGCTCTGTGCTCAGCGTGGAATCTGCTTGAGATTCTCTGCCTCTCCTTCTCCCTCTGCCCCTCCCCCCACTCTCTCTCTTTCTCTCTCTCTCTCAAATAAATAAAATCTTCAAAATGCAGTTATAAAAATATTCCACATATGAGTGAAATCATATAATATTTGTCTTTGTCTGACTTATTTCTCTTAGCCTAGTACTCCCTAGCTCCATCCATGTCATTGCAAATGGTAAGATTTCATTCTCTTTCATGACTAATATTCCATTGTACATATATGCCACACCTTCTTCATCCATTCATCAGCCAGTGGACATTTGGGCTCTTTCCATAATTTGGCTATTATAGATGATTCTGCTATGTAAACATCAGGGTGCACATGCCCCTTTGAATCAGTATTTTACTATCCTTTGGGTAAATACCTCATAGTACAATTGCTGGGCCATAGGGTAGCTCTATTTTTAACTTTTTGTGGCATCTCCATACTATTCTTCAGAGTGGCTGCACCAGTTTGCATCCCCACCAACAGTATAAGAGCGTTCCCCTTTCTCCGCATCCTCGCCAACACCTGTTGTTTCCTGCATTGTTAATTTTAGCCGCTCTGACAGGTGTGAGGTGGAATCTCATTGTGGTTTTGATTTGTATTTCCCTGATGATGAGTGATGTTGAGCGTCTTTTCATGGGTCTGTTAGCCATTTGGATGTCTTCTTTGGAAAAGTGTCTCTTCATACCTTCTGCCCATTTATTAACTGGATTATTTGTTTTTTGGGTGTTGGGTTTGATAAGTTCTTTACAGATTTTGGATACTAACCCTTTATCAGATATGTCATTTGCAGATATCTTCTCCCATTCCGTAGGCTGCCTTTTAGTTTTGTTGATTGTTTCCTTTGCTGTGCAGAAGCTTTTTATCTTGATGAGGACCCAATAGTTTATTTTTGCTTTGTTTCCCTTGTGGCCTAGATTATTTTCTTTTTCTCAGATGATTTGCCTTTTCTTTTGTCTTTTCATTGTAGACAAGTTTTCTCTCCAGCTGCTAGATTATTAAGGCCATTTGTCTTTATATCACTCTGCATGAGTCCTTAGAAGAAAGGTACTACATGAATGTTATGGTTTTGCTTTAAAATTCTAAGGACTGATATCCACTTGTTGCAGCTTGTGGTCAAAGTTGGCCAGATCCTCCGAGTCTCCAGCCCTATGCTGGGCCCCTCTGGCCTTACTGTGTTTGCAATACTGGCCTTCTTTCCATTGCTCTGTACACTGGGATCTTTGCTACCTCAGGACCCTCACATGTGCCTTCAGGCACCTGGAGAACTCTATCCTCTCCACTTTACCTTTAGATCTCAGCTTAAAAGTGTCCTATCCAGAGAGACCTCCCTCAACACCCTGTCCTCCCCAATGCTTTTACAAAGCATTCTGAGCTTTTCATCTGACCTTCTGATGATCTGGAATGACATCCTTGCCTATGTGCTTGTGTGTTTAAGGCCAGAGGGCTACATTCTCATGAGATCAGCTGTTTATAAGCCTGGCTTACTCAGCCCTAGAACAACAGCTGGCAGCCGGTGGCCCCCTGAGAAATAGCTCTCCAATGAGTGAGTGAATGAGAACCAGTGAGCGGCCCTTCCCTGGATGCTCTTCTGTGTGCCTCTTAACTGTCCTGTGCTAATTTTCACCAAAGCAGGGAACCTTTTCGTTCTCCTGATTACGAATAAGATCTTCCCAGTAACACAAATAACGTTACTGTGCATGACCTCCAGTGTCCACATGAGACTGATTTCCTGGTTACAGCCCCATGCCTGCTTGTTTTCCTGTGGGTGTGTTTGTGATATTTCTGCTAAATACAACCACCACCTCCATGAGTGTTACCGTTGACAGCAGAATATCTTTTTTCTTGGAAAGTCGTCAGTGGCCCCTGTAGTAGGTTCTGTCCTTGTCGTTGGCTTGTATTGCCCTTGGTTCTCATGATACCGAATTTGTCATCCACCTCATTTGAAGGAAGCTGTTGGACTCTTGATTTATCAGCACAGTTAAATAATAAATGTGGACAAAAACCCTTTAATACCACCAACCAGCACTTGATTCTCATGACAGCTTTATAAGTGAGAGGTTATTATGGGGTCCCCCCCCAATTTTAAATAAGAAGAACCGGAAACTTGGTGAGGTTGAGCATTTTGTCCCAGAGCCCATGGTGGGAAGTCGTGAACCCAGATTCAGGCCTGGGCTCTCAGAATCCAGATGGAATGCTGCTCGATGGCGTCGTGTGCCTCGGAGTCAACCTGTTAGCACTAAACCCTGCAGCCAGTCTGCCCTGTTGTAAATAATGAGAACAGCCGTAACCATCACGTCATCTCCTCCTTGGTCTGGTGCTAAATCAACACCGTGGTAAAATGGTTGACATCCCTTAATCCACACAAATATACAGGGAATTTCTGTTATATGCCCAGGACTCTGCTAGGTACCAGAAAAGCAAACATGAATGAGACATGATATTATGGCCTAAAAGCATAGAAGATCTGAGCCATGGGGCATGATGCACGTACCTAGTGCTTTCATTTCTTTAGCCCAAAAGGATGAGCCCCAAGGTTTCCACATCTCCTGTGTTCGTTACCTGCAGGAACCCTTACTCTTACTCACTCAATCCTTCCTGCCCCAGGATGTACGGAGGGTAACAGGCGGGTCCTTAGAGGAAGCAACAGCCAACACATCTGAGTGGGAAGAATGAGGCTCCCATTCGCAGCCTGGACTTGGACAGGAGGTGGTGGAACCTCCAGCAACCTCCCAAACCTCCCCGGCCCTTCACAAGGCACCCTGAGCCCCCGTTGCCTCACCAACACCTCCTAGAGGGTTTGTGTTGGGACGTGAGGGCCCAATAAACATAACCCTTTTTTTCTCCCAAGTTCAGAGCCAAATGAAAAGTAAGACCAGAAAAACTGATGGACAGAAGCCGAACAGGCTGTTTACCTCTGAGAAGGCTGAGTGGAGATCCTGCCTTCTTATCTGCAGCCAAGAAGCAGGCTAAGGATTTACTCATGGCACTGTGTAGATTGCCAGTGTAGACTGGGGGATTGACCCCATGGAAAAGTCGAGATCTGAAGAGCTGATAAACACAGCCTACATCACTGCCTCCCAGTCCTGGGGTGGCCTGTAGGTGGACTAACTCCACCAAGTAAGAAATCTCAGCCAGAGCTTTGTCACCTGCCAGTCAGACAATTCACTCTCTCTGCTGGGGGCTGTTATGGGTTAAATTTTTACCCCCCCCCCCAAATTCATATATTGAAGTCCTAACTCCCGGTACTCCAGAATGTGACCTTGTTTGGAAATAGGTCATTGCTGATGTGCAGCAAGTCCATCAGATGTACATTAGATGTGGTCATTAGGGTGGGCTCTCGTCCAAGATGACTGGTGTCCCTATTAAAAGGGGAAATTTGAGGACACAGAGGCACACACAGCAAGATGCCATGCTTAGGTGAGGACAGAGATGAGAGTGATGCTTCTCCAAGCCGAAGAATATCAGAGATGGTTGGCAAACCCCAAGAAGCCGAGGGGAGCGGGAAACAGATTCTCACAGCCTCAGAAGATACCAGCCTTGCCAACACCTTGATCTCGGACTTCTGCTTCTCCAGAAGTATGAGAAAATAAATTTCTGTTCGTCAAGCCACTCGGTTTGTGATCCTTTGTTACTAAAGCAGTCTGAGCAGACTAATACAGGGGAGAAAGCATGTGGAAAGGGGAGTAGAAATGCTGGGGAGTTTCATGGAAAATTGAAGCCAGGAAAAGAGGCCCCCCTTCTTCCAAAAACAAATCTAATAGTCCTCCTATGCACCATACTAGAATCTTCCTGTGCTTTGTTCTTTTTTTCTCTTTGTCTGTCCTTTGCTTCAAATACCTGTGCTCAGGTATCTGTCCTTTGCTCAGGTATCAGTGAGCAGATGTCCAGGGGAGAGGGTGGTGGGGGACTGTAGGTCTGGGTCTTATGTACTGCACGGACTTGGCCTCATCTGATCCTTCCAAAACATTAGCCCACTTTACAGATGGAGAAACTGAGGGTCAGATATGCTAATGTGCTGCCCCAGGCCAGGCTGATAAAAATAGAGTTGAAATTGGACACCAAAGCTTTTCTACTCACCTACGCGGTCTTTTGGAGTATAAGATACTTCCACTCTTTACAAGTGAATGCAATACTCACAAACATTATATTACACAAATTAGGACCTGCAAAGATGAGGGTGTGGTAGTATCTCTGGTATATTCTTCTCACTGTTCCTGTCCTTCTCCCAGGCTCCTCAAGAATCCCCATTGCTTTCAACTGCAGAGTCTCTTGCTTGAAATGCCTTTAACACGCTTGAGACCAGAATGTCATCTGATCTGTCTGTAAACTCTCTGTGGAGTAGGGCTGGAGAAGGAGCAGGCAATAGGAGGCTGTTCTGTCACTGGCTTCGAATTGTGTTTCCTTCCATGGCAAGGTCCGTCAGTATTGGTGTCCCTTAGTCCTTCTGTCTCCTTGCATTCTAGCAAGTTATAATCTATCTGACAAGCAAAGAAATCAATCACAGGCAGCCGTGCCTATTGATTTGGTCACAGACCAAGATTGGCCCTGGATGAAAATGTGGGACCAGTCTGGGCTCCCGAGTGCAGACTGCTGGCCTCAGGCATCTGTCTCGTTCCTCCTCCCCCTAATTTGAGTTAGCCCTCACTTTGTCCATTTGCTCGGCTGCCCATTCGCCCCACGGCTTGCCTCCTTGCCAGCCAGCTGCCCATCCTCTATCCCCTCCCCCAAGCAGCATGATGCTCTGTGACCAGAGCACAGAATGCCGACGGGCAGTAAGCAAGTGATATGGGTGGGTGAGAACATGCCAATGAACCTTGAGTGAGCATAGGACATAGAACCTGATCAGGGGGACAGGGAAGCCTTCCTCTGAAAAAGACATGGAAAGATGAGTAGACGTTGGCCAAGTGAACAAGAGAAATATGTCTCGTGCATGCGCTCTGCTCAGGACTTGGAGTCTGAGTGAAATGGAAAGTCTTGGGGTGGAGGACTGGTGCTCTGATGCACATTTTAGAAGAATCACAAGAACTTGCCTGGGAGGTGGGGGATGAGGGTGGAAGCACTGGGACCCAATGAAGACACAAGACATGGTGGTAATGGACCTGTCAGTAGCCATGCAGGATGATTCTGGAGATGCTTTGTGGTCGGAGCTGCCTGGGTGCCAACTGAGCAGATGCAGGTGTGAGAGAAAGACTGAGTCCAGGGTGAGTGACACCGTATTTGACACCGTATTTCCAGTTAAGTCCATCAAAGTGTCTCCACGCACAACAAAATAGCCTTTAAAGGAAGCTCCCAAAGCAGGTTCCAGGAAGCACTACTTTTCTTTTCCTCCATTCACTCTTACCTCTTTTTTGCCTTTTAAATTTCCTTCTTATTCACTTCTCTTGATCCTTAGGACCACAACTATACTTTGTGAAAGCCCCTTGTCCCCCTCATCATCGTTCCCATTCTGGTCGTCTCCAGGAGAACTCAAGGACTCCGTGGTGAGAGGAATCCAGCATTGACACCAAACCAAAAAAGCTAACCAACACTCATTTAGAGGCTGGCTGGCTGTAACTGCTTGAGCGGCAGCCCACAGCATCTCACCGCATGGCGAGGGGCCGGCACTGCCAGGAGAGTGCCAGGCGCCGGCATGTGTCCCACACATGTGACCGTGTGGTGAAAGCAGAAACCATGTTCCTAGACCGCAGCTGTCCAGAGGTTCTTTAGCATTTGAGTGAACTAACACTGTGTGATACTGTATGTTTGATTTTCAGCACGTTCTGTAGAAAACACTCCATGGTGAGTATTTGTGATTAAAACTGAAATAGTACGTTGTATCCCTGGGGGGAATTTTAGGGAACTAATGGATTATTGGAAATAGTGGATTTGATCAGTGGATCCACTGGCCTAGTAGCAGTTTGCATACTATATAAGGATCTTCTTTCTGCTTCTATTTTGTACAAAAATTGAATCATCCTTTCTACTCCATCTTTTCCGAAACTTGTTTTCTTTATTGATGAACAGACCTCCGAACCTTTTCCTATTAGCACATATAAAAGGATTGATAATAAGAGTAATTGTATTAAGATGAGCTTCAGAAAAACCTGGCATTTCTAGACTACATCTTCCAGATAATTTTCGTGGTGCATTGGTACCTTGACATTTCCCCTATGAAGTCATTTTCTGTGGTCTGTTCCAGAGCTTCAGAAACGGTTATTATTCGTAAAGACCCGTGAAGCCTGCAGGATACATGCACCCCGGGCCGATGGTAGAGACACAAGCCTTCCCTTTTGTCTTCTGCTTATTCTCAACGTGTCCACCGAGCTGGTTAAGTGCACAGTTTTTAAACTCAATCTTAACACTTGCTCCACATCAAAGAGTAACCCCAGTCCCATAGCAGGTGAGAATGCTCTTATCCCAGCACTTACTTAGCGTGACAAGGATAAACAATGAAGCTAAACTCTTCGTGGTCCAACTTGTGACCTGGTTTTAATGATGCCGTGAGGCTCCTCAAAGTGTCCTTGTTAGGTGACCTTCCTATGCAGCATTATTGTTCTTAGATGTTTGAAACCTTATTCCCTCCACAGCTAAAGCAGTAAAAGGAAATTGTGCACCCAGTGGTGCCGTTATCCTACACTCGTGTGTCGCGCCAGCCATCTGGTCGTAGTAAAGGAAGAGCAGTCGCTCTTAGGTTACCTGGAGTCGGGGAGAAGCCCGTTGCGCTCAGCATTCCTGCAACAAGAGGCCGCTAAAAGTCCTAATGACCACATTTTATCTTGTTTCTCGGAGCCTCTAAAAACACCTTCATTTGAAGATGCAGAAAATGTATCTGAACGTTTTGAAATACGTTAGCAGACATGTTTAAAATGAGCTTTGATGAGAAGATATTACCGTGAGGCTTTTTGGTCTTCTGTGAATGAGCCCAAGTGGTTTTTCCATTGCCGCCATCACAGTACCGGAAACTTGGTGGACTCAACAGCGCCCGTGTCTCACAGTGGCGTACATCGGAAGTGCAGGGGCGTGGCTGGTCTCACAAGTTCAAAATCAGGGTCTGTGCTGGCAGGCTTTTCTCAGGAAGTTCTAGGAAAGGT
This sequence comes from Ursus maritimus, assembly GCF_017311325.1. Taxonomy (NCBI): domain Eukaryota; kingdom Metazoa; phylum Chordata; class Mammalia; order Carnivora; family Ursidae; genus Ursus; species Ursus maritimus. The sequence goes on from NW_024423897.1 coordinate 54,761,579, forward strand.
CTGCTTCCTGGCTCATTCAGGAGGTTGGCCAAATTCAGTTTCTTGTGCTTGTAGACTGAGGACTACATTTCCTTGTTGGCTCTTGTCTGGGGGGTGTTCTCAGCATCTAGCGGCCACCACATTCCCTGGTTTGTGGCCCCTTCCATCGTCCTGCAGAGCCGGCAATGTCAGGGTGTCAGGCCCTCTCCCCTCACCTTCCCTCATCTCTCTGCTCCCTCTTCAGCCACATGTCTTGGACTCATTTTTCTGCTTTTAGGACTCATGAAATGCCACAGGGACCCCAGATAATCCAGGATCATCTCCCTATCCTTAAGGGCAGGGATTAGTACCTAATTCCATCCGCAAAGCCCTTCACGGCAGTGCCAAGATGAGTGCTTGACTGAACAACCCCAGGTCAGGAATCTTGAAGGGACATCTTTCAAATTCTCCCTTCCAAGACAAAGAAGAAAAAGTCCGCTCATGACAACAGTGGAGACACACAGTTAAACCAGGTGCTAAGCAGCCTTGGTTTTAAAACACAAAGATTCTTTAGACAGCTTTGACTTTTCCAGTTACTCCTAAATTGCGATTCAGACCAATGCCTAAGCTGCTGCTTCTTACAGAAGCTGGCACCCACTTTCTTTCAATAAGTTCCAGAAATGTCCTCCAAAATGTAAAAATATATTTCAATAATTAGGAATAAATGTATACCCTTCTCCCTTTCAGAAAATAAAGAGGCTAAATGATCTTAGTGTTACTGAATTCTCTATTTTTTCTTATAGAAGTTTATATGGATTCTTACAGTTTCTCCATCTGGTCACCCAGCACCCCTAACACTAGATATATTCCTTTCAAGACAGAGAGAGAACACAGTTGTCCACAGACACCCTCTGCAGCTTTAATTCATCTTTGGCCAAACAAAAGTTGGCTTTCTTTGTTTGTTTCACCTAGCTAGAACTACACAGTAATCTCTGGCCAAAGTAATTGGAGTCTGGATTTCTTTTTTTTTTTAAATCATTTATCATGTTCTTTGATCCAAGTAAAAAAACTACTAAGTGAGCCGTCAAAACTTTAAGTTCCCAGGACAGCAGTTAGGAGAGGTGGGAGCATTTATAAGAGATTCAAAGAAAGGTGGTTTTTATTTTTAATCATTTCCTTCCCCTTTGCTCACAAGGCTTCAGCTGTTTTGATCCAGGGACTATNAGAAAGAAAGAAAGAAAGAAAGAAAGAAAGAAAGAAAGAAAGAAAGAAAGGGAGAAAGAGAGAAAGAGAGGGATGGTTACCGTAGTAGAATGACAGGAATTTCCTCTTCACCCTTCCTTACCCTGTGGCTGCCTGTTGTGATCACTCATCCTCAAGGACCTTGGGCAGTCAGCTCAGAGAAATGCTGCTGGGCTCCGCCCAACAGTGAACCCCCAGAAGAAAATGCCATGTGGGAGGGGCTGGAGAATTGCACGGAGCAAGATGGGGTAGAAACAGGGAGGGGATGAGACAAGAGAGTAAACGCACTTCTTTCCTCTAAAGATACTTTCAGACTCGGGGTTGTTATTATTGGTACCCAACAAGGTATCAGCGAGTGATCAAAGGCATCATGAAAACAAGAAATATACCTTGAGGACAACTCATCATCTAGATAAGTGAACTTTTAGAAATAACATTGATTCCCAGCTTTAATAAGCCTTTGAAGTATGATTTGTTAAAATTTCCTGCAAGTAAATAAATTGAAAGATTACATGAGTGCATATAGGGAATTAGGTGATGAATTGAAATGAAGGTTTGAAGGGTTACTCTAATAATAGCTATTAATAATGCAGAACATAAGGCCAAATCTTGAAAGTCTTCAAACCCACAATCTGACATTTAAAAGGCAAGTAGCCAATTACCTATAATCCCTTATTAGTCAGGTTTGTTCTACTTCTTAGAAGACAGAGGTCTGAAAATACAAGGAAATGGATGGATGGCCTCAGGGTTGCTCATTATTTATGTAGTCACAGTGCTTGTTTTCCTGGAAGCCCCCCCATTAGTGAAGTGAATGTTGCCTTTCTAGTTTGCAGTGTTCCCTAGCGTATTAATTTATTGCATGTATTTTTATTTTATTTTTTAAAAGATCTTATTTATTTGTCAGAGAGAGAGAGAGCACAAGCAGGGGGAGTGGCAGGCAGACGGAGAAGCAGTCTCCCAGTTGAGCAAGGAGCCTGATGCAATGTGGGACTCGATCCCAGGACCCTGGGATCATGACCTGAGCTGAAGGCAGACACTTACCCAACTGAGCCACACAGGCATCCCTATTGCATGTATTTTTAAAGCTCAGGTTTTGTGACTTCTATTCAGTTGTGTCTGGGTTGATAAGGAATAATTTGGCCTAGCAGAAAAGGGAAGAAAACACTGTGTTTTTATTCCTTTTTTTAATGTAATTTGCATTTTGACCATGATACTTGCTTTTTGCTGTTTCTTTTGTAATCAGGCCATGGCTGGCGAATGGTTTTGTTCTGGGGGAATGCCTACTGCGGGCACACACACCTGACGGAAAGCCCCCTCGATGGCAGGCAGAGGTTGGATGTGGGGCTCGCAACATGAGATGCTCCCTGGTTCTGAGTCAGCGCCAAGGGCCTGCCACAAACGTGCCAGAGTGAACGGTTTGGGACATCAGTGGACTGTGGGGGGGGGGGCATCGGCTCAGAAGCTTGGGCCGCGTGGCAGTGCTCCGAGCTTGACGTGTGGTCTTGGTAACTCCAGACTCAAGGCGCAGTGCGCACAGCTCACTCCCGAGGCCTACAAGTTAGGAAAACAGCAGTGGGTGTTCGCGGAGCACGAAGGACCACAGGCACAATTAGGTTCACAGTTCCCGGCGTTAGCCACGCAGCACTCCCTTTTTTTTCCCTGTGATTTCCTTATAATTTAGCCCGACGGGAAACATGCAGCAGACGTTTCATAGCGCAGTTAACTCCGCGGCGTCCATCAATTTTAATTGGAATCATGAAGCTAAAACCCTAGGTAGTACTTGACAGCCGGAGGGCGTCTTTGAACTCAGGTATTTCTGGTCCCACTCTGGGCAGCTTTGGAGCAATGTGCCCTGATGCATGGCTAGCTCCAGAAGGCATGGATCTAGGCATTCTTAAAAGGGACAGTGTTGAATAGCCAGCGAAAGAGCAGCTTATCCATCCCTCTCTGCTGGTTTACATTTACGAGGGTGGGTGGGGTGTCTACGCGTAGGGGCCACCGCTCTGAGGACAGCTCGGGAGCCGTGTTCACTGTGGGCCCAGTAGGTAGTTGGTCTTTAAGCCACTGAAGTGTTCTGTCCCTGCAGCTCAACAAAGCAATTACCAAGCCATCACTGTCCTGATTTATAAAGAAATTGCCTTCCTTGAGAGAAGACAGTAAGGTGCATAGCAGGAATCCAAAAGCAAGACTGTGCTAATCTTTAAAAAAAAAGGAAAAGGGAAATGTATTTCTCTGGAAATTGTCCTGACTTGGCTGGGATAAAGTGCCAGCTTAAACCCATATGTGTAAAGAGAAGTCAAGAGCTTTTCAATAAATTCGGCCTTCTGTTATTTGTACCCAGTAAAAATGTACGGAGGTGTGGCTTATCCGAATACAGGTGTCCCTCAGTTTTCGAAAGTTTGCATCAGGCCACTTTGCTTTTACAAACAAACAAAAAGAAAACCTACATGAGTAGCTGTTTTCACAAGCAGAAAGAAATCCAAAGAGGATTTTTGCTTTTACAGAAAAAAGCTGAAAAGCAGAAAGAGCACCGTGCGTCGGTTTTGCAGAGAGCTGGGCTAGAGGCAGGGCACCCAGAACAGCATGAAGGGCTCGGCCAGCTCCTTCCCTGTGCCAGACCCTGCGTCTCAGCATCCAGCCCCCAGAGCTTTGAACTGTGTCTGTGAGCATGTGAGCATCTGGGCTTTATCTCCATGTACTTTGTGCGTCCGTTAGCGCTGTGCCCTCCGGCATCAGGAGAGCCTAAGAGAGGAGATTTGGGGGTCTGGGAAGGCTCAAAATGTTTCCATATAAATTAATAGTAATTGCTTCTTTGCTTTACACACGTCAGCTTATGGAAGGTTTCCTAGGAGCCCGCTACTTTTTGTAGCAGAGGAAACCTGGACCATTCACACCATTTGGTATTTATGGTGGGCATTTCAGAGAATGCTCCAGGAATTCACTGAAAACAATGAGTCCCCACTAAAGACTGCACTCAAGCAGAGCTAGGACAGCGCCCACTTCTCTCCCTTACAATCCAGCGTGCTCATTATCCCCCCAGAATAGAATACCACCTGCTTCCCTCTCTGTTCACTGGAAGCTGGGAAGACTGAGGCTTTCGGGAGCCCATTCTGTAGTAAGAGGACTGGCAGAAGTGAAAGGTACTGACCAAGCAAGAGAGCAGCGTGGTCCAAGCTGATGCACACGTATCCGGTGGCTCTCTTGTGGCTAATCAGATCAGGGAGAGGACAAAACCACTTTGCCTCAAAACATGCATCACCGCCTCGCACCAGTGTTTCTTACGCGGAGCGCTTTAGTCTGCTCGGCGGTAGCTAGAGTATCACCTGGCCTTGCGTGGTTGAGGGCAGATGCTGTCTATGTCACCACCTCACCCCGCCCCCTACACACATGCCCCAAGGAAGAATTTTGATTCTCTTATATACGTGGCATTTTAGTCTTGATCAAAAAATACAAGTATTTGATCATTTAGAAGTATCTTCTTGAAACTTGCATGAGTCCACTGCAGATAAGTAGTTTTCCAGGAAAGGCTGGGGTGTGGAACGCATATGCGTGTGTCGAGAAGATTTTCCTTTACCCTTGAGTAAAACAAGCGAAAGGCTCTGTACTAGTTTCCTATTGCTGCTGTAACAAAGACCACAAACTTAGGGACTTAGGATGACACAGATTTATTATCCTACAGTTTCTGTGGGTTAGAAGTCTGACACCGTTCTTACCCATTTAAGATCAAGGTGTCGACTCTTGGGAGAAGATTTATCCAAGCTTCTGCAGGTTGTAGCCTGAATCAGATTCCTTGTGGCTGTGGGACCAAGGTCCCTGTTTCCTTGCAGGCTGTCAGCTGAGAGCTAGCAGCCTCTCTTTCAATGTTACATGTGGCCCCCTCTGTGTCAGAACCAGCCATGGGGAGTTGAACCCTCATGCCTGAGATCTCTCTGACTTTCCCCTTCTACTGCATCTCACTGACTCCACCCAGAGATTTCACCCTGCTTTTAATGCTCAATGGGGTCCACAGGGACCATCCAGAAAAATCACCCTGTTGTAAAATCCATAACCTTCATGCCCTCTGCAGAGTCCCTTCTTCCATGTAAAGTAAACTATACACAGGTTTCAGGCATTAGGAATAAACATCTTGGGGGGCCATTAATACCAAAGAAGCAGCTTATCTGCTCCCAACAAACACTGGTGGGACAGGTATAGGATGATAATTATAGACATGCCAGTTCAAGAAGGGGAGAAATGGAAAATAAAATAGAGGACTGGTTCCAAGCAGCTTGGAAATCAAGCCCAAAAAACCCCGTAAGGTTTCAAGGCCAGGGACTTCTGTCATCCTTGGCTCTGCACTCTGGGTAAGATGTCAGAAAAAGACAACGGTGGAAAAGCCGTTTGAATGACTTGAATTCACCAGGCAGGTGAAGGGAACTTTGCTTTGGTTCCCTCTTGGTAGCTTTGGACCTCTTGGTAGCTAAAGGTCAAAAAGGACTTAGCACAGGTCATGTGGTTTGGTGAAAGAATCAGCAGGATTTACCCTGGTGAACCATTAGCCTGCTGTGGTTCTACTAAGCATGAGAGGCTGGCTTACCATGCCAGGCTTAGTAAAAATGGACACATACATGCCGGAATTGGCATTTGCACAGACTGCCACTTCTCCCTATACGTCCTATCCCCTGTTCAGACCAAGAGTGGCCTGGAGCCTCCACCGCTGTATGGTTGTACTTGGTTGGTATTGACACAGGCTGTTCTCCGGAAACCACTCCTAAGCCTGTATGTGTAGTTTACGCCTTGCCCTTCAAATTTGAAGGTGCATTCCACTAAGTATGCAGAAAATGCTTTCTTGCTAAGAACACATTTATCGTACTCTGTGTTCTTAAGTCCAACCCGTGGCTTGCTGCTATAGATGTTAAGGAAAACAGTTGATATCCAAATTTACAGAAGTACAACCTCAGCCAAGATTGTAATTACAACTTAAAGGTGAGTAGTGAGACTGCCATCCATCCGAGCCGGGGTTGATTTTCTAGGCACACCCAGCCATCGCTTGCAAGGGAGATTGGTTTCCACATTCTTCATACTGCTTATTCCACGAGGATGACATCAGATCTCGGCACATCAGATATGTGTCTGCTTTACCTTGCTAGACTGTGAGCTTCGAAGGTCAAGGGCCAGGTGTTCTTTTCTTTCTATCCCAAGACTTGGCCTTGGGTGTAGAGCAGAGTCAGTACCCAGGCCAGCTGGGTTTGTTTGTTGCTTTGAACTTATCTGTCTGGGTCCCTTTCTTCTGGTTCCATAAGGTCCATCTCACAAACCCCATAACTCCTCCAAATTTCCACTCAATGTTAATTATTACAGCAAAAAATTAAAGGTAACTTGGATGTCCTTTAATAGGGTAATCATTTCTTAAATTATAAACTGTGATATATTTCTACGTGGAATACCCAAAGTCATTCATTGAATAGGGTCAATAGGTCTGTCATGGAAAGAGGCAATGATAGGCTTTTAAAGGATAAAAGCAGGGACGCCTGGGTGGCTCAGTCGGTTAGGCATCTGACTCTTGGTTTTGGCTCAGGTCATGGTCTCAGGGTAGTGAGATTGAGCCCTGAGTCAGGCTCCACACTGAGCATGGAGCCTGCTCGAGATTCTCCCTCTCACTCTGCCCCTACCCCACACCTACCTCGCTATCTCTCTCTCTCTCTCTCTCGCTCTTAAAAAGAAAATAAAAAAGGTTAAAATCAAGCAAGGTGCCTGACCACTACAGTGAAAAACAAAAACATACCTACGTAGTTTATTTATAGGAGTAGAAAATCATTTTGAATGATAACCACCACACAGTCACAATGATTGCCTTGGACAGAGGGGAAGAGAAGAGTGAGGATGTTCACTTTTACTCATATATGTTCTCCGTTGTTTGAGTACTTTTACAATAGTTTGAAATTTTTTAAAAATTAGTGATGAACATGTATCAATGAGGTTGTCATTGTGGCCATGAAATGTTCTCGTCTCTCCTGTGCTTGCCCCTTATCCTCTCCGCGTGTCTGCCGTCCACGTTCCAGGTGGGACAGCAGCTCCCTTCCTGGTGTCTCTCTCCCTCTTGCGTGGGAGTCTCTGGGGGAGAAGCAGCTGGAGTGGTTCACATTTACTGTGAAGAGCCCTCACTAGGCCCTGAGCACTGGGCTGTGTGACCGCACGAGCTGGTGATTCAGATATCCCCATCTGCACATTACAGATGAGTAGACCCAGCAAGGCACGTGCCTTCACACCTAGGGAGCCCCAGCAACAAGACCGTGGCAGGTGCATGAGAGAATCCATCTTCGTTGAAGTTGTTGAATAATAAGGAGGAAACAACTCTCCCTTTCTGCAGAGAAGCTACAGAGTGAGGATGAGCCCTAATGGTTTCTGTGGTAGTAGCCCCTCCTCTATGGTGGCCCCTCTGAGACTGAGCAGGGCTCACACTGCCCCCATGGGCCCTGTAACCACTGACCTGGAGTGAAGGGATCACGCTGGACAGCTGTCGCTGTGTTGACCCAGCTGGCTGGACAGAAGACCCCTTCCTACCCAACCCTGCACATTTGACTTTCCCACATGGAGGAAGAGATTCGGGGTTTCTTGGTCATTGATTTTGGAACCCACAGGCAAGCTCTCCCAGGGCTTTTTGTAGGCGAGAATAAAGAATAGTTGCTGTTCATCCATGGAGACAAATGCATCTGAATCCTGACACCTGAGCTCTAGAATTAGGAGAGCAATATTCCGCTCAGACCAAGGGCGCTGCTGGTTTTGATTGGAGGTTCTTGGATTTTTTGGGTCCTGGCCTCAGAATACAATGAAAGTCCTATTCCTTTATTGCAGGAAAAAACCACACACATAGCATATATATATATAACTACATGAAATTTTGAGGACAATATCAGGGGTTCAGAGACTCCTCCTGAATCCGGGCTTCAAATGAGAATGTAGGTCAGGGGTTGGCAAACTGTGGTCCATGGGCCAAATCCCACCCATGACCTGTTTTTGTATGGTTGCAGGTAAGAGTGAGTTTTACATTTTTAAAAGGTTGTTAAAAGGAGGAGGAGGAGGAGAAGTTACAGAGACCCTGTGGGGTTCCCAAACCTGAAATATTCACTCTCTGGCTCCTTACAGAAGAAATTCTGTACTCCTGATTTAGCTATGTGGGTAGAAGGATCTCTTTAAATTGGAATGTTTTTAACTAAAGCAAAAGCAAGCCTGCTTCATGGGAGAATGGCTTGAGCGTGATTGCTACCATTTCCCTTCCCCATGCATACTCAGACTGGGTAATTTACGAGAAGCTACAAATTTCGTTGGTAATCACGTGGTCAGGAAATTGAGATGATGCACATTTGTGCTTTGCTTAGATTTCCCTTCACAAACTTAGTGTTAGTTCCAAGGCTTTCACAGTCTGCCTGTTGGGAGCCTATGGCAATTGGTCTAAATGCATCGTTGCTGGAGGGGAGGTGGGTGGGGGATGGGCTAACTGGGTAATGGACTGTAAGGAGGGCATGTGATGTAATGGGCACTGGGTGTTTGATGCAACTGATGAATCACTAAACTCTACTTCTGAAACTAATAATACATTATGTTAATTAATTGATTTTAAATTAAAATGAATGCATCATTGTTAGATATGAGGCCATGATGTCCCCACCCCCCCCACCCCCGCCCCGTTTAGGAAAAAGAAACCGAGTAGTATCTTTAAGAGTTTATGTATCATGTAGCTCACGGTGGACAATTACTTGGTCATTTAATAATTATTTCAATTTCCTGCTGTTGGATTCCCTGCTAAGAGAGTGGTTCTCACACTCTGGTGTATAGGGCATCACCTAGAGGGCTAAGAGAACGCGCTGAGTTGGGTAAGGGCCTGGGCCTCTCCATTTTAATCCAGTTGCAAAGATGATTTGGATGCCGTGGAAGTTTGAGAACCTCTGGGCTACACACGGGTCTGGTGTTAGAAAAGATACCTGCAAATTAGACCCTCAAGGAGCCCAGCTAGCTAGAGCAGGCTTCTCAGCGTCCACACAGGGCATTGTTAGGGACGCCTGTTGGGAGAACCACAGTGTTCCCAGACACCCAGACATTGGCATATGTTCCCGGGTAACCACATGGCTCCAGGTAAGAGCCCCTGGTTCAGAAGGAGGCAGGCAGGCCTGTGCACCATTGCATTTCGTCATTATCCACTCGGTTCCTACTAAGTGCTATACAGCGGGAAGCGAGGGGCAGACAGCAGAATAAGATGAGGCTGCCCACCCCTCCCCACATCACCGAGGGACCAGCCTCAAACATCAGGTGTTACAGGTGCCCTCAAAGCTTGCACCTGGAACAACAAAGAGGGGGGTGAAGGGGCCGAGGCAGAGGTCTGGCCAAGCCTAGGCAGTGGGACTGCTCAAAGGCCGTGGGCCTAGACACAGAAGAAAAAGCATTGCAGGTTTCAGGGGGCAGGGAGGTCAGCATAGCCTCTGATCCCCAGACAGACTCTCCTTATCTGTGGTTGAGGGTACAGAGTCTCGAGCCCCTGGGAGTTCCTGGAATCCCCAGACCCAGGTCCGGTACCCCTGGTCTATCTGTGCTGTCATCCATGATGGTTTCTTCCTCTCCTCTTGCCTGCCCTGCTGCGTTCACATCAAGACCTTCCTGAGTTTGTGGCTTTGTGTTTCAGCTTTGGCTTGGGACCATCTGTATTTCTTGAAACAGTCCAAGCTCTGCTCTCTGAAGATCCTGGCAACCCCATCCCACTCCTCACATTGGTGTGCAGTCTCAGAAGCTCAACTCAGGGCCCCAGGGACCCAACATCTGGGCTCTGCTGTTGAGATGAGACAAAGAAGCTCAGGGAGCCCCAGCCCAGAGAGATGCAGGAAGGACCCAGGGCTCAAGATGATGGGGATGGACCTGGTGTGAGTTGACCCCAGGGAGGGCAGATCATAAAGGCCAAGGAGCAGGGAAGTGGAGAGGAGAGGAGGTAACAGAGAGCACAGGAAGAGAAACTGAGCCAGAAATCTCTTCCTGCAAGCCTGGGGTGAAGATAGCCATGGCTCGGGAATACCTGATTGGCTCCAGGCAGCAAAAATCCTGCCGTTCTCTCCAGCACTCAGCGTGTATGATCAATGTCATCAACAGTCGTAAGAAAGCTTCTATCTCAGACCTGCTTAGTTTGAGATACGACACTAGCTTGAGATACCGCATGCTGTGCTCAGTTGTTGTTTTTTTTTCCTTTCTTCCCAAATTGAGGCTGACCTGAATAATCCAGGATGGGGGCTGTAGTGGCAGAGCCCAAGAAGCCTATGTTCTTGATGTAACAGACATCTCATGTCATCCAATGAGTATGGAGGGCGGAGGCAGATCAGTCACACGAATTCCAGTGCAACAGAAGAGCCGCATGCACACGTGACAACCAACTCACACCGAGCACCCAGGTGGTGTGGGGCACTCAGGTGCATGCTGGGTATACAAACAACCGTGACATGCCCTCTGCCCTCCAGAAGGTGCCCATGCAGCAAGAAGGTCACAGCCTAAATAATTCTAATCCAGTAGTGACCAGTAAGAGAGATTCAAAGAGCTAAGGCAGGGCAGAGAAGAGAGAGGCTGATTTCAGGTTGATTAATTGCTAAAATCCTCATCCATGGGTTTTCTCTGCAGTTTCACTGTCCGTATCCTGGCCACGTGAGGTAGAGACATAGAAGATATGGTCTTTCATGTCACGTGCAGCATTCATTCCTTTGAACATAGGGTCCAAGGGCCACTTAGGATCCTACGAGAGCTGCATATATTGAATTTGTTCTAAATAAACTCAGTGAGTGATGGAAGCTCAGAGAAACGGATGTCAAACATCACTGAAGATAGGAACATAAAGCAGTTTAACGAGTTATATTGGAACAAACGAGATCATAAGAGATTTTATATCTTTTAATTGTAAGAAGTAAAAATAAATTGTTTCATTTTTTATCAATTAGGTAAAAAGATTGTAGAAACTACTTTAGGCAGAAATTTCCAAATAACATGTAAACTGATAATTCAATCAAAATTATGAAGATTATTTCTAAGGAAAAGCTGTTGTACCATCTCTGTGCTTTTACAAATAATCTGTGAAGTATTTGTTTTAATGTTATGTTTACACGTAGAATTTTGCCACACCAGTTTCTCCTCCGACATGAAAATCACCTCTATCAGGAAGGGCAGAAGATGGTTTTAAATGCAGCTGGAGGGAAGAACGTCGTAGCTTGAACACTGGCTCTTTGTCATGTACTTAGGACCGTAATTACAATTAATTGTTACGGTGACCAACACGCAAAGTTGTTGGGTTTATTTTTAACCAGTGAAGCATGAATTATATAGTAGATCTTGTTTTGTGGGGGAAAAGGAGAAAGAGGAAACTCTCCTCTCCTCCAGAGTGAAAAACCAGACGTACTCTTTAGATGTGTTTCCTCATTCAGGAGTAGTTGCTTACAAGTGAACCCAGCCTCAAGGACTTCTAGGACACCACTGATGAAGAGACGTGTGCACACCTCATTCTGTTTAAAACTGTATACTGAGCATCTTCAGACACTGTGGTAACTCCCTTCTCCCCTCTGTATCATAGAGGTGTGTGTATGTGGGTGTTTACTTGTGTATGTCTGTGTGTGTTTACACATGCACGTGTGTGTGTGTGTGTGTGTGTGTGTGTGTCACTCATTTCTCCTCCTCTACGGGGACCCTAACCTATTAGTCTTTCTCATTTCTCAATATCTTATACATTTTTTAAAGATTTTATTATTAAGTCATATCTACACCCAACGTGGGGCTTGAACGAACTCACACCCCCGAGATCGAGTCGTCTGCTGCATTGACTGAGCCGGTCAGCCGTCGGATGCCCTCAATATCTTGCACATTTTAATACAGCAGCCAGTTAATAACTTTTTAATTTTGGAGACTAGACTAGAATCCAACAGCTAGAATAAAGAAAACTGCTTAGATCAATATTCACAGCTTGTAATGTTGACAAAGTTGCGAATTCCTGATTTTTCTTACCGTTGCCCTGCCCGTTCATTGATTACTGGTGAACATAGGCTGATCACTTCGAAGTGTATTTGTGAATCAGGATGCAATCTGTCCTCATTATCGTAAAGCTACTCAGGAGAAAGACTGAGCACTCATCAGCCAGGGAGGAGGGCAGAGGATTTCAGACTAGGGTGTGCAAAGCTTCCCCCTACGGCACTTTCAAGACTAAATTCCATCATTCTCTCATTGGAAACACGGCCTCTTCGAAGTACAGAGGCAAGATTTGAACACACAGGCACACAGTGCCACCCAGCATTCTTCTGGCCAAAGAAGTCTGATTGGAATTTTTGACAAGCCTATTACTCTAACAGCCTCAAAGCTCGACCTGGCAAAAATCATTTCAAGGAGGAATGGTCTAAAAATGTTCTCGCACAAAGGCCATCCTTCCAGTTTAGAATAATACTCTCATAGCAACTTCCTGCAGAAGTAGGTTCTTCCTCCCTCCCCAGATCCTGTCAGAGATGAGGGTCGGCCACCCCAAGAGGAAGTCATAACACTTTACATAAAAATACCATCAATATTTGCCCAGTTATATTATCTAAGGAACTGAGAAATTTTGTTTATATTTTAAGATCAGCAAATGCCAAAAATACTAATTTGAATTGAATAACCTTTCCCCGTCTTACTTTCAAATGCGGAAAGATCCTATTTAAACACATCCTACAGAACCTTCTAGATAATCGAAGAGAACATTTATGTTCGGTAGCATTGTAGCATTTGGCATTTTAGCATTAGGCCTATTTTACTTTAATTCCTCAAAAAGGCGGTGCATCCCTATTGCACATCAAGCCTGAAGGCCTCGCCTCCCTCTCTCTCAGAGACCTCGTTCTGTTCCAGCCGCTCCACGTACTGCCTCGGTGCCCTCTGCGCCTCAGTGTTCTCGTCTGTATAGTAGAACGAAATGTAACTTTGAAGGATATTTTGGAAATGAAATGGGAATACTTGTATCAGTTACAGTGTGAGCATGACACTCATTCTATTGAGTGTCTCCTGCAGGCTCTGCCCAGAGCCGCGGATTCTTGGGCTCTGCCACGTGGCAGCGCCCAGCATCAGCAAAGAGCGCTGCCCTCCCCGACTGAACCCTCTCCCTAGAGCCAGAGTCAGAGCGGTAGCTCTCAACCTCAGTGTCACCGAACAGGAAGTTATCCAGCTCCGCCCAAGAGCCCAGAGTGGGCCTGGCAATCTCTTCCAGGTGATTCCGCTACCAGCCAAGTTGGAGAGCCGTTGTCCTTCCGGGATCATTCTTGGGAGAGCACTCTTCCCCATCTGAATTCCTTCAGCCCCTCCGCACCCTCTCTTAACTCACCTCCAGCATCCCTCCAACAAGCTGTGTTTTCCATGAGTTGCTGCAGAAGTTCTCTGCCTGAACCAAATCCTAACCCTGGGTAGGAGAGGAAAAACAGGCTGTCAGGTGGTGGGGTCACTAAAAAGCACCCCCACCCTTGACTAGGCTTGTCTCATGTCTTCTGTGGGGTGGAAGATCTCTCTGCTTCCCTGCTGCATGTTCCCTGACCGTCCCCCCTTCTGTTGGCTTCAGTGCAGCCTGCGCCGGTACAGGAAGGAGCTGGGGCCACTCCTGCCCATCAAGGGTGCCATGGGCATCCCGATGACTAAATTTTCACAGAAACCCCTCCCTATGTTCTTAGAATAAATTTCTAGAAGTTTACTTCTGGCGGGAGCAAGGTAGGTATAGTTTGGAGGCAGGTGAAATTAGTTCACTAAAATATTTCAGTAAGTTGGAAGTTCTGTCTCTGGAAAGCATTCTTTCCCATTTCTCAAAGAAGAAGCCTTTGATTGGAAGGGCTTCTGGTTCCCTCTTCAACTGTCAATGAAGTAGACCTCGAAGACTTTCCAAGAGTCTCCGTTCCCAGCGGTCACAGGACCTTCACAGAGCACACATTCGGAAATCTGTATCTCCGTTTCGCAAGTTGTATGGCAGATGCCCGCGACTCAGCTGGGGTCTAGGATGCGTTTGTGCAAGCCATCCCTACTCATTCAAACCGTGTTCTTGGTGAACATTCTGGAGGCAGGCATGGAAGAAGGTTCTTTTGGGGACCCTCACGGAGGTAGCTGACGCACCCTTTTGCTTTGCAGGAATGTTAGTTCAGCCGGAGAGGAAGCTCGCAGGAGGATGCGGGAATGTGATGGGCTCACAGACGCACTGCTGTACGTGATCCAGTCCGCGCTGGGGAGCAGTGAGATCGACAGCAAGGTTGGTTGTGTTTGCAGAGATTAAACATCTTAGTGCATAAAGATGCCCAAGGGACGAAGCAAAGGCCCACAACAGCGGAGAGCTAATGCTGGGCTTAATACCGTCACCCCGCAGTCTATCCTGGTCTCCCGGTAGGATTCCAGTGTTTTCTAGATGGCTTCTAATCCTAGCCTAGAACCAGACACCTAAGTCTCGATTAATAATGAATAAAAAATGTGTATTGTTTTGAGTTACTCAAACCAGATGAGTGTATAAACGTTCACACACCACATTACCCACAAGCTTTCAGTTTGTTTATAAAGTCTGCTTTCAAAAGGAAGAGGAACATTAAAACGACCTGAGCTTTGAATAATTCTGTATTCCTACAAGTTAGCTTTTTACAGATGTTAATTGTATCAAATGCCATTTTAAAAGTGCCTTATGAAGACTGAAAGAACCTTGGTCAAAATCTAAAGAAATGGGACTGTCTACATGTTTGTCCTCAGAGTCTAGTCAGTGTTTCATAAACCAGAATAGAATTGGGTGGGCTTTTCCCGTGTGGAAGGTTTTTTGTTTTGCCTTAATTTGTCTTTTGTTTAGTTTTGATTCAATCTAAAATTGTCAAGTAATATCCTGATATAAACACAGACTTTACTGCTGCTTTTTAAGTGACCTGTGTGAAAAATGTGAGACCTTAATGAAACTTTCTCCAGAGCCACACTATTGACATTTTGGGCCAAGGTATTCCGTGTTGTGGGGCCGTCCTTTGCCTCATCCGCAGCATCCCCGGGCTCTCCCTACTGGATGCCAATAGCATCTCCCTTTCCGGTGGTGACAAACAGAAATGTCTCCGTACATTGCCCGGTGTCCCCCAGGGGAACAGAACTGGTCCTGGTTGTAAACCACAGCCATGTGCCTAGACCGCATCACAGCCTCTGACTCGGAATGTCCACCTCTGGTCTCAGACGTGTGTTCCTTTAAAAGTTCATCAGGTGATTTGATGCACGTCCTCCACTGAGAACCCACTTCAGTAGATTAGCTACAGCTTTGAAATGGACTCTGATCAGAAAGACGATGAAATGTAATTCAGTTATAAAGTCAGGTAAAGAACAGGTAACAGTGGTTTTAGCCCCTTAGTTACCAGCGGGCAGGGGGGTGACTTAGCAGTTCTCCACCTTGCCTGCACAGGGGAGTGGCTGAGAATAGCCGAGCCGCTACTCCCCAGAGTCGTGGATGCGCACGCCTTCGGGAACTCCAGCCCTTGCAGTACTAGTCTCCTGCCGCTGTGAACGCGGTTTGTCATCTGATCACCGCCGCTGAGTTATGCAGGCGTCCGTTACTTTGCTCTGTAAGTGTTATCCATTTCGAAGACGGAATATGAGATGCTGAAGATTGAATCAACCCCTCTTATAAACACCCTTAATGGCCATTTTAAAACTTTTAATATCATTGATAGGAAGATTAAGTCCCTAAAAAAAATGACCAGCCAAGATGTCTTGAGTGTTCACAGATGCCTGTTAATATAATAGACCAGTGATTTTTAAAAGAGCTGCTGGAGGTAATTCGCAAAGGCTGCCGTGTGAAGATCTGCTCATTCAGAGCAGTAAAGACTACAGCATCGGGACACGAAGCCCCCTACTATAATGGATACAGAAAGAGCTTTGATATTGTGTGGGCCTTGCAGTTGAAAATAAAACCAGAGTCCACAGCCTCTTGCCTTGGCCAAGTGCCCATGCCAGCCCTGGTGGGAAGGTAGCCTTTAGCAGCATGGGTCCAAAACAAAGTGCTGCGAGCCCCACACCTCTTTCCTGATGTGGCCGATGGCTAGATCCCTGGAGCCCCTGGGAGATCCCCTCTTTTAATGTCCACATTGTATTCAAAAGAGGAACCTGGAATCACTGGGAGTGTTGAGGGCGGCAAGGAGAAGACGCGGCGATTTCTGGGGACGGCGCAAGAGCACCAAGCTTGTGTAGATGCACCACCCTTCGCGTTTGCTCACTGGAGGACGGTCCCCGAGTACCCCCGACTTCGGGACGAGGACGATCGTCATAGCTTCTGAACGGATCAGAAGTCACAAGTGACTTAGCAGGGCCTGCCTGGCCAGAACATGCCATGGAGCTTTACCGTATTATGGTCCCGCAATGTCCCGCTTGGCCCTCTGCCTGGTCCCCCCTGAGCTTTCACGAGGACAGGGTAGCAAGGGGAGGAGTGCACATTCTCTTTACGGCCAGGTAAATGCGTAAAAGGGCCTGGAATCCGTGCCAGCTCTCAGCTCGGCGCCTGTCATTGGGACAGTTTGTGGAATGGGCCCCATATGGTAGAGCAATCCACAGACAACTTCCAAATTAGCCCTTTCTAATAGAAAATAAGGAGTCAAAATGACCCTCGTGGCCAAGAGGAGCGGCTAAAAGCACTGGTGACAGCGATGGATGTCAACTGCAGAGCCACCAGATGCCACCCACCTTCTGCTGGTGTCCCAGAGAAGGGCAGTGGCCGCCTTTTTTTTTCTGTCCTCTTTCCGCACTCCCGTAGAGGGAAGAGCTTGAATGGGTGACCCTCCCACATCAAGCCTGGCTAGAGGGACGAGGTCAGTCCCAGTGACTCCCTCGCCCAACCCACCCTCTCCTCTGCACTCTTTCCCTCCCCCTCCGGCTTCTCCCCAGTCATCCCCCAGCCACAGGTAGATTATAAAGCATTTCTGGAAACTGCCATGGATGTGTTCCCCGTAGTCATTTGTTAAACAGAGGCATGGAGATGCCCCCGGGGAAGATGAACAGCAGGATGAGAAAGAAGTTGATTCTCCCAAGTCTTTGATGTAAGAAAAATCAGTTTGAGCTGATTTAAAAATCGTTCTGACTTATGCCATAACATTTTCCTTTCAGGGAGAGACTTTTCTCTCTTTCATGCATCGTCCTGTGTTTACCTGCTTTCATGCCAGTTCCTTTTTTGATGCTGAGAGGATGCTTGAAATAGAAAATCAAGTTGACTCAAAGCCTGTGGGATTAGCAGCCATGAAACCTTGAAAAGCTGACAAGAGAGGTCTGGAATGGCAAAGGCTTCAGAGATAGAGCCTGAAAACCGGTTTTCCTGCTTGATTGTCATGCCCCCAGTAGTCAAGTCAAAGACACACGTGCAGCCTTTTCCCGGATTCCCGTCCTGGGAGGGGAGCAGTGCAGCCCCCGTCCCTCCCAGGCATGACCGAGGACTAGAGAGAAGGGGCCCAATCTGCTGGGAGTCTCAGCCCCTTCGTCTGTGAAACGGAGCCATGATCCCTGTCTCAAATGCTGCTGTACACAGCAGGTGCCTGAGAAGCCATAGCCAAACTGGCATCCTTTTAAAAATAAAACAGGTCTGTTCAATTTTTCCCCCATTATCATTTTTTTAATTGGGTATATTTTTCCTCTTCCCACTGTTCATCAAATGCAGAACAAAAGTCAAAA
Source organism: Ursus maritimus (assembly GCF_017311325.1). Lineage (NCBI taxonomy): Eukaryota > Metazoa > Chordata > Mammalia > Carnivora > Ursidae > Ursus > Ursus maritimus. Next base: position 54,779,441 of record NW_024423897.1, read on the forward strand.
TTGATCCAAAATTCACGTGTGAAACCTAGTCTCCAATGTGATGACATTTCAGAGGAAGGGTCTTTGGGAGGAAATGGAAGCACAGAGAGATTAAGCACTTTGCCCAAGGTCACACAGCTCCTGAAACCGCAGAGGCAGGACTCAAACCTAGACTGGCTGGCCCTAAGTCCCATGCTCTGGACTTGTCAACAATGCCGTCTGCACCACTGTTCATGGTCTGAATGCTCGTATAGTGTCTCCCGTGGGCCAGGCACTCTGCTCAGCACATACATACTGTCTTGGTTTCCCGTAGCTGCTGTAACAAGTTGCCACAAACATGGTGGCTTAAAACAGCACAAATTTGTTATCTTACTGTTTTACAGATCAGGAGTCCCAAATGGATCTTGTTAGCATAAAATCAGTGTGTCGCCCTGGCTGCGTTCCTTCTGGAATCTCAGGAGAGAATCAGTTTTCTTATCTTTTCCAGCTTCTCGGGGTGCCCACAATTCCTTGGCTTGTGGCCTCTTCCTCCATCTTCAAATCCAGCAGTGAGAGGTCACATCTTCTCACACAACTTCAGTTACTTCTTTTGCCCCCTCTCTCACTTATGGGACCCTCATGGGCCCACCAGGATAATCCGGACAATCTCCCCAACTCCCCAACAATCTCCCCAATCTCAGCTGACGAGCAGCCACAATTCTGTCTGCAACCTCCATTCCCTCTGGCCACGTAACCCAACCTTTTCACAGCCTACGGAGATTAATGTGGACATTCGGGGGTCAGGGAGCATTCTACCTACCTCATCCGTACACGTGCATGCTCAGCTCCCCTGATCCACACAGCAAGCCAAGATAGGGGCACTGGTGTGATCATCTCACAGAGGAAGTTACTGGGTCAGAGAGATCCTGGGTGTATTGCTCAAGTCACACAGCCAACAGAGATCAAGGGCCTTACAGGTGTCCAGCTGGTCAACATGTGTCCTCAAGCACTGGTTAACCCCCACGCTAAGAAAACAGGAACACCAGCCATCTCCAAACAAATCAGTAGCATGGGAACATTTAAGCCCCCAGGTGATCCCAGCACTCGGCTTGCCTGGGACCCCCTGGCTTTATATCTCTTACCTCATTTTACTCCCAGAAAGTGCCCTGGTGAGTGGGAAATATTAGGGTCTCCCTCCCGGAGCTGATGGAAATGTGAGTATCCACGCCCTCGATGATTCTGAGCGGTGCGGGCATTTGCTGTATCTGGGACCTCTCCCAGGTTGTGGATTCTTTCCTGCTCACTAGTGCACTTCAATCAGCAATGACAGCTGTTTATAAAAGTAACTAGTGTGGATAAGAAAAGGTTTTAAGACCTTCTCAGGCTTCTCTCAGTTTTTTCCACTGTGGCTGTCAAGGGAGCCTTAAGGAGCCAGCAGCTAAATGTATCCAGAAAGAATCGGGGATGTGGAAATGACTGCTTTCCGGGGTGGAGGAGTGCTGGTTAGTTTTTATTCATTCCGCCTTTGTTTTTTCTTTCTTTCTTTCTTTCTTTCTTTCTTTCTTTCTTTCTTTCTTTCTTTCTTTTCTTTCTTTTCTTTCTTTTCTTTCTTTCCTCCAGACCGTTGAAAACTGTGTGTGCATTTTAAGGAACCTGTCGTACCGGCTGGCAGCAGAAACGTCTCAGGGACAGCACATGGGCACAGATGAGCTGGACGGGCTGCTCTGTGGGGAGGCCAATGGCAAAGACGCGGAGAGTTCCGGGTGCTGGGGCAAGAAGAAGAAGAAAAAGAAATCCCAAGATCAGGTAATGCCGGCGACTGGCAGTGGCACACAGTGATCCCCTTCCCCAATGGCAACATTAATATTCTGCGTAGATAGGTATGGGGCTCCGTACTTCCCATGCGTGGTAAAATCACTCATGCATCTGCACAGTTTTCCCATGGGGCTCTCACGGCTCAGACGGGGGAGCATCGGATGACTTCCGCCATGCCCTGCAGCCCAGCCAGGATAGGAACTTTGAGAAAGAGAGTCTCGTGAGTCCCAGGCAGGCTCTAAGATACCAGCTTGTAGAGTCCGCCCGGGGTGCTGATTCTTCTGTGTGTCGATCCGCGCATTGATAGAGGTCCTTGCCAGGGACAGGCCGATGCCTTGCAGGTGGTGCAGATGCGCACAGTAGCTGTGGTGTCGGAAGGGAAACTGAGGTGTGGTGTAGGAAGGGAAACGGAGCAGAAATGCACAAAAACCCAACACATAGTTTACTGTGTGTTTTGAAGCATTTCCATATGTAACCTTGCACTTACTGTTAGAAATGGGATGGGGGGCAGGGCTCAGATTCACAGTTCTCCAACAAAATGACATTAGGAGCTTGGCCTTGGGGGACAATTCTGATAAATTCAGAGAGGTCTCTTCAAAGCGAATGGACTTTACCTCGAGCAGCTGTGAGTAGGCTGCCTGCAGTGAAGTAAAGGCCAATAGGCAGCCACTCTTGGCCTTGCTGGAATCAAGACACCTCCAGCCCTCTGCCCAGAGCCTCGGGAGGCAGAACCCTTCACTCATTGGGCCCCCCAGGGAAGGGTGTAATGTGAGTAGTAGCTGCCAGCCCGATACCCCTGCTACTGAGGTTGTTGCATCTCACTGTGGTCTGGACAGTGTGGTCATGCGTCCAGCCTTCCCTGGACAGTGTGGTCATGCATCTAGCCTTCCCTGACAGTGCGGTCATGTGTCCAGCCTTCCCTGACAGTTGGTCATGCGTCCAGCCTTCCCTGGACACTGTGATCATGCGTCCAGCCTTCCCTGACAGTGTGGTCATGCATCTAGCCTTCCCTGGATAATGTGGTCATGCGTCCAGCCTTCTCTGGACAGTGTGATCAGGCGTCCAGCCTTCCCTGGACAGTGCGGTCATGCGTCCAGCCTTCCCCTGGACAGTGTGCTCATGCGTCCGGCCTTCCCCGACAGTGTGGTCATGCGTCCAGCCTTCCCTGGACAGTGCGGTCATGTGTCCAGCCTTCCCCTGGACAGTGTGGTCATGCGTCCGGCCTTCCCCGACAGTGTGGTCATGCGTCCAGCCTTCCCCTGGATAGTGTGTTCATGCGTCCAGACTTCCCTGACAGTGTGGTCATGCGTCCAGCCTTCTCTGGACAGTGTGATCAGGCGTCCAGCCTTCCCTGGACAGTGCGGTCATGTGTCCATCCTTCCCCTGGACAGTGTGCTCATGCGTCCGGCCTTCCCTGACAGTGTGGTCATGCGTCCAGACTTCCCTGAACAGTGTGGTCATGTGTTCAACCTTCCCTGGACACTGTGATCATGCATCCAGCCTTCCCTGGCCAGTGTAGTCATGTGTCCAGCCTTCCCTGGACACTGTGATCATGTGTCCAGCCTTCCCTGGACAGTGTGGTCATATCCCAGCGGCTAACAGTCATGCAGACCCAAGATCTGACTGTCCTCAGGAGTGAACAACCAAGAAAGCAGGACAGAACTCATAACACTCTNTCTTAGCAGGTTTTAATTCAAAATAAATATGCAGAAGTATCTGTTTAGATCACAGCACATCATTTTTCAAAGTATTTTCAAAATCATTTTGCTTTGAGGAAGGATTAGAGAAGCTGTTTTGCTTGGAGTAAGGATTCATGGGAACGCATTCTTAAATATAATTCCCAAATTTAACTTGAATGCACCAGTGTTTTCATTTTTTAGGCTTTAGTTCTCTTGCTGTTTGTGGCCCCTGAGGGCTGCTCCAGGAATATCTACAACTTCTAGATCTGTATGTTCCAGCATAAACACGCCTATAATTTTAAAAAAGATTTTATTTATTAATTTGTCAGAGAGAGAGAGAGCACAAGCAGGTAGAGTGGCAGGCAGAGGGAAAAGCAGGCTCCCTGCGGAGCCAGAAGCCCGATGTGGGACTTGATCCCAGAACCCTGGGATCATGACCTGGGCCAAAGGTAGATGCCTAACCGACTGAGCCACCCAAGCACCCCAACATACCCATAATTTAAAAGATACGTGCTGCTTGCCTTTTTGATGGTGACCATCCCTCTTAGAAGTTCCCAACCCTGCTTTCTCTCCTGTTGTGGATCAGTGCTCTGTGTCCACTGTCTCCCCAAATAGCAGGAGCCTTTTACGATGATTGAGCCATAGTTCTTAATTCAGCCACTTAAAAACCTTCCATCAGGTAAATGCAATGGTTAACTGGCAGGTATTTATTGAATGCCTACTGTGTGCCAGGCATTGTACCGAATAATGTCAGATACCTCAGTTTTCCTTCCTTCCTGGTAGTACCAGATTCCTGGTACTACCCATACCATGATGGCTTCTGAACTTTTTTAATATCAAATAAGCAATACATGTCTTAACAAAAGTATAATGGGTCCTTCTCATGGCTTCCTGCTGCAGTACTGTATCCCAGAGGACCCTGTCCCTTCACTGCTTCATCCCGGAAAGTGAATGAGCATAATAAAGATTGGAAACAGCATAGGGGCAGGAATGTGGTGCTTCCCAATCTGCCCAGTGATCTTAAGCCCCCCGGGGTCTCACCGACCACCTACAGACCCAGAACCTCCAGGATGGATCCAGGCAGCTTTGGAAGGCAGGTTTGGGAAATTGTATTAACACATTAGCCTTGGTTTAAAAAAAACAAAAACAAAAGTTTGAACTGAGCTTAAATTCACTCTGATTTCAAGGTTTTCTCTCCAGGTTGTTGTTTGGATTCTCAAGGGATCCTTCTGATGACCCCCACATCTGTCACTGGAGTCCCATCAGTAACAGCAGGCCCCAAACCCTCAACCCATTTTCCAACTTTCCAATAGCAAGGTGTGTTCACGTGGCTTGAAGCCCTTCAAGTGACAGGTGAGATTAGGTATTGATTGGATCCAGAGAAGTCAGGAGTCAGAAGAGAATATTCATGGACTTCCCCCAAAAGACGCCCTCCTTTCAAGCTGTTAGCTGCTTCCATGGAACCTTATGATGAACAATTTCCCACCTTAGAATGTTGTCTTTTTGAACCATATTTTATGACATCGATGAGCTATTTTCTAAGTTGAGTAAGATGAAGAGATTAATACAGTTTTATCATTTTTACCCAAAGTCTAAATTAAGATTTATAAGGGTCATTTGTCCCATCTCTTTCTCATGATATTCTTTAAGGAGACTAAAAGGATTTCTTGAAGAAAGTTTTGCTGAAACAACCATGTTAAAATACAGTAGAACACTGTTGTTTATAAAGAAACTTCAAAGTTATGGTTTTGGTCAGGTGATAGTTTTGTAAAAGACTTTTAACTGTGCTCTAATATAATACAAACATATTTTAGGAAAAACTTTAATGTAAACAGTAGTTATGTTTGTTTGCAATGTCTGTCAAGTTCAGTATATTTAAAAACAGTCAAGACTAAAAGCCATCTTGCATTTAAAACCAGTGGAAGGGAGGCACAGCTGAAAGGTCTGGCGATGGCGGGGGGAGAGCATCAGACATGAAGGAGCAGGATAGGATAAGGTGGCCCATCCCTTGGCAGCGCTCCCAGCCTGTTGACTGGTCCCCTGGAGGGAACTGAATCTAGATGGCGCCACCTGCTGGGGAAAATGGGCATTTGCACCAGCCTGGGGTCAGCAGGGAGAACGTGCTTCACCCTGAGGAATGTGCTTTGCACTTGCGGTAAACCAGGCGGCCATTGCGAATAGTCTAAAGGAATTAAAGGCCAGCTGTCTCAAGTGAGAGGAAACCAAGGCCCTGATTCATCACTATTAACAGGTTGCAGCAAGGTGAGAAATGGAAATGTCCCCAGGCCTGTCTAGAACAAAGCATCCCCATCTTTGCCTTCAGAGCCTGCAGACTGATTTAACTCACCTAGAAGCTTCCGGAAAGTTCTAGGTTTACAGCTTTAAAGATGGTCAGATATCCATTCTCTTGAGTCTCTGTTGCTCATAAAGTCAGGTTTTCAAAAAATATATAATGATTAGAGAGAATATATGATACAAAGTGAGGTGAAGAAAAATAATAGAAAAACAGGAGTGTATATAGAGTTATAGACATGCTGTAGATAAAACCTGGCTGATTTTGCCAAATGTGTGTCACATGAAAATATAAAATATGTGTATTTTTATATATTGGTAATTGTAAATATACATACATGTTTCTAGAGAAAGTACAGTAACATCAAAGACAGAGGATAATGATTCTCTTTGTACTTGGCATATTTACGAATTTTCTAATAGGCATTACATTTGTAATCTTTTCAAATACCATTTAGAAAATAATATTTTAGAAAGCATGAACTGATTAAGTCATCATTTGCTTATAAGAATGTATTCGTTTTCTTCTCTTAAATTTAAGATGCCCAGAGAAAGGTGTACAAGGAGCTGTGTAAGATGAAAAGTTGTCTAATCCACAACACATACTTCCTAAGACAGAGGAACCAGAGATTTTACCAGGAAGTCAAAGTGATAAAAATCGTAATTGGTTTAATGATTGCCTGTGGAGCTTGCTGTATCCCAGAAATTTATGTTGACTCTTACCTTTGGCATTGTTATTCTCTACCTGAGGAAAATGCTATGATACTGTAAAGGTCAGATTCAGTTACAATAAAAATCTCAGAGGCTTCATCCTTTAGATTCTTAATTGGAATAATTCAAGGAAATACATGATACAACAAGAAACGGTCGCTATTATTTCAAGAAATCGTTACTGTTAGGGCACCTGGGTGGCTCAGTCGGTTAAGCGTCCAACTCTTGATTTCAGCTCAGGTCATGATCTCAGGGTTGAGAAATAGAGGCCAGCATGGGGCTCCTGCTCACTGAGGAGTCTGCTTGTCCCGCTCCCTCCCCCTGCTTGGCGCATGTGCGGGCTCTCTCTCTCTCAAACAAATAAATAAAATCTTTTTTTTTTTTTTTTAAAGAAAGAAATGGTTGCTGTTGAACCATGCTGGAACCGTCAGACTATGAGCCTGAGTGTAGAAGTATTTAACATTTCTGAGCATCATATTCTGATCCAAAATGGCTCTGCAAATTTATTAATTACGGACTCTGTGTTCAGTGCCTGTTGCCAAATTATAAGAAATTGCTGGTCTCTCTGGCCCTTTTCAGGCAGAACCCTACCCCTGCCCATCAAACAGTCTACACGTCACATACCAGGAGGCCCATCTCACCTGTCAGGGGTTCCACCGCCGTCTAACAGGGCTCTGTGCCAGTCACCGGGCACAGTGGGACAGGGGAAGCACTACGAAGACTGGGGTCCAGGGAAATGCAAGTAGACAAAACTGCTGTATTTACTTTTCCACCTTTTGTAGAAATAAGCATCTTTTGTTTTTCAATTTGGGATATGGCCCAGGTTCCTGGGATGATATCCTGGGACCGGTGGTGCTCAAAAGTGGATTTGTGCTAAAGAGTACCACTGGCTGCCGGCCAGAGCAGACCTGAGCCTTCAAGACCCACTCAGTGTGAGCTTGACAGTGCAGAGGAACTGCTGAGAAAAAAGAAAGAACAAAGCAAGACAAGCAAGATGCCCAGAACTCAGAACTTCTCTTTTCTGCTTCAATATCACTTGTGAATGTTTAGTTCATGTGGGTAAATAGGTATCCACATGGGTGAGGACATTAAACCTATCAGAATTCAAAGATGATTCTAATCTGGTATTTTCGTATGGTCGACTTTCTCCCAGTAATCTTTGTTTCACAGTCTAGTGAGTTGTGATCAATTTAAGAGTAAGTATTATTGCTCTTTTCTACCTCTTGCTTACATTGTAGATACTATGCATGGAACAGCAGGAAGTTTCATTTATAATATCACCATGATATTTTAGACACAAAAGCAATAGTAATGAGATTCTGCATAACACCTTTAATGCCCTCTTATTTTTTCCATGATAATGAACATGTCTTGGCAGAACGTCCACCTATATGTTTTCCTGGGCCGCAGGCCAGCCTCTGAGCTTTTGTTCATGCTTTTCCTCTGTCTGGCCTTCTCCTCCCCTTCTTCTACTACTTGGAAAATTATCGTCTAAGACCAAATAAAATATCACCTCCATCCTTCCAGGACCTCCTCCAAGTAAAGAGTTACTCATCCTTTAATCTACTTTCTCCTGGTTTTATTGAAACTTCTCGTCTAGTGCTGATCTGGTGCAATAGCCTGTCCCATAGAGTGGGGATCTGCCGAGGAGAAGGACTGGGTGAGTCCAGTTTCTCATTGACTTCTAGCCCAACACCCAGAACCGGCTATGCTGAGTGACTCTCAGTTTTGAGTCCACGACAGCCTCTGCCCCTTGCTGGGGAGGTGTTTCGAGGAGATGTTCTCAGCCGTGACTTGTCCCAGCCTCATCCATTTCTTTCTTGGTGACACTCTGCCTCCACTCTTGCTGTGAGCCAAGAGTGTTCTGTAGACCTTCTCTTTCCATTTTTGGTTCAAACTGTTACCCGGCTTCTCATGAGAATGCTGCATTTTATCATGTTAGTCAATATTCTGCATCTGCAAAGACCACCAAACCTGACAAACGTTCTGTCTTACGATAGTCATCTGAGAGCTTGGGATTCATGTCAACAAGTGTGTACAGGTGTGTCTCAGAGTCCCCCAGAGAAGCAATACTTTTCATCATGCCTTGTTCTGAAGGTGTTCACACGTGACACATAAATGGTATTAGATGTCACGAAATCCCATTGCCCGAAAGGTTTCCTGGGATTTTCAGGACTTTGTGTCTGGGATCACTTCTCTGTGAGCGTCACACATTGCCCACTGCATCATATGGATGCTGTTGGCCCAGAAACGAGACTCTGACCCTTACTAGTGATCAGTATCCCAAAGCATACAATGAATTTTCTTGGTGGTTTAAATCACATTGGAGATTTGAATTTTAAAGAAGTTTCTCCTTATTTCGGACAAATTGGATGTTAATTATAAGCAAGTGTAAATATGCATATATATACATGCATATTTAACATGTAAATTATATCTGAGTAAATTAGCAATAAGGTACAAGATGAAAAGAATACGCACACGTCCACCACCGCCTCCTAGTCAGAGCCACGATTGCGGTTTGTAGCAGGCACATATCCTTTCAGATCTCTCTCCACGTTTATGCACAGCTTTGTTTAACCCTTCAAAATACAGGTTGACGACCTTGATGTGAGTATGAGTTAGGGCGCATGTCAGACAGCCAAACTCTTAGAGTGTATAAGTGTCCTGAGAGTAGATAAGTGTCCTTCCAGCTAATGTGAAGGTCGATGCTGCTGGCAGCCCTGATCTGTAGTCTTCAGAGGCTCTGAGATCTATCGTGTTCTCCTCTTTGGGATAATTCCTCCTTCTCATGGCTCACGATGGCTCTCCGTGTCCATCGTCCAGGAGCAGGAAAGGCACAAAGACGACAGGGGAGGGGGGAGTGTCCTTCTCTCCAGGGCCCGCCTAAAAGTCACATACATCACTATTGCTCACCCCTTCTTTGTTCTGTATCGGGTCAGGTTAAAACCCAAAGTGCAAGGGGGGCAGGGAGTGTAGCATATTTGCGGGCCAACTGTGACCCCAGGGCATTCTCTTAACTAAGGCAAAGGGGGCGCCGTGGCATACCTCAGGGGGTGCAGCAACAGCTTTCTGTCCCTGTGAGGGGGGCATATTTTATTACTGAAATTGTTGAGAGTTGTCTGCACACGGTAATGAAAAGTTCACTTTTATTTATTTCACTGTTGGCAAATTCTCTGCCAACAGTGCAACCCCTGATTACTGGCCCTCGGTGAGCGCCCCCGCCGCCCACCTTGGCACAGCACGGCCGGGGAGAACAGGTGTGGGCGTGACAGCCACTCGTCTCCCTCTGCGTATTGTTGGACGCTAGGGTATCCCGTGACTCAGCATGACCTTTTTCCTTGCCAGCAAATTGTCGCCAGCAGAACGGAGAGAGGGCTGCCGGGAATCGCACTGGAGGGGTGTAGGGGTGTACCGTGATGTGTGAACCGGGCCCCCGTGATCAGAAAATGGAGCTGCTTCCGAATCTTAACTAATGTAAACTGTAATAAACTTGCGGAGCTAAATCGCGCCCACACCCTTAATCGCTCTTCAAAGAGAAATTCTTAAAAGTGAACTCTCGAGACCACAGGAATCTGGGCACGTAAGCCAGAATTTGTCTTCATCACGCTGGGTGGTAGTGGCAGCTGATGCGATTTATCGTCCCGGATGGGTCTGCCCTTCGTGGCTTTCCTGGTGCTTTTTAAGTTTTCATTTGTTAATATCGCAGGTTGCCTTTCTTCCAGTCTCCATCTTATTAGTAAGCATGCTTTTTCGCTTGCTGCTTATTACCATTTCTTTACGAACCATCTGCTATTTGAGCTGCTGCTCATTCCTCGTGGCTGGCCTCCCTGTGCCTTCACCTCACCATATGCCGGGAGCCTGGTGACTCAAGACATGATATTTCATGTCCTCAAAGCAGCAGGTCACACGAGCCTGCGAGATCACGGCTGTCCATGTTTCTGCAGCGACTCTCCTTTGTCACTGCCCATGAATGAATGAGATTCTCCTCCTCCTGCCGCTCCTGTCCTGTAAAATATATCCCCTCACCTAAAAATGCTGCTGTTCTCCTTTCAGCGACTTTACAGACTTAAAATCCGACGTAGGCTTCCCATTTGCTTTCCTTATTGACATTTGACCATTCAGTGCTTCATGCCATTAATTAATACTCTGTGCCTGCATAGCTCTGTCGCTTTGGCATCCGACCCTTGATTTCCACCTCAGGGTCATGGGATCGAGCCCCACATCGGGCTCTGCACTCAGTGGGGAGTCTGCTTGGGATTCTCTCCCTCCTCCCTCTGCCCTTCCTCCTCCTCTTTCTCTCTCTAAAATAAATAAATCAGTCTTCAAAAAAGATACTCTGTGTGTTATACTACTAGATCAGGGTTTCTCAGCCTCGCTACTCTTGACATTTTGAACCAGATAATTCTCTGTTGTGGGGACTGTCCTGTGCATTGTAGGATTTTATCAGCATTTCTGGCCTCTACCCAGCAGATGCCAATAGTACCCCTTCCCCTGGTTGTGGCAATCAACAATGTCTCCAACATTGTCGGTTGTCCCCTTGGATGATAAAATCCCTTCAGTCGAGAATCACTGTATTAGACTGGCTTTGAGGGATGGATCGCCAAAGATATAAACAAAACTATAGGATTACCTGAGGGGGTTGGCATGTCAAGGACCCCTTTAAAAGGTAGATAATGGAAAAAATAAGTAAAAGATAGGTCCTGGACCAGGTTACAAAAGATGTGGATGAGAAGTTAGGAGCAGAGAGAATTCTAGAGGGGTGTTCTGGTTGGTTCCATCACAATGACTGGGAGAAAGGGCAGGCAAGCCTGGTGGTGTGGAACAGCCTTGATAACACTAGTCTGTGGGGCACAGCACAGTGGCCAGTCCTTGGAGTAGGCAACATCACCGACCTCCCTTCCACCTCTTCCTGAGGGATGTGTGCCCCTTGGCTCCACACCCACAGAGATGAATCAGCAAGGCTATCCCTGAATCTCCCTTAGTCTGGTACTTGATTCAGAAAATATATCCTTCCCCTTTAACACAGGTTTCTGATCTCTCAAATGCAAAACCCTTCATATCTTCTTCAAGGAGAGCCTAGAGACAATGTGTGCCACAGAAATACAGCTCGTTGGCCACCACCTGTGTCCCTTCTTTGCACAGGCTCACCCCCTACCCCCCATCATTGATTTCTGAACAGTGCCCAGGGGACCTCACATACCTAAGCTACCCTCTTCTTCAAAATTCCTAAGAGTCAACACAAGAATCATCTCACTCCTGGCTTTTTATAGCTGCTCAGAGGGTCTTCATCACTCCTATTTCCTGCCTCCTTTTCCTCATCCTCAAAAATGCTGGAAGTGATAATGAAACTCTGTAGGGGGAAAATCTATTAGTCACTCTGCTGTTCAACCCAAGCCAAGCCAAGATGGCAGACAGAGGATGGACATGTGTGTACGTTGTCACTTATTAAAGGATGTAGTACAGGCTGCAGCCTGATTAAAACAAGCCCTGCATGAGAGAACATTCCCGACAGTTCCCATCTTCAAGCCGTCTTCTCTTCTGACATGGTGCGAGGTGCAACTGCAGCTGGGAGGGAAGAGTGGGATTTGAAAGTCCAATGTCTCCCTGTTGCTACAGATCCACACCCTTTATCTTCCAGTTTCCTTGGTCTGTTGTTTATTTCACCAGAATTCCTTAACAATGAACAGCCTGCACATGGGTAACGACAGCAATGCCCCCTCATTGCTAGAGAAATACGGGCAACAGAGTTGCATTGCACTGGTGAAGATGCCTTTTCTGAGTGTGTTCTGAAGACACAGCTGAGCCGGAGAAGTTCTCCTTACATGGCTTGTGTGGCTGCGACACTTGTGAGGGAAGACCTGGGTCGCTCGGCACCTCTGGGCTGTAGATCCTTCCCTTGGATTCGGGGAACACTCCTTCTCTGCATCTCCGTGGTACCCAGTCCAGCGACGGAGGTGTAAGCCTGATAGAGGGGAAGAGCTGAGAGTCTCTTGTTAATTCTTCTTATTAGTAGGGGCTTTTATGAGTGCAATAATTGGAGCACTCCGAGAGCCACCGTCCCCAAAAGATCCCCATGTTTACCTAGTCTCTTGGTGTGTGGGCATCTTCACTTTCTGGTTTGGGAACTTCCTGATTTTTGTCCATACCGTACATCTTTCTCTTCTTATAAGGAGCAAAAATGGCTTCCACTCTTCCATCCTCAAGCCAACTAAAAAATCTTTTACATAGAATTTAAGCCGTGTGGGGAAGCAAGAGAATTAAAAACAAGTCTAAAGAAAGACTTTTTTCTTGTTTGTTTTTTTGAGCCACACATTATAACACGGCCCCATACGTGTGTAACTTTCCTCCCAAGCAGACATTTCTTACCAGTGGCCAGCGTCTCTCTCCTCCCCTGACTCTGACCAAAGCAGAAAGCATCATGTCCAGAATTGGGCAGCTCCTAGGCTTCTTACATGGAGGCTTGTATCCTCTTCCTTTCTGAAAACTTTGAGAATTTCCTTCTTGAACAGAGAATACCTATTTTCAATCCGATACAATTTTAGAAAGTGAATGATTCAAACTGTTGACTGATTTGTTTTATTGCTGTTAGTCATACAGTTATACATTTAAGACCAGAAAGAAAAGTGCTCGTCGTATGTTATTGAGCGTGACACTATTTGGGGTGACAAAATCAATTGATTTGCTCTATGATTGACTGTCAACATAATCCCGCCACACACTCTGCTTGCTTTGCTGTCAGGCTGCCCCGAGAGAGAGCTCCATAGCAGAAAGGTCGTAGAGTAGCTCGAGGACCCTACTACCCCGAATTTACTTAGTGCTTACAGTGATTACTGCTTCGTCGGCTCAGGCCACCATAACAGAAGACCACAGACTGGGAGGTTTAAACAACAGACATTTATTTCTCCCCGTTCTGGAGGCTGGAAGTCCAAGATCAAGGTGCCAACAGATTTGGTATCTGTTGAGAGCTCTCTTCCTGTTTCACAGATGACCTCCTCTTGCTGGGTCCTTACAAGATGGAAATGAGAACACTCTGGACCCTTCATTTCAGATCTTAGGATAGATGCGTCTTGTATTTACATTTATAGATGGCGCATGTCCACTTTGCTGAAAAAGTGGACATATCCCATGACTTCTCATGGATCCTCACTCTAGAAGAAGCTTAGCCCTAAAAGCTCGCATGTGCAAAATTTTCACCACCGAAGTCAGATCCCGATGTCACCTTCACCCTGTGGTCCTGTTGCTGTTGGTTTTCCAGGCAACATAACGTTGAGCATGCTAGCACTCTCTTCAAGAAGACTTCTGGTCTTTTTATAGGTGGTGAAAATCTATTTTTCATGGACGATTGATAATTCTTTCCCTGTTAACTCAGTAAAAGTTTGAAATAACGTACCCAGATAAAGGCCAGATACATTGGCTGGCTTTGAAATAACTCTTTTTCTTCAGTATTGACATACCAGGGTGCCATCAACGTTCTGAAATAGCAGAGAATCCCCTTTGAACTCCATTTCTAGTTGCCATCAAAGATTATCCATATTCACATCAGTTTTCCTTTTATTTCCTTCAGATTCTCTCTGTAGCCATTAAGAAAGGATTGTAATAAGAGGTATTTAAGAGCTACATAGATCACATGTCAGAGCAGAAGAAAATTGTCTACTGATTTAGCCATTTATCCTATTTTATTGAGCAGAAGTTAGGAAAGGAGAACAAGATGAAACTCAGCAAATGATACACAGTTGCTTTTTGTGCTCTTGGAGTTTAGTCCTCACATTTTGTAATGACATGAAAATACTGCTTCTGCGCGCCTCCCGCTGTTGCGTTAGCTTGCCCTGCAGGAGCCCGAAATGCCATCCCTCCTGAGTTCTAAGTTGCATAGCCTGATTTTTCTGAATATTATCACATCTTTATATGAAAACGATAGCCTAAAAGTTTTAAGGAGATGACAAGATAAACAAGGGAAAAACTCACATGAAATAACTTACCATTCCCGGTGCGCCTGGGTGTCTCAGTCTGTTAAGCGTCTGCCTTTAGCTCAGGTCATGGTCCTGGGGTCCTGGGATTGAGTTCTGCATCGGGCTCCCTGCTCAGTGGAGAGTCTGCTTCTCCCTCTGCCTCTCCCCCTGCTAGTGCTCTCTCTCTCTTTCAAATAAATGAATGAATATAAAACCTTAAAAAAAAATAAAGAAAGAAGAAAGAAAGAAAGAAAGAAAGAAAGAAAGAAAGAAAAAGAATTTCCCATTTCCTGTTGTGCCAGCAGAAAGATTTAGCATCAGGCTGGTTTCCCTGAACAAGCTGGTATTAGCCCTGCTTGATCCAGTGTAGTGAGCCCATCTCAAAGAATGAGCCAAGAGCAATGTGAGAAGACTGTTCACTTCCCATTTTGTTATTTTTTGTATTTAAAAGAGATGTGCTGGTGTCACGCTTGCACAGGTGCAAAGTCATTTCGGAAGGGTTTAAAAGTGGCTTTGATTCAAAGAACAAGCAGATTCCCCCACCTTGAGTGTCCTTGTTACAGAGTTAAAATTGAGTGACACTCTCATTGAAAATGATCTTCCGTGGGATGTCCAACATCCATCCATGGGATATTATTCATATCTGAGCTTTGGCCTTCACTTAGACTAAGCTGTATCATAAATGAGAAAAAAAGACATGAGTTTTAAATTTTTCTCTTGGAAAATAATGAAATTCTTGAAATGACTTGTGATAGTTAAGTAACTTTACATTTTCACCATCAGACTTCCATTTCAATGTTACAAAGATATGAAGTAAGCCTATATTCCAGTCAAATTGTCAGAACTAAGAAACACAGATTTTGTGATTTTTGTATTTATATACATACACACACTTGCACGTATATGTAGGCACATGGATATCTGCAGGAAAGGTTAGTGTATGTCATTTAGACTATATCTTAAGTAACTGTTAATAAACACTAATAAGCAGTTAAGTAACTTGATGCTCCCACCCTGAAATTATAAAGGATTATTTTCTGTTACTATGATTTTTCTCAGAAGTGAATATGGGAGTATTTTTTCTAAACATATAGTTTGCTTCATTTCTACCCTCATTATATTTGCTGGCTTCATTTTTCCCAAAAGACAAAGGCTGTGTGTGATCAAAGATCAGAATCACTATTATAATTTTTAACGTTTTTAAAAATATAAAGGTAACAAAATTTGAAATGTAGAAAAAATGAAAGGCATAAACATTTTGTTAATAAGTTTTTATTATCATACATGTTTTCCTGTTGCATTTTACGTGGTAAAAAGCACAAACCCCTTACTACTTCTCATCCTGCTTTGTTCATTTCACTTTTATCATAATCATTTGTCCACGTTGCTATACAGTCTTCGTAACTATCATTTTTTAATGGTCTGCTGATAACTCCCTTACGCAATAAGTGATCGTTTTTTAATTATTTGAGTTAATTATTAATTACACGTTCTCCTGTTATTCATTAGATCCAATTCAAAGCAAACTGAACTATCGGAATCGCCATAAGATCTAAATTTGCCTTTAGCTAGGTCAATGCATCTAATAAACCATGGCAATTTTCTCCTTTGTGTCCGTTCTGACATCTGTTTGATGCCTCTGATCCCATGATAGAATTCAAAAGCAAACAAATGTGTATTTTACAAGTTATATAAGAATTAATCAGTTGGCACTGAGGCTTAAGAAGTGAGGGTGTTTAATTATTAATCTGTCCTGTGTTATGCTAGTTGTATGCTAACTGTGAGACATGCTACCTTGGTCTTTAACCCTCTTCCACTCTGCCCATCAAAATTAATATATTTCTTCTTCCTTTTTCGAGTAATGTGCTACCACCATTCTTAGAGAGCTTGTACATTCTACTGTCAATTACATTCACTTATGTACACGTTCCACCACCCCCCACTTTCCACCATAAGCTTTTGGTGGGCAGGAGTGGCTATCCTGTTTTTGGTCTAGTAAGACATTACCCTGTATGTAATAGATGTTCACCAAATGTTATGACACCCTGCTTTTGTTTTTGTCTACAACATTGACAGAAGGCAAAGTTGGGAAACGTAAATGATGTTAAAGCTGTTTACTCTCTTATTTTTCTTCCACCAGTGGGATGGAGTAGGACCTCTTCCAGACTGTGCAGAACCACCAAAAGGAATCCAGATGCTGTGGCACCCATCAATAGTCAAACCCTACCTCACACTGCTCTCTGAGTGCTCAAACGCAGACACGCTGGAAGGGGCGGCAGGCGCCCTGCAGAACTTGGCTGCAGGGAGCTGGAAGGTATGACTAGTTCATTACCTTAAAGAAGAGATCTGGAATTATGAGCACGTCCTTAGAAAGGAATCGAAGCCTAGTTTTGAGATGTGCAATTCTAATGCAGGTTTTGAGAATGTAAGGGAAAGACCAGGTACGTTGGACTTTTGGACATAGGAAGGTATTCCTTTTAAAAATTCGCAAGGGCTCAGGGTCCTTGAAAATCACTACAAAATACAGATGAATAGATGTAAGTATAGTCATTGAAAATGCTGTGATATGCTTTCCATTCTATGTGTGTAGCTGAGCTATTTTGTTTTCAAGGGAGATTGTGACATGTTGATGCTTTTCAAAGCAAAATGGTTGACTCTTAGGGGCACTGACACCCAAGCACCATGTATCAAAACCCATGTGAATCCCTATAATGTTGTAGTTGGTCCTGTCCCAGAGGAAAAGAACCTCTTTCATTTTGAGCCTATGGGCTTACAGAGAAGAATTGTATTCCTGGGTCTCTTTGGCCAGAATGTTAAAGTAAACCAAATGTACAATGGGGAAGGCGATTAGGAGGGCCTTTTTCTGTGTTCTTCTAAACACACGCTATCCCTGAAAATGTCCATGACCCTCAGTTTGGGTAGAAAAGGATTCACCACACAAAGAATTCTTGAGTTTGGTCACTCACCATTACATGAGCTAACTTGTCTTATTGCATAAAAAAGTGTAATCACCTAGAATGAGGGCATATGGAGAAAATACCAGGAGAGGAAGTTTGGACCTCTGCCATCCATTATTCACTCATTTAAGTCAAAGCCTGGGGTTTGGGACACGCATAAATCACGATCTAACATTCACTTTCTTCAAAACAATGTTAAGACACATGGCGACAGAGAATTCTCAGCTCAGGACCATAGGCATCGCACATACTGTCCTCAGCATTGTCATACAACTCCATCCTCCCTTCTTAGAGCTTCCAACATTGGCCTTTGTGTCGCCTCTCACTTGTCGTTCTTTTCCATTGCTATGGGCCCAGCTACAGCACTGCCTTCTTTCTCAGCTGGGACATGGCCCCAGCTTTTGGGGCCCAGCCCTTCGCAGCCCTTTTCAGGAGCCGGCTGCCAGTGTATGTGCAGGCCCGTCCCTTCTTTTGAGAGTCCTAGGAGTGAACATCATTGTCCCTTCCTGTCTGTCCATAGGTGTCCCTAATGTTGTACTGAAAGAATTCGGGTTGGGCGAGGCTTGAAGTGAAGGTATCTCTTGCTTTCAACCAGAGAAAAGCTTCAAAAGCAGAATCACATCAGGTGGAATTCCAGAATAGGGCCTTGCAAGACAAGGAAAGAGATAATAATGGAAATCACTTCCTTGAACTAACCCTTAGATCTTATCTCCCTCTAAATTTAAGAGGCTTTCATTCAAATCACAATTCAAACCTAGTCTCTACCTTTTCTGAGCTCTGTGACCCTGAGCAAATTATAGCACCTCATTGTCTCAGATGTGTCATCTTTAGACAGAAAAGATTGTGCCCACTTCATGTCACAGCTTGCAGATCAATCATGGCACTAGATGCAAAGATGGGAGCAGGATGCCATAGGCCGATGGGTTGTCATTACGTTGGGCCAAGAGTTTTGTCAACCTTACTGTATAAGAAGCATCCGCCATCCTAATAACTCTGGAAAAGTGAGATAGTCCTCAGGCAGGGCAAGGGGCTGCTAAAGAATATTCGTGTGTGGTTATAAATAAATAATAAATAAGAGTTTTCTTATCAAAATACAAATACACAAGCATGCATAATAGTCAATCACATTATCATCACTTATTGTATACTTTATTACCATGCCTCATGAAATGGTAAAGAAATACATGGAAAGGAAAGATAGACAATCCATTAGGGATGTTTCAAGAAGATTATCATTAAGCCAAACACTGATAAATTGTTATAATTTTTTAAGATTGAAAATAACTTGTACAAAAACCAAGCAGACAAATCCTTCCTTTTTTAAAAAGAAGATTTTATTTAAGAAAAAATCTTGACTGATTGGAAAATTGATTTAAGACACACGACAGCATCAAGTTTCATGTGGACAGTGCTATCATCTGAAATCTAGAGTACTAAGAAGGTATTTTTATAGCAACTGTTGAAATTTAGTGGCATTTTTTTTAGCGTCCTTAACTTTTTATGACCCAAACAAAAGCACAAACGTGAAGGTAAAACCAGAATTTTACATGGAGGCAGCTTTTTATGCACCTCATCATCTGAAATAATAACTTCTCTTTATAGGAAGATCATGCACACTGTTCTTGCAACAAATTGACTGGTAAACTAGATCTTCATAATGGTCTTAAATACTTTTCAAACTTTAAGAGACTCATTACTTGGATTATGAACACCAGAAAAACATAATGGTATTATGGCAGAAGCAAAGTAATGCATTTTTTTCACGGCCAACATGGACTTCAGTTACTTTTTTTCTCATTTACAGTACAATTATTTTGTTTGTCACAGAATATTAAAATAATTAGCTATCGTAGTTTGAAGATTTCCAAAATGTGAATGAAAGCTCTTTCAACTCCCATTTTTGGTTATTTCTGTTGTAATTGAATTTTGTGAAAACCTAGGGTTTGAACTATAGAAATATATCTGTACTTATCATTAAGGCAGATATTTTAGGTGTCTTTGAACAGTCCATTTTCCCCTATAACGTGACCAGTTTCAAAGAATCCATTCTTTGCCCATGTACTTTTAAAACAAGATAGAATAAAGGGACATTTGGAAATTAAGCTGTTAATATTTAATGAGGTAACATGATAGCAACCTAGATGCAGTGAGGAAGGAAACAGAATCTCTGGCCATGTGGCCAATATGAATAAAAAAACCAAGAGAACTGGGAAATTTGAGACTTGTCCCTAGAGTCAGGGGCAACAGCCTTGAGAAGGACAATGAATTTAGCGTAGCTTAGCGGTTGAAGTACCATGTAGGAGTGAACCAGGGCATCAGTGGAGTGCAACAAATAAAAGTAGAAATCATCATTTGACAGTTGTCTTTGTTTTAGCTAATGGTGTGATGTAAAACATAAGGTTTAAATAAAAAGACACAACATTTTGAAAAATTATGGTGAAAATGAACCCTGCAGCATGATCACTGGTGGGTTAGGAATTGGGTCAGAATAAGCACAGAGGTTATCTGAGGATCCCACCCCATCAGCAGCCTCCTAGAGACAACACACCCAGTTGGACATGATGACCAGCCTGAGGCAGGACAGGGATGGGCCCAACCTAAGAAGGAAGAAATGGAGAGGATCCAGGTCATAACCAAGTCATTGGCCCTAATCACACGTGACTTAGTGATTTCTTCCCCACAAGACCCCAGTGAGTAGTCCTGATAGCAAGGACTGCACCTGTACTATAAATGCCATATGTGTCCAAATTGACTCTAGAATAAACCTGGTTTGGGGTAGTTTGGCATTACTTTCATCATTGTCATCGAATAATCTGGTTTCCAGAGCCCTGAGTTCCACAACTCCATTCTGAAGCTGTAGAAACAGCTAAACCTGAGGGACCCCCACTTCCAGCCAAGATGCCAAGATGGAGGGACAAGGTCCAGATTTACCTCCCTTGAAGAAAGAATAATAAAACAATAAAATAACCTAGAGAAATATAAGAAACAATGGTTTTTAAGACACCAAGCATTAGTCAGTAAAGGACAGTGATCTCTGAGAGACAGAAAACAAGCAAGACGAGCCCTGTAACCCCAGCTCACTGCCTTGAGTGAGTTTGCCCACCATGGCACCAGGACTAGAAACCCCAGAGGAGCTCGGCAGACTCTGAGCTAAGGAGATGGGGCTGGGAATCTGGGGAGATGAAGGTGACTGGAGTTCATAGGACAGAATACCAGAGAGGAGAAAACCCTGCAGAGAGAGAACCCTAGAGCTCTGCAGAGGATCCCCCTCAAATATTCTGCAGGGAACTATCAGAGTGCATGTATGTGAGAGAGATGCCCACCTCTTCCAAAAGAGCCTCCTGCAATTAGAGAGAATAAAACTTGGCGCTCATATAGGGATGGGTATGGTGTGCCTTCCTGAGAACCAGACAGGAAAACCTCGTAAGTCATGGGCCGCTGGCTGGTGTGCTCAGGTGGGTCTTGCTTCCCAGTACTCAGCATATAATTAGCCCTGTACTAATATGATCCAGTCTTTCCTATCAAATCTTAGAAGTAAGATCCCAAAATAGCGATCATTTCCAAGCAAATTAACTGAATTCTAGAACAAAGCTTAAAAATATCTAAAGGAATACAAAAAATGTGCAACACCCAGCAGATTAAAATTAAGAATGTCTGGCATCTACTTGAAAATAACTTTACAAGCCAATAAAGAAAATGTAATTCATAATGAGGAGAAAAAATTAATCATTCAAAATCAACTCAGAACTGACACAGATGTTAACATCAGCAGACAAGTGGTTGCTATAACTGTATTTCTTGTGTTCAAAAGTTAATTAGAACATGGAAAATAAGTAAAATGTAAATAAAACTTCTAGAGTTTTAAATACAATGTCTGAAATGAAAAGCACGTGGGATGAGACTAGTGGCAAGTTAGACATTGCAGAAGAAAAGATTAATGAACTGAATGGAAACTACCCAAAATGAAACACAGAGAAGAATGAAGAAACCACAAATTATCAGAGAACCTCAAGTGGCCTGATAGACGTGTAATTTGAATCCCCAGAAGAAAGGAGAGAGAAAGGAGAAAGAGAACAAACAAACAAATTTGGAGTCTTAATAGTTGAAAATTTCCCAAATGTATTGAAAACCATAACCTCAGAGATCCAAGCAGCTCAAGGAAACCCAAGAAGAAAAAGCATGGAGAAGCCGTACTAAGGTACATCATAGTCAAAGGGCTCAAAGTCAGTAGTAAAGAGAACATCTTAAAGTCAACCAGAGAGTAACATCATATGTCAACTGTACTGAAAAAAAAAAATTTTATATATATATATATATATATAACCATATAACCAGCTAGAGGAAAAAAGACTTGTACATACAAAGAGAAGGGTGACCGCTGACTTCTCATCAGCAGCAATGCCAGTGAGAAGACAGTGAGGCAGCATACTGAATCTGCTGGGCCCCATTACAGATAAAGTGGATTCTGGTTTGGTATCTAGCAGGCACAACCTGTTCTTAAAGGAACCCCTGGGGCACATATCATACCTACAGCAGTTGTAAAATGATCTGTAAAAAAAAAAAAAAAAAATCCCCATTTGAGCTCAAGGTAAAATATGGGCTAATCTGGGAACTGGCATTATTAATTACCTGAGCAGTTGGGGCAGAGGGGATTCAAACATAAAAACTTCAGGTTAACTGTCCCAGCCTGATCACAGCTATGGGGCTGAGGACATGCCACTCAGTATTCTCTTCTTCCAGTCCTGAGGACAAGCAAGTGTTTGTAGGCTCTGCATTGGGTTCTAACCCCACACACGGGAACCACAGGATTAAGGGGTTAGTTTGGCTTTAGAACAGACTAGTCAAGGAGCTTGTGATCACTTCAAGCCCTAACAGCATTTTTGTAGAAGTGGTTAGAACTTGTGGTCCTATCAAAAATCTCAGTGGCTTTGGTCCTTTTTATATAGTTCATTTCAGTGGAGAATGCTGTTCTTAAATAATAAGCATGGATTCTAGAAATCAACCTGATCTTATCTTTTAGTTTGGGGGGGCGCCTGGGTGGCTCAGTCGTTAAGTGTCTGCCTTCGGCTCAGGTCATGATCCCAGGGTCCTGGGATCGAGCCCTGTGTCGGGCTCCCTGCTCAGCAGGAAGCCTGTTTCTCCCTCTCCCACTCCCCCTGCTTGTATTCCCTCTCTTGCTGCCTCTCTCTCTCTCTCTCTCTCTATCAAATAAATAAATAAAATCTTAAGAAAAAAAAAAAGAAGAAGAAGAAAAACTTGGTACCTTCCCCATGGTACCTTCCAGTACAAAAGCATGAAAACAGAAAGTTCAAAAACCATTAGAGATGGTATAATAGGAATATATATATATACAAGGGCATGTACACACACACACACACACACACACACACACACGCGGCAGGAGGGTGTCCCTGGAATCATTTTTACAAAGAAGAGGTCAGGAATGAGGAAGCACACTTCCAACATCATAGCTAACACCTTAGGGCTTGGAGTCAGTGATTAGAGAGTTCACTGTAGTACACTAGCATATCTCATTATTTAGAGGAATGCTGATGGTTGTAGCAAAAAGGCCCCAAATATTCAAGGACTAAAACAAGATAGAAGACCGAAGTTATTTTCTCTGATGTAACAGGTAAGGGGAGGTGTGTGAGGAAGGAAGTTCCCCTCCATGAATTAATTCGCCTATGCTCACAGCTGTTCTGCCATCTTTAATACTGATTTCCAAGCCTATGTGGTCATCATCTACCAGCAGGAAGCAGAAAAAGAACACAAATCCCAACCAGAAATATTCTCTTATGGGAGTCAAGGTCACATCTCTCACATAATCTGGGCTCAACTCCTAGCCTCCATCAGACAAATGCTTTGCATACACTCATACACCACTGACAGTGAACAATTCTCAGGCATAAGGTAGTCTGAATCCAGATTCAAGAAAAGCAAAATTCTCCATTATCAAGGGACAGAGATTTGCTAATATATTCAATTTATGTTACAAAATAAAACACTTACTTTCCTAGTAAAAACCAGTGGCACTCCCGTTACCTTACTACCCAGGGCTTTAACAAAAGCTATACCTTGTATATGCAAGACTGAAAGGGTTTATATCAGCATGGTCCCTCCAGACTGTGCGTAATATCCCTGGAATGATATGTTTTCTAGCTCCAAAGGAAAATATGAGATGTAGCTCCCTCTCCCCATGAGGCACCCATGTTTATATAGAAAAAAAAAAAAAGGGAGGGATAGATTAAAGGAAAGGCTTTCTGATTTGGGTCTAATAAGTGAGGATGAAAAATAATTACTTTTATTTTCTTACACTGAATAAAGAATCACTGAGTCCACCCTGCCTACACTTCCCCATCACCATCCTCATTGTCAGAAAAGCAGGGGTGTAGGCAGTTTCATTTGAACCCCCATTCCTGTGCATCTCCCCTTCTCCATGGAATGTTTACACAGCCCTGTCACTAGAGAATGTGCAGGAGTCTCAGAAAAAGATCTGTGGCATCCTTCCTCTCAGACATGCCACACTTGGGATCTAACAGGGTCACATTCTGTTGCCCAGAAGGCATTTCTAAATGCCATTTACACACAGAGAAGACATATGTGATAATGTTCACCCAAAAAAAGAAAGAAAGAAAGAAAGAAAGAAAGAAAGAAAGAAAGAAAGAAAGAAAGAAAGCCTTTCTGTGTTCAGAAAGGTTCGTTCTTACAGGTCTGTTTTTTCATTGAGAATTACTGATCCTTGAGATGGTTTGAGAGTTGGGGGGACAGGTGTACATGTTGCTGTTGGTTGAACGAATGCTTCCTCTACATCACTTTTACGTGAGCTTGACCTTCATTATTTGTTCCTACAGCAAAAGTATATCTAAATGCTTTTTCCCCCAGGAAGTTCTCTTCCTTGGACATTCATATTTTCAGCATTGCATAAACACTTGCAATAAAATTCAGTCTTTGCACTAACCTGACTTACATTTTCAAAACACAAACACTTTAGACATTCAATAGCTGCCATTACCTTCATTAAAAATTTTACTTACTAAACTGATTTACTGGTGTAACAACACAAGGGAGTTCTTCTCTAGTCCTCCTTATTACAGATACAACTTTTTAAAATGGATTTTGAAAACAAAAATATGTAATCCTACAACAAGATCTGAATTTAAACAGCAGCACCTAAGTCCTGTGTCTACTGCAACAGAACCGAGCATTTGAAGGGCCTTGTGGTAAATTTGCCCAGTTGCTTCATAAATCCTGTTGTAATCACCAACCATAGTCCTGGATGAACACGGTAGTTCAGATGAAGATCCACACTAGAGAGAATAATGTGAGGCATGCAGTAAAAGCCACCCCATTTCTGAATATTTTGAACGTTCTTGTTATAGTAAACTGTTAGTTAAAATGAGACTAAGTAAAAATTTTTTGGTACTTTATGCCCTCTTACCATGAGAATGAGACACCATGGTAAATAACATGGTATCACAGAGGAGTTCAGAAACAAATTTCAAAATCTGTGTAATCTGTGTGAAATTCATTGCAATGAATTACTCATTTTACAGCTGTAGGATTTTAGCACATCCTGGTCCTGTGACTCTACAGGATGCTAAAATGGCTCTGAAAGGTGAAATTATGTTTGGAAGAGTTTAGTTTGAAAATATGAGTTTTCTTTGCCAATCAAAATTGGGGAATTTGATAAGGGAATTCAATGGGAAAATAGTCATGCTACAGAAAACCACTTAATCGTGGACTATACTTCTAAAGCAGGAGAACTTGTAAGATATTAATCAAAAATATTAATATTTAATATGAATAGAGATGTTAATCAACAAATTCAGAAGCTTAGCACTATCATGAGTTCAACCTCTTAATAGAATATTTAGTACTGAAAAGAGAACACTGTCCCTAGTTACTTAGCAAATCATTGGAATTTCAAGAGGGAGAAGCTAATTACATTACAGTGTTGATCTCCTTTTAGGAACATGAATCAGCCTTAACCGAATCAGCTTAAGCAGGCCAGAAATCTTTTTCCTGTTTATGGCTGGACCTGCATAGCTCATTCGGTTAAAAGACTGACTCTTGGTTTCAGCTCAGGTCATGATCTCAGGGTTGTGAAATCAAGCCCCATATTGGGCTCCATGCTCAGCTGGGAGTCTGCTTGAAATTCTCTCTCTCCATCCCCCTCTGTCCCTCCCCTCATGTGAGCATGCTTGTGCACGCACTTTCTCTTTCTCTCTCTGTCAAATAAATAAATAAATAAAATCTTTAAAAACAAACAAACACCTCGGCATTCACTGCTTTGTGCTCTGTCCCATCCTGACAACAGCAGTTGTCATTGGGCCAAATAATGGTGGAGTCTTTCTCCAGGGACAGCTATGAGCAAGGAGGAGGATGAAAGGTTTCCAGTGGCTTGAATTGCTGTCCCATCGCATGTGTACAGGTGATCCTTTCCTGACACAAACAAGGCCTTTCTCTTTGTAATTCCAGTTATAGACAACTTCTTGTATCAGGTCTGCTAAATCGGGGCAAGCTGTTTCTCAAGACGAGGTTGAAATGTCCAGTAGCTCCATTGACAGCTCTCAAAGGCTCTTTAACTCAGGAGTTTCGAGGTGCACCAAATAGGATATTGCAAGTCCAAAGTAATAACATCAGTTATTAAACCAAGATTAATTGGTGCATTTGTAAGGATCATATCAACTGTGAGTGCAGATGTGTCTGACTTCCACTCCCTTTCTCAGAGGCGGATGACAATGATGGTCAAGCACACCAACTCTGGGATGTGCTCTCTAGGTTCAAGACCTGGCCGAGCATCTGCAGGCTGTGAAGCCTTGCTGTGCCTCCCTTTCCTCATCCGTAAAGGACGGAAGTGACTGTAGTGCCTACCACGTAGGGTTGAGATGGGGATTAAGTGAGTTAATACATGTAAAGACATTAGAGCAGCACCTGACAGTTGGTTTAAGTGTTAAGTTTGTTTTTGTTGAAATATTTTGAGGGCTCATATCTCTCCTGAGATCATCATTGGGAAAGCATGTCACTGGGAACAATTTGAGACATGTCTGTGCTCTTTTTTCCGGGACCGGATCCTCTTCCTTTTCTTCCTCCTCCTCCTCCATCTTCTCTTTGTCATGCTTCTCCTCCTGTTCCTCCTCTTCTTCCTTCCCATCTTCCTACTTCTCTTTTTGAATAATGAAACATCCTCTGTTCAGCTCACGGACCATTTTTCTCGAAGTCGTCCTGGTCCATGTCCTTCCCTCTAGAGTGCTCAATCCATAATGCTCCCATTCCACTTACAGAAAGGTAAGGTCCCATCCAAAGATTTCCACCTCAACCACAATGAGATGTGATACATTTTTCTCTCATGTTCAGCTATTTTTATGCCAGTGATACTACTTTTGTTTCTATTACGAAACTCTTGGCAACCCATATACCTTTCCACCACCACAGTTGCCGTGCTTTCCAAGGCAACTCACTTCCCCTCTGGAAACCCTGTATATGAGCTTTGTGTTTCTGTGTTGAGTGCACCTGTAAAACATTCCCCATTTCCTGAATACTTTTCTCTGTTTCAGCCCCTGTAGGCTTTTACTTTTTCTTGCTGGATTTCATGTAGGTTACACACGTGGGTTACACGTGACCCACTCCAATACTACTTAGAAACCATCCCTGTCACATAGCTTTGCATGTCAAGAAAACTTTTGGGAACTTGCAACATGTCTTGAGTGAAATGTAAATAATTTATTCTGAGTTGTCTCACACTGAGCCAATATTGGGAATTTTCCATATACGGTTGACTCTTGAGCAGAAGTATGAACTGTGCAGGCCCACTTAGTCATGGATTTTTTTCAATAAATTCAACAGTCCTGTAAATGTGTTTTCTCTTCCTTATGATTTCCTGAATAACATTCTCTTTTCTTTAGCTTACTTTATAATAAGAATACAGTATAAATACATAGAACATACAAAATATGTGTTAATCATTGTTTACATTTTTGGTAAGATTTCAGGTCAACAGCAGGCTATGAATAGTGACATTTTGGGGGAGTCAAAAGTTTTACACAGGTCAGTGTCCCTAATCCCTGTGTTGTTCAAGGGTCAACTCTACCTGCTAGCCCACAGAATTTAAAGTTTGAAAATAAAAGTTACTGTCTGTGTATCACTAATGTAAGATCAAATCCATTGTCTGATTATCTTTCCCCTTAGGGAGAACATACCACACTGTTGACCATTTCCTCATCCCAAAAAGGGATATCTGTACCTCATACACATTTTCAGCCATACACAGACATTTTTTGTTACTCAGAAATCACTTCGCAGAAAGTTAAAGGGTTCTAAACACCACGTCATCTTTCCATCCAACACGGGAGGGATGTGTAGCTGAACTTCTAAGAAGAAAAGACAAAATCAGAGCCTTCCTTTCTTGGCTCATTTCAGATTGGCCAGGTTTCCCTCTGTCTATGTTTGAAAGGATGGAGGGAAGGGCAAGGCAGTGTCTGGGAGTCTGAGCACAGAGGATTAGGTAAGGGAGAGGTGACGGCAAAGCGAGGAGTATCCTCAGCATCATTAAGAGAAGCGAATGTGGAGTAACAGGCCCAGGCACAGGTGACCCCTGTGGGCAGATTATGTAACACGTTTGTGTCTTGATTTCCTCATCTGTGAAATAAGACTACTAAAGCCAACCTCCCCGAGCCTTGGGGAACTAGACAAGATCACTGATACACAAGCCAGCATCCCGGGCCTGGAGGGAAGTGCTACTGCAAAAGAGGTCCTCTTGGGGCTTATGCTTCAGCCTGCTCAAGTTACCAAGAACATTCCCCATGGTCTCTTAAAAGGTCCCGAATATCTCCCCAGAGTTAAAGTTTATGTTTCATGTTCATCTTATGATATGCAGACATTGACCCTACATCTGATTTCCATTGTCCTCTTCTTTTTTTTTTTTTTTTTTTTTAGCTTCCCTTCTTAGTTTTAGGGAAGAAAGGCAACCATGAGTGGGCTGCATAAGCTCAGGTTTCTAGTCTTTTCCAGGCACTGGAGACAAGAAGGTTCACAGACAGTGGAGGAGGTGGATGAAAATCATCTCTCAGCATGTCAAATTGCCAGTGAAATTTCTGATGACACTAAAAGAGGTTTTGTACTGTCTTCATGAAGGTCCTTCTTCCCTCGGAGGGGATATCCCATCCAGACACCCAGATTCCATTAAGCAGCTTCCAAACCTCGCGGTTTTTCCATGTCTAAGACTTTCTGCTTATGGATCTCTTTGCTCCCTGAGAGCGGGGCTGTGAAATAGTTCATTGCAAGCAAGAGGTGCTTTAGTGAGTTCTCTTGGCTTCCCCACCCCCTCCGGCTTCCTAGAGCTTGAGGCAAGAGTGGGGGCAGGAGAAAAACAGACAGAATGAGTTGATGGTGATAAGAAACTATGTGAATGTGACTTCTGACGTAGGACAGGATGAAGTTGTGTGTTTTTTTAATCTCATATTTCATGCAGGGCTGGGCTGAGGATGTGGCAGGCATGGCGTATGCCCTACGTTCACTGCCAGAGGGGGCTCCCTGCCTGCCACAGGTGAGAGCCAGCTCTGGGGTGCTTGCCCCAATGGGGAAGGGGGATGGTGGGGCCCGGTGGGGGAGGGGTGGGGATGTTCCTCCACCTTCAGTGGTCTGCTGGAGGACTCTGCCACAGAAGAATCTAGAACTTCATGTCGTGAATGTCATTTTCTTAGATTGTAAATGAATTTGCAATAGACTAAAACCCTTATATTGCTTGACTTTTCTAGTATACACTCTTCTCTGGAACACCGTACAACAGTATAAAGTATATATGTCAGTGTCCATAAAGTCCGGGCCTACCTGCATTCCGTTAAATGAATCTGAATGCTTTATCATCCTGATGGTGCAGGTACATTTCAGTAGTAAGATGAGCTGTGTTCCATTAAAGCCAACCACCACCAATCCAAAACAAATTGTCTTACTGTAAATAAACTGTCTTACTTTATAAATTGGACATTGAATGACGGCCCTAGACATAATACATTTTGATCAAAATGTTTTCTTGAAATTCTCTTACAATTTTTACTCTTGATTTTAAAATTTTAAATGTCATATTTACCTCCTGTCACCGCTACCTTTTTCTGACTCCTTGCCTTCTTGTTATTCAGCCAACAACGTATTGGCAGTATGCTCGCCAACTCACCTCCATGTCCCACCTCCAAATACAAGTCTCTTAGGGAAAAAAAAAAAGTTATCTATTCTCAGCCTTTCATCATTCTCTACCTTTTCTGGGCTTCTTTTTTATTCCTCTTCACACCCAAAACCAGCCTTTCCTGTCTTACACCTCTGTATCTGAATGCATCAAGCGCGCACATCACGCAAATGGTTCGCCAGGTCAAGGACAGCAAAGGCTGGTGGCAGAGATGAAGTGTGGTAACTGATTAACCCAGAAACCTCTATCATATCCTGAGGTCCGAAAATAAAGTTAAGTCATTTCAGTACATGCCTAACACATTAAACCCTTCCTACCACGAGGTTTTGATAATTCAACCTTTTTTGGCTCCTGTAAACAGCAGTCTGAAAACCCACACGTGCTATTTGCTTATAGGGTTTTTCCCCCTTCAACTTCTAAGGTCTTTGCCTTCCCTCTTGTTGCAGTGGTCAGTATACATCCGAGCTGCTGTCCGAAAAGAGAAAGGCCTGCCCATCCTTGTGGAGCTGCTACGAATAGATAACGACCGTGTGGTGTGTGCGGTGGCCACGGCGCTCCGGAACATGGCCTTGGACGTCAGAAACAAGGAGCTCATTGGTACGTTCTCTCCCAATCCACAGCATCTCAGATTTTAAGTAGAAAATATTTCCTGGTGGGGTGCCTGTGGTCGAATCGACAGAACATCTGCTCGTGCAGAAATAGTGCGTTTATTAGAGGCCGCGTTTTCCCAGCTGTCCCTTCTACTTTAAATCCAATGTGCTGATTTATCCTTTAAAGGAAAATGCAATGTTTGTTGACATTCCTAATCCTTGCAAATTAAAAACAAGCACAGTGCTTAGCACTGGATACCATTGTCCCGAGCCCCTGAATCTCTGTCCCGTTGTTTGTCTGCTTTCCATATGGTGAACTGGAACTGTAATGCATACACACCACACCTCTTCCCCTGTTTCAAGATTCATTTTGGATTAGACCACACCGGCTCTTTAATCCTATTTTAAAAGACTCATCTCCCTCTAATTCGGTATTCGAGAAATAGGAAGGATCTTTCATAATGAAACATTCAGGAGGTCATATATTCATCTGTTTATTCAGCAGGTATTTATCCGTGACCTCCTTTGTTCCAGGCCTGTTCTGGGCCTATCCTAGGCCCGGAGCATATATCAGCAAGCCAGGTAGAGAGGAAGCCTTGCCCTTGTGGGGTTTACATTCAGGAGAGGGGAGAGGTACAAGGAACAGAATATACACATGAACCCCATGCTGTGTTAGAAGCCTTCCACAGGGTAAAGGAAATTATAATTGTGAGACTGCAAGTGTTTTTCATTGAGAAGAAATTCACCTAACATTACATTCACCACTTCGGAGTGCTCCATTTCCATGGTATTTCGCTTTTTCACAATGTCCTACAAACACTATATCTATCAAGTTCTAAAACATTTTCCTCACCCTAAGGAAAACCCTACAGCCATTAAGGAGGCACTGCATTTTCCCTCCTCCATGCCCCTGGCAGCCACAGTCTCCTTTCTGTCTCTGCAGACATCCCAATTCTGGATCTTTCATGTAAATGGAATCATATAATATGCACGCTTTCGTGTCTGGCTTCATTCACTCAGCCTAGGGCTTGTGATTTTAAGTGGAAGGTCAAAGGCAAGATAGGAGTTGTGGAAAGGTGACAGTAGAGCAAAGACCTGAAGGAGGTGAGAGTGGGTCATGTGGCTCTCTAGGGGGAAAGTGCAAACAAACCAGAGGAGTAGCTTCTGCTGGGAGCCCCCGGTGGGGGAGCTGGGAGCCGTGCAGTGGGTTCCAGGTCTTCAAGGGGTCTCGTGTCTGGCGCAGATGGAGTGGTAGGAGCCCAAGTCGGAGAGGCTTCCTGGCTTATCCCCCTGCAGGTGGGAAGATCCCAGGCCAAGGCCCGTGGATGCTTGGAGAAGTGGTTAACCAAGGGACCCGCCCAGGGAGACACAAGCCTCCCCACAGACATTTGTCCTCCTGGTAGGGCATCTAAGATTAAAGAGATGATTCCAGTAGGGTCTGTGGTCAGTGCCACGTGAAGCCTGGCAAGCCTGCTTGCAGGTAACAGGTGTCAGTGGAGTTCGGGTGGCAGGGAGCTGGACTACCCACCATGCCAAAGGTTTACATTATGCAGCTCTGGGCTGGGGGCAAGGGAGAAAGCAGGTGAGCATGGGCAAAGGGGGCAGTTGGAGTACCATGCGTGGGTCCTCATTTCATACACAGATTTCACATAAATATGTGGGTCTAGTTCTGCTGTCCTCATTCCTGAGCATGGCATTCTAAGCCCTTTGTGATCTGGAAACCAGCCATTTTTTCCTGCCATTTCATAATACCCATGATATCCTCCAATAAAAACAAAAATATTTGCAGACCTTCATCCATTTATTTATTGACAGGGAAACCAGACTTCAAATCTGTGTGTAATAAATGCAGTGATTTTGTTAAGCTCACAGTATATGATAAGACATGAAAGATAAACCCACAATTTGATATTTATACTTACTTTGACTATAACTTAAAAATTTTTGTGGATTTTGTATATTTAAACGAAGTCATTAACTCAGAAGGCTACCTTCTCCGTTTCCACTTTTCCTTTCCTTCCGTAGTCGTTTCAGACGGGACAGAACCGGGGCTTCCAATAAAATCGTAGTGCTTCTGCGTAAAATAGAGGGAAGAAAATCAATAGCTAATCAGTCCACTGTCTGGATACTAACTACTAGGTATCGTGTGTTTGCGTGTTTTATTTCTTTTGGTGGATTAAAATATAACAAAATAGGGAATTATTGATTGCTTTTCTAGCTTGCAGGCATCTCTTCTTTCTCAAAAGCCAGTTATCTAGTGCTCTGTCTGAGGCAGGAACATTTGGAGCTCCATATTGCCCGTGTTAAATTAAGCCTTTACTATCAAATGTCACCAGACAGGAAAAGGGAGCCAGCCATTTAAAAATAGAAGTGAAAATATCCAAGTCACCGACTTTATGGAATCAATAACTTTTTTCTTGAATGAGAGAAGCAGAATTTAACAAAACAACAACACACCTTTCTGTTCTATCCAGGAGAAAGGCAGTGTGACCTCTGCCAGCCCTTTGACTTGAAATACTGTATCAAAGTCGGGATTTTTATAGGAAATGCTATACAGAACTTTGTATATTGAAAAGGAAGCTGCAGTGTCTTTGAACAAAGAAGAGCAGCAGTGACAAAGAGTTGAACTTGAACCTCTCTTTTCTATCACTTCTTCCCCAAAGCTTTGGTTTCCGGGTGTTAAAGATCGTCTGTATTCTGACTCTGTCAGATGGATTTCTCTGTGCGAATCCCACACCTCGGGGTCCAGTTGTCTGTCCAGCATCTCCACTGGATGTCCATCAGGCATCCCAGATACATCTCCAGACCTGAGTTCCTTAACTTTCCCTCCAACCCCAGTCCTTCCACAGTCTTCCCCTGACAGCAAATGACAGTGTGTCCTCGCTGTGGGCCACGCTAG
The DNA here is from genome assembly GCF_017311325.1 of Ursus maritimus. NCBI lineage: Eukaryota > Metazoa > Chordata > Mammalia > Carnivora > Ursidae > Ursus > Ursus maritimus. Next base: position 54,812,475 of record NW_024423897.1, read on the forward strand.
GCACCTTGCAGGGCCCTTTGACCTTCAGTCCCCGTATCCAGTCTGTTAGCAAATCTGATCTTGCTTCTGCATTCTCCCAGACCCCGACACTTCTCATTTTCATTGTTTTTTTCCCCCGTCATCGCTCACCTACCTCGTTATTTCCTTGGCACCTGCCCAGTCTCCCTGCCTCTGCCGTCGCCCCCTACCGTCCACTCTCAACGCAGCAGCCAGAATGGTCCTGTTAAAACCTTAGCCAGAGCGTGTCACTTCTCCTGTCTGCCCCAGCGTAAGTGAAATCTTTGCCAGGCAGATCCAGCTCTCTGGTTCCCCTCCACACTTGCCTTCTCCCCTCGTGCTGTCACTAACATGCTGTGGTCACTGGTTCACTGAGGTTCCTTTATCACGTGAGCCGTGATCCTGCCTCAGGGCCTTTGAACTGACTGCTCCCTCTGCCTGCAGTCCTCTTTCTCCAAGTGTCCATGTGCCTCTGTTCTCGTCCCACTCAGGCTTTACGTTGCAGTTTCCGGCCCCCGTTCTTAAATTCTACCCCCTTCTTCACTTTGCTTTTCTCCACAGCACCAATCACCTCCTAATATATAGCATAACACTTTTTTATCTTGCTTTTTGTCCATCTCCCTGACACTGGAATGTATGCCCACTAAGGGCAGGAAGTTCTGTCTTGCTGGTCCACTGGGGTAGCCCACGTACCTAGAAGTGTACCTGGACCCATAGTAGGGACTTCATACATTTTCGCCAAATAAATGACAGAAGTAAAATTTTTCCTGCCTGGCCATCATCTTAAAATGAACCCCAATCAGCAAAACATTAAGTAAAGCAAGTTAAATTAAACTTTAAAGAACAACATTTTGTACTAATAAAGAAAATCATTTCAAAAAACTAGTTCATTTTCCTACTAAAATTTACTAGGTGTATGCAGACACTCACAATTTCGGAAGAAACCCCATTTTTCCCATCACTGGTTTGGGGTTTCAGTTTAAATTGCGACTCTTTGGAGATGGTTCTTTAAGTCAGGGTGGGGGAGGAGCTGCTGCCACATTTCGGTTAAGTCATGGTTCATCTTCCGTGATCCATTATTGGGAAAACTCCCAGTGAACTGTGGAACAGCGGTCCTCCCACCCCCTCAGCTCTAATGAGGACATTCTTTTTTTTTTTTAAGATTTTATTTATTTATTTGACAGAGATAGAGACAGCCAGCGAGAGAGGGAACACAAGCAGGGGGAGTGGGAGAGGAAGAAGCAGGCTCCTAGCGGAGGAGCCTGATGTGGGGCTCGATCCCATAACGCCGGGATCACACCCTGAGCCGAAGGCAGACGCTTAACTGCTGTGCCACCCAGGCGCCCCTCTAATGAGGACATTCTAAAAGGAATGTCCTCTTCCCATTTGGGTTTCCGTGGCTCTGTGTCTGTCTCTGCCGTTGGGTGAGAGGTGTTATCTACTTCTCTCTGTCTGTCTACAGATAGACCTTCTTATTCTTCTCAGTGATCCAGCACAGCCGTCCAAATTAGCACACGTGCATACATTTCTTTGCCGCCTTCCAAAAATGTTAATTATCCTTCCGAGTGAAGTGTTATTTCATCATTCAGAGAGGTTTTTATAAAGAATGGTAATAATTAGCTTCAGTGAAAAGAGCAAACAGTATTATATCCCTTTAACAAGTATAATAAAATGCCATCCATTCTAGCGTATTGCCAGTCCCGATAAAGATGGCAGATATTTATTTTAGCCAAATCTCTACCTTCTCTGCCAACAAACAAAGGAAACTCCAAAAAATAAAAAAACTTCAAGCATGTATAAACACTATAGACAAGAGAGAGAGCGATCACCTGGCAAACATCGGTCATTAACCCATTGCTATCCATCCATGGAAAACAATCCTCAAGAGAGTAATTGCATCAAATGTGCTGTTTTGTTTTGCTGCATTTGCAGACAGCCCAGAAAATCAAGACTACATCAAAACCATTACTGTGGATAACATGGGCACTGCAAGTAGTTTCCCACCAGGCAAGATCATCTTGTCTGTGAATGCCTTTGTGCCGCATTCGAGGCCCTGCCCATGCCACCCCTGCCTCTTATTTCTAATGGCTTTTCTTGAACTCTTCGGCCATGCCAGCTTTCGTACCATCATCCCCACTTCAGCACTTTCGGACTTCCCACCCGCCACTCATAGCTTAGCTCGGCGTGGCCTTCCCAGTGAAGGCTGTGCCATGAACTCAGAGCAGACGTGGGTAGTACCCGTCAAGAGACGTTTTCATTTCTCTTAGATTTCCATCGTGTAATTTTATGTTTGCAATGTCTTTTAGGTTTTTGTGTGTATGCATCTTCCCCTAATGAGATAACAGACAGGGATCAGGTACCATATTTATTTTTATGTCCTGTAGGGCCTAGCACTTTGCTGTGCCCAGAGCAGGCACTCAGTACATATTTGCTGAACTAATTCACTAATGGGTGAAAAACACGGGTATTTATTCTGAAGAATGATCTGGAAGAGGTTTGGGGAATCCCAGAGAGAGAGAGGAAGGGATAGGAGAAATGTCTGTTTCGTCTTCTTTCCACGGCTTCCAGGGAATCGAAAGAAAGACAGCTTAGATGCTCCCTGAAATCCAGGACTCTTGTCAAGCTCAGACTCATTCTGCTGCCTCCTGGGAAGAGGCTTGAGATGGGGAAGGAAACAGTAACGTTTTCTGTGTGTGCCTTGATCATTGCCAGAAGTTCGTGCTGGCAGAGTGACTGCACCCCCTTTGGGTCGTATTGGCAGAGCTAACGCAGCACCCTCCCTTCACTTCCAGGCGGTGGCTGCTTGCCACGCTTTCTGGCAGGCGATCTGGAAGCACCCTCCCCGCTCCCCCACATCCCTCCCTGGACTGAAAAGGACATTTCGCTGCCTCATGAACCTGGCCCCTCCCTAGTTTACCTCATCCTTTGCGTGATCCTTTCCCTCGATTATCATTTGGATGGTTGGGTCACCACATCCGGAATGATCTATAAGAATGTTTCTTTGACTCATGGCCCCGCACATTCATATTATAAGATCGTTCTTCTCATTCAGCTAACCTTCTACCCACCCCGTCAGCTCGCTGAGCTTCTGTCTAAGCAACACGTTCTCCATCGGTTCCAAGTTCTGAGGGAGCGCCAGACACAATTTGACTCTCTCCAAATTCCTGGGTGTACCTAGTGATACTTTCCCACACTAATGAAATCATGAACAAAATAAGGGTAGTTTCTTGCCTGGGAGTTAATTATTCTTTAAGCAGTAAACCCATTGCCATTTCTCTCTCTTTTCAGATTATCCTTTTCATTCATTTGGGGAAGTAGGGGCCAAGGAACTGGGGGCATTCTCTTCCTCGCTTTTTTTTTTCCTTGCCACAATGTTTTAAATATTCAGGTGAAAGATTTTCTCTGACCGCTGTAAAGACTGTTTATAGACAGTGGTTGCTGGTTATATTTAAAGGACAACATAAAAACTTCCTTTGAAGTGAGAATAAAGACTGAATAAAGAAAAACATAGTCCATTCTATTAACAGAATGACCTCTTCCGTGCCAGATTGTTACCTAGGGAGCAGTGTATTTTCTTTTGGAGAACTAGAAGGAGAAAGGGGGAGTATCTTCATTATATCTCTACCGTCCTGAATGTTGCATAGCTTTGTAAACATTTTCTTTCATTTAGTGATCTCACAGCTGAATTCCTTGAGATGTCTATCCATGGAATTGTCAACCTGGCAGTACGGATCTTCATCCAAACTTTGGGGTACATTTTTACTCAATTCTGTAATCATCAGAGCATGTTCTCAGGGAAATAAAGAGATTCCTAAAGCAGGGTCTCCATCTCCAGAAGAAGCATTCCAAATATTACTCAGGAAGTCATTCCTCAAAGTTTGTCTAAATTCTTTGGCCCAGGATTGAAACACACCTTGGTAATCATCCCCTGTGTACTGAAAATATCACTTTGCAACCGCAGTGTCTCCTACCAAAACTGGAGAACAGAGGGCTCTAAAACTGTATGGCCCACCCATCAGTCTTAGTGTGTGGAGGGGGCACTTGGGTGGCTCAGTGGGTTGAGCATCCAACTCTTGATCTCAGCTCAGGTCATGATCTCAGGATCTTGGGATCAAGCCCCAAGTCGGACTCCACACTGAGCCTGGAGCCTGTTTAAGATTCTCTCTCTCCCTTTCCCTCTGCCCCTCCCCTCCCTTCTCTATCTTAAAAAAATTTTTTTTATAAGTGTGTGTGTGTTTTAATTTCTCATCTCATGTAGATGGCTTGCATTTGGCAGAACATTCTGGGATATGGCCCTCTCACAGGTTAGTCATCACACAGCACTGAGGGCATCTTCTTTACCCATGTTCTTGACCCTGGGGAATCCCACCTTTGCCCAGGGAAAGACCAGAAGCTCTGGAGAACTCAACTGGGAGGCCATGCATTTTTTTCATTTCTGGGCATGTGTAAGACTTACTTTATTAAGTAGGTTTGAGGACATTTTAGAGACACACCTTCTCTACTTTTCAAAATGTGTTTCTTCAGACCCTGGCAGATGTTGTTTTAATTATAAAACACATGCAATTTCAATTAGTATTTTAAAAAGAAGCCTGGTTTCCTGGATGAGGTGATTTATCAGAGCACTCTTTGACGGCTCTCTTTAATAACTTGATTTCACAAGCCAAAATCTAGGCGGCAGGGAAGCTGTGTGCTTTGGCCAAAACTTGGTATCTTCAGATTAGGTGCCTGTGAGAGCCCCCAAACCCGAGAGCCTAATCTCGTGAACACTGCCTTCCTTTCCGGCTGAACCATGGGTTCTTCGTTAATTAACTTTGGACACCTGTTGGGGAATTTTGGCGGCTGGGTCTGGCAGATAAGAATTGCTTGGAAGGGGAGTTGTAAATAAATTGAAGAGCCGATAATTATTTTATTAAACAAGACTTAATGATTCACCCCTTGGAAATACTCCATGTGGGGAAAAGGCAAAACTGACTGAAATTTCCAGTTGATCCACATTTCAGGACCTCTGCTTAAAGACCTCAAAGAAAAGAGGAAATAAAATCCACCTAACTTTACTCTGACTGGTTAGGTATTCATTTTATGCCTAACCAAACAGTTTCAGAAGAAAATGCTTTCAAGAAGAGAATACCTGAGAAATGAAATGGGTCTCCTCAAATACCCCAAATCTTGAGAATCTAAAAAAAGAAAAGAGGGCTTTAGCAGGATAATGTTTTTAAATGGTATTTTTTCTGTATGTACACTACCATCTTCTCCCCTTTATGCCCTCCAAAAAAAAAAAATTTTTTAATCGAGTGGAAAGAAATTGTTATCTTTACTCTCTAATACTAAAAATGTCAGATTAGAAAATAGTTTAAGAGCTTAAAGATGAATACTCTTTTAGCCATTCGGGCTTATGTTTGGTTGTGTATATTGCATTGGATGTTGAAGAATTACAGAGCAGGCAAGGACAGCCATAATTGGGGGTTCTGCTAAAGAAAAGGCGTGTGGGCTGGCACCAAATATTGAATGTGCCAGTGGTTCTGCCCTTGAGGGCACCTAAGGCAATAAAGGAAGGAGAAAACGGACAGTGTAGCAATGGGGCAGCCATCCCAGGAAGAAGAACACAGCAAGCCCCAGGCGAGAGGCTGGGGACTCAGGAGGCAGATGGACGATGGAGATGCCACGCCTCCTAGCGTCTGGGCAATCTGTGGAATGGCGTAAGCAGATAGAGCAGAGTTTGCTCCTTGAAAAGAAGCAAGCTTGAGAAGAAAAAGCTCATCTGTTCATCCTGTCAGACTAGAATCAAAAGTTTGCTTGGTAAGAGGAGAGGGGAAGCAAAGAATCATTCCCAGCGCCTCCCTGCCGAAATATCCTGAGAGGTTTCTAGAAACCTAGTTGAAATTCAGAGATATCTTCTCTTACAACCAAGGAAGTTCATGAAAGTTCATTTATTGTCTGTCAGAAAAGACTGGGTGTTTTTGTGGGGTTTTTTTTCAAATTTACAATGAAATTTTTCTATTCAGTTTTGTGCGTTCTGGTGTCTTTGAACAACGTCACATAAAATAAATGGCTTTGGAGAAGGGTGATAAAGGACAAGTGGCTTGTCTCCCAAAACACAAAATATCCTTTGAGCACCAAATTTTATCATTCTTATTCTTGAATATGGGCAACTGAACTTGACGCATTACCAGCCAAGCTGGTGCAGGGATACAGTAATGTGCAATGTGTTGCTTTTAATTAGGAATCACTAGTATTCTAACATCAAAACGAAAGGGTATTTGATGTATAAGATAGATCAAAGATAAAAAATCCCCATGGTCCTCACATGGAGACTTGAACAGTTTAATTTGCTCATCAGAAAAGAAAGTTGTAGCCATGAAACAGAGAGTGGTGGTGGGGTTAAAGTTTTTAATTGAGTGTTAATTAACTCCGCAGACTGATACCACCTAGCATCTGTGTGAGAGTCAGGTCCATTTCAGGAGTGACCTTGTTATTCTTAAAATGTTAGAATGCAACGTGGGTGGAGAGATGACCCACAGGCTTCTTTCACCAGCAGATAGTTATGGAGGGCCACTGTGTGCTGGGACCACTGGGAATTCTATGGTGAGCAAGGCTTCACCTTGCCTCTTTGGACCAGCGTTCCCATGTGCACCATGAATGGGTAACAAGTATGCTGAAATTGTGATGCCCTCCACCCGCAGGAAAGTCTGGGGGTTACTTGAGTCCCCCACCCTCTTGGATCTATGGCCTCCAATGGGGCATAGCTGTTGTCCAGCAGAGCTCCTACTCTCAACACACTGCAGATACTCTGTGTTCTATGTGTGCCAGGCCGAGGACACCATTGGAAAGTTCTGCCCAAGACAAGAGTCCCACCTTCACACCCCAGCACGAGACATCTTTACCATGTAACTCTCTCTGGGGCTCAGAAGGGTAGGCTTTCAAGTCATCATCAACCCAAACCCTAGTCTTTTACCTGCCTTCCTGTTTCCAGTGATAGAAATGGATAGAGAAACTTTGGCGATTGTTTTCTTCTTTTTCTTCCTCTCTCTAGATGCATCACAGTGCCTTCTTTGTAATTCCTCAGGGAATTTCTTGAATTCTCTGTGTGATTCCTGTGCATCTTGCCTTTGATTTTCACCCTTAGTATGACAGGTCCAGTGTCTACCATGGCTTCCTACCTGGGGCACCTTGCCCCCCTCAGCCTTCCTGTGCACCCACCCCCGCATCCCTGTTCACCTTGAGCTCTGAGCAGTTACTCCAGCTAAGGACTCTTCAGTGTTTCCATGATGTGATTGACACAAAATGAACTCTGCTACCTGACTTTTTTCAATAAAACAGTTTTTATTAAGCCCCCCAGAAGACTCCATTTATTCTAGCGTGGGCGTGTCTCTCTTCTGTTCTTGCTCGACCTTTCCAGGAGCATTTGATGTATTCCTTTGTCATGGTTTCTAGGATAAAACTTTCCTGTTTTTTTTCCTCCTTCTTCTTCTTTACCCTTTGGCTCTTTCTCGTCCACTCTATCTCTCAACTCTGTCTTTGGTCAATCTTCTATAAAGCCCATCATATAAATTATTTATTTCTGATAATGTATTTTCCAATTCTAGAATTCCCATTTGGCTTTTTCTTGTAGTTTCCATTTCTCTGCTGAATTTATCCTTTTTTTTTTTTTTCATGTACGTTGTCCATGTTTCCCCTAGATAGTATATATATCACAGATAAAGTCCTTGTCTGCTTATTCTACCATCTGGGTTATTTGTAGATTTGTCTGTACAAGCTATCTTATCTCTTAGTTGTGAGTCACATTTTTCTGCTTCTTTGCATGTCTATGAGTTGTTATTTATGCCAGACATTGTGTGTTGACTGAGGTAGATAATAAAAAAAGAACGCCGCATTTCTATCAGGTTGCTAAAGGTGGGGGACTGAGTTAATCCCATACATACTTTAGCAATATCTGGGCTTTAAATTCAGCTTAGTTGCAGCTTTTAGTTAAATTCAGTTTTCACCACTGAGTTCAAGTATTTCAGGATGTGATCAGTGTTTAACCTATAGTTGGGCTAGGAAGCTGAGCACCTGCAGAGACCAGAGAGTTCTCTCTAGTGTTACGGCCCTGACATTAGTCTCCTGAATCAAAGGATCTCTCTCTCTCCCCTTCCCATCCCTCACTCTCCCTTTTCCCCCTTTCTGCTATAAAGCTCAGCTGCCAGCTGTTTGGACCCTTGCATCACCTACATGTTTCAGATCATTTTACTCTCACTTTCTCTCTCTATCCCCCTACTTGCTGTTCCTAAGTTCACAACTTTCCTTCCAGTTGGGCACACTCCCTACGGTTCCTACTCTTACCTTTCTCTCTCCAACTCCATCCCTTCAGCTGTTCTCCACCGCCCCCCACCCCCGTTTTTTCACTTCCTCCACTCCTTACCCATCTTCCAAGACAAATGCAGCTTCCCCCGCCACCCTTCCCAAAACTTCCCTAAGAACTCTACATTTATTTTGTTGCCCCACTGGAACTCTTTCATGGTTATCTGTGTACCCCCCGAATTTAACACATCAGGAATGCGTGTACAAGATCTGTAGTAGCACGTAATGCACCCAGTGAAGTTGGGTTATCTCCTTGGCTGAGCTGATAGCTCTTGAGAAACAAGAACAGCTTTCTCCATTTTCTCCTTTTATGCTTCTTTTGAAAGCCCAGACAATGCCTAGTGTTGTGTTAATGGGATGGCGGTCACAGGTAGGTGTTACATCGTTACTGTCCTGTGACAGTGGGAGCTCTAGGGGAGGGTGGACAGTATCTTCCTTGTTTGCTGCTAGCACCTGCAGAACAGTGCTGTTTTGGCATCTAGTAGATACTAAGTTTTATTTGAATGAATAACAGGTTGAAGTCATATATTGCGGTTTCAAAAACCAAATTCCCATGGTCACGTGTAGACTTTCCTAATTATTCAAGATTGGTTTGTAGTTTTAACCTACACCAGACATCTTTGACAGTTGAGATCTACCTACCCTCCTCCTTCTTTCTCACCTAGAACATACCACCACCAACCACTACACCCCTAAAAATAGAACTGTGTGCCTTATTTTTATTATGCAAACCAAAGCAGATGAGAAGCATTTTGTTAGATCATGGTTCTGATCTCGGTTGTACCTCGAACTCACCCGAACCCATCCCCAGAGACGCTCAGGTATTTCCGTTTGTTGTGAGGCTTCCTGGGGGACTGTCATAGATAGCCAAGGTTGAGAACCACTCCTCCAGAGTCCAGTGAGACCCATCGTAAATAAAGCAGCCCGCTGACCTCCTGCAAAGCTGTCTTCTCTCAATTTTGTAATATTTTATAATGGCGATTCTAACCCTAAGTGTTTTCCTCCAAGACATCCCATTTCTTCAATTGGAACACAGAATTTTTCTCCAGAAATTATTCTGTTCCAGACTTTTCCTTACAGTACTGTATGTCATGAATAATGGCTTTGAAATAGCCAATTTCCAATAACATCACCACGAATGGCATTGACATCTAGAGTCAAAACCAAGCATAGGAACATCCAGTGGGTATTATGACTCCCTTGTTTCAGTATGATTTCTCACAGCACACTTAGATGAACATATCATGAACTTCTCCAGCTTGGCAAAGCGTTCTGACTACCTTTTCGCTTAATAAAGGTTTTTATGTTTAAAGACAGATGTAATCAAGAGGACGGGTGTAAAGAGCTTGTTGGAAATTTCACATGCAAGGGTAACCTGACAACAGAGGTCAGCACTTATACGACCACAGGGAGTGTCTCAAATCGTCTCATGGGGGGTGGGGGGACGCCTAGGTGGTGCAGTGGGTTAAGCCTCCAACTCTTGGCTTCAGCTCAGATCATGATCTCAGGGTCATGAGATCAAGCCCATGTCGGGCTCCGTGCTGAGCATGGGGACTGCTTGATATTCTCTCTCTCCCTCTCCCTCTGCCCACCACCCACCCCCTGCCCCGTTTTGCGCACTCTCTCTATAAAAAAAAGAAAAGTCTTGTAACGGGACAGGGTTTTCCCTTGATGTCACCCTCACTCACTTAGGGTGTCCAAGCTCCCCACTGTCCAGGCAGCCTGCATGCCTCTGGCATGGGCATAGTGAGCTGGGAGGACTGAAGGCGCGGCACTGCTCCCTAGCACCCCCTGCCCTTGGCTCCAGTCTTAGCTAATCTTTGGAACCTGAAACCCTGATCCTTCAAGCAGAATCCAGGTGGTCCCTCTCCTACTCAGGTCCATGGCTTCTTTGAGATTTGTGTCTGCCTAGGTGTGTTGGTTGCGAAAGAAAAAAAAAATGCCCTCGGGGTACCTGTTAGCAAGCAAAGGAGAAGAAAAATAAGCCGGTTTTGGCTGCTACCTTATACCTTATGCCTGAATGATTTTTAAAGTGTGTTCTCCGTGATACGCAGAGGGGATGCTAGGCAGTGTGTGTTTTAAGTTGCTTTTGAGTCTGTTGTGACAGGGTTTCTCAGATGCCTCTCCATCTGAGTAGCAGAGTATGTTGTGTTCAGGGTTCTCTGGGGTTTCGTGTGGAGGCTGCATCAGCTATGGCGAGAAGTCATAGGTTCCCTTGAGGACCAAGCTTTTGACCTTGCTTTTCTGGCAGGATGCTAATGAACCCAACTGAGGAATGGCAGACAGTGGGGAGACCCAAGGAGTAATTCCCCTGGCCATACCGAACCTTCCTCAGTTGACCTGATACTCAACACCCCAGTGTGAGTGTCACCTCCCTCTGTGACACCTCACTTACCCAAAGGAGAGTGATACTGGAATTGTATTCCATTGTCACCAACTCTCACTGTTGGTCCAGGCTGGGGGACAAGAGGTGGTGGTTAAAAAGAGGTAGGGTAGGGGATGAATATCGGCAAGGATATTTGTTGATGAGGGAAAAGGGTGTTGTTTCCAAAGCATCATCATAAGGGAAAATGCAGAATTTTCACCCACCTGCTTCTATGAGGCAGAGGGCCAGAGCTAGCTGAAAACATTGAATTACAAAGTAGAGGGCCTCCCCTGGATCACTGTGTCCCATGGTAATCACGTGACCATGCTACCCAATGGGGCAGTAAGGCTCTATGAGCAGCAACCAACCAATACCAAGCACTCAGTAATTAAGTACAGTGGACAACAAAGTGCACCTTAAATGGGTGAGCGAGCCCACATGTGTAAGTATGATTGCAGTCATTGGGCGCCCATGGAAAGGGGCAGACTACCTGAGTCATGCTTGGCCAGTTCCCACCTTGGCTTAAGGCAGCCTGGCAGCAACCCTGTTTTCCAGGTTCCCACTGGCTCCAAAGGCAACCCCAGGCAAGTCTGCTGGGCTTGAGGCAGAGACAGAGGGAAGGTTTTGGGGGTGTTGGAATGGGAGCCATATCTGGAGAACAGTGCTGGGAAAACAGGAAACCACAGACAAGAGACAATATTAATGACAGTAACAGGCACAAACAGTGCCCCGTGGTTAACCTGCGCCCGCCTGCTCCCTGAAGCCCGTGGTAAACCGCGTGCAGCATACACAAACAGCAAGCCCCTGGAATCCCAGGCTAACTAGACTAACAAATCCGCTAGCTGGTCTTACAAGGAGCAAGGGGATTGAAATGTATCCAGACTTCACTATAAACTTGATGAATTCATAATTTTTCTCTAAATATTCTGCTGAACTTTTTGAAACAAATACTGCATTTCTGTGTGGCTTTGGTAAGAGATTTTAACTCATGGGACTGACAAAGCCCGGTGGACCTAGGCCTGGGGTGGGGATTCTGTCAGCTACGGGCCAGCTGCAGTCTTGTCCTCTGGGAGATGGAGTAACGTTCCAGGGGTCTCCTACTTCATGGGAGGGGGAGCAGAGGGAGTGGGGAAGGAGGAAAAAGGTGTGTGGAATGGACCCGCCCATCGTGGAGACACATATTCTGGTGACTTCCATGCTTCCTGTCATGACCGTGTCTTCTCATCTTTCCACGGTTCTCTGCCCACAGATGGTGGGAGCCAGCCTCCATGTTGTTTGGAAATCTCCAGGCTCAGGACATTTCACAGATTATATTTGTTATCTAGTCTTTGCTCAGTCTTTTTTTTTTTTTTTTAATACAGAGACCTGTGAGATTCTTTACTTGAAACATAGAAAAGACAGGGTTCAAATATGTGCATAAGGTTAGCTCCATGACTGGGCTGAAGCAAGCTGGTACTGTTACTTGGAGGACGGAAGGGGAATGAAATGGGTTCCTCTTAGGCTTCGTCTTTTCCTGATGTTCCCTAATGTGTTCTCTCTCTCTTTCTTTCTCTCTCTCTCTTTCTCTTTTTCTCAAAGAGTATATGGGATTTTATTTAATTTTAAAATTTGGAAATTTAACAAATTATAAAAATTAACAATTCGTCTTCATTCTCTCAAGTATAATGGTCATGGCCCCAAAGAAACCATTATAAGGCTGTTGGAGACAGCCTGACAGTCCTTGATTCCATTAGGTTAGGAAAGGCTGTTTATTTTGTTGTTGAATTGCTTAAGGAAAAAAAAATTTTTTATAATAATATTTTTTATTATATTATGTTAGTCACCATACAGTACATCCCCGGTTTCCGATGTAAAGCTCGATGATTCATTAGTTGCATATAACACCCAGTGCGCCATTGCAATACGTGCCCTCCTTACTACCCATCACCGGACTATCCCATTCCCCCACCCCTTAAGGAAAATTTAATTTTTTTTTTTTTTTTACAAAAGCCATCCACTGGTATTCATTTGTCTACCTTTCTTGAAATATAAGAGAATGTACTTCTCAATTGTGGTTCCCTGAAGTTCTGAAGTCATCTTATTCTGTTTCCTAATGCCACTGGCATTTCTAGGCTCTGCTCTCCTCACCCAGCCTGGTAGACTCCCGCACGGGAGGTTTGATCACCGGACCTGGAGGAGATCAGCTTATTGATAGAATCGATGAGTCAGAAACATTACTAGAATTACTCAGAGTCAGGGGTCTGTTATTTATTTTTGCTTGTGAACTTTCTAAAAGGCTTTTGGACAACAATTTACCTCCCTCACACTTTTAAATTTAAATTGTTGCCAAAGATGTTTATTTTAAAAATAAAATTGACACATCCCTCTTTTAAATATAGCTAAGAAATCTGAATGCCATAGTGGTTTAATATCCACCATTACCCTTTTTTTTAAATATTTTTTTATTATATTATGTTAGTCACCATACAGTATATCCCCGGTTTCCGATGTAAGGCTCGATGATTCATTAGTTCCGTATAACACCCAGTGCACCATGCAATACGTGCCCTCCTTACTACCCATCACCAGCCTATCCCATTCCCCTACCCCCTCCCCTCTGACCATTACCCTTTTTAATAATATACAAGCAGGTTCCTCATTAATGTTAGAAACTGAACATCATTCCTTTGCTCTTTAAACATGTGGCCATTCCACATTCCTCAAGAATTTTACCCTGATTGATGTATTTTATGCTAAAAAGTCTCTCACTGAGCATTCTTTCTGCAAATAGGATATATACAAATTAAAATGTATTTTTTTAAATATCTTTATGGTATTCGGTTTTAAGTTACAATTGTCTTATGGATTAAGTTGTTACTATAGTTATTAGTGGGATATAGTTGATCAAAATAACATGTATAATAAATCTTGGTTAAAATTTTTAATATAAAAAGTAAAATCCTATTGGAAATTTATTCCTTAGATGGATGAGCCCTTTATCCCAATCAATTCACAGAGTCAGAAATGAAGATTACTTATTGCTTAAATGAACAAGATTCAGTATCAGTCATTTCTCAATTTTTTAAATACATTTCAATACCGAGAAACATCACTCACACACATAAGGTGGAGGGAAGAGATCTTTCCTTACAGCAATCTCACTCGATTCCTTGACCTTCTTACACATTTTAATTTCAAAAATCTCATTGGGATTTATCATCAGAAGTTATCTTTAATCATCTATGAAATGACAGCTTCATTAGGTTCTCCTTCAATGTTGAAGGCGGTAAAAAATTGGAAGCTACCTTGTTGGGAAAAAAGATGAACTGCCCATCATTAGAGTTGCTTCCTTCTCAACCCAGACACGACACTTTGCAAGCACCTTGATCTGGACTCTGAAAATGTTGGTCGCTCTAGAGCAGGGAGGGATTTGACTTGGTTTGTGTTCATGGGGGGAAGGGAGGCTCTAAATGTAACGTGGATGTGTTTTCAAGCCGGTGAGTTTTGTTGTAACAGTGCGTAGGGAAGACGAGGGGCTGTAAATGGGTTCCCTGAAAACTCCAAATCCTGCATCCCCTCGCTTCCTGAAATGACAGGGTGCACAGGGCCCAGTATGGAGACCACTGTCCCAAGGTGGCCTGACCCTGACAGAGCTCTAGCTCTGACCTTCACGTTGTTCCCGCGTGACCGGGGGTCGATGTTAGAAGGATGTGCTTCATGATGGGTTGGCTGTGTTTCCACAAGCTGTTTCTACGCGGACCAATTCTGAGCCACGGTTCCCCAGAGGGAGCTTACCGCATTGAGAAAAGCAGCCAACTGTGTGGTGAGAAACACCAGGCAAGATTTAAGGATTACATTTGAAACTAATTAAGACTACAGTCCGAATTTTATGCTAGACCATAATTTCTTATCTACATATAAAGTATCATTACTGGGACAATGAGTAGCGTATTTAAAACTTCCTGGGGACTAATTAATATAACAAAGTCCAGCTTTCAGACTGGAAGCTTCATGATTCTGTTCTCATATCGTAAAAATCTAACATGATTGTTTAATACAGTCGCCAAGATATCGTAGTAAGAAATAGCTGGATATTTCAAGAGGTTAGCATCATTTGCTCCTTGTGTATTGACTTCCAAGTGTAGAATTAATTTATCTCCTTATTCATTCATTTGACCAATAGTTGTTGAATGCCTACTATGTGCCGATCGCAGTAGGCCATCTGAGTTTCTGCTTTGTGGCTTGTGGTTCTAGGGGTGGAAAAAGAAGCAAACATGTTTACTTAGTGCTTTGGCCGTGAATAAACAGGTCTAAGGGATTGGAGTGTGAGGACGGGAGGTGGTCAGGAATGATTCTACCAGGAGGTCACCTTCAAGCAACTCCTGGGTGATGGGCAACAGCCCGACCTTAAGCCATCTAGAAAAAGGGCTTTCTGGGCAAAAGGAACAGCCACGGCGAAAAGTCTGCTGCCGGAGGGAGCTCAGCCTGCAGCGGAGACAGTGGTAAGGTCAACGTTGTTGCAGCCAGCAAGTGAGACAGGAAAGGTCAGAGAGGATGGTGGTGAGGTTAAGATCCCTTGAAGCCTGGATAAAGAGTCTGAAGGTTTTGGCGAGGGAGAGCATGGTGGGATTTACGTGATTCAGGGTCCTCTCTGGCTGCTGGTTGGAGACTGTAGATCTTGGGAAGGCCAGTGGGGGCTTGACTTCCACAGTCTGGAAGGAAGATCATGCCGCAGGGTGCCAGAGCTGTAGCAGAGGGCTGGGGGAAGCCTTTCGAAGGTGGAGCCAATGGGATTCGTTGATGGATGGAGTACAAACTAGGAATAATACTAACAGATAGGAAAGGGACTAACAAATCGGCTGGTAGAATCAGGAGTTTGGTTTTGGACTGCAAGTTTGAAAGGAAAGATACCTCGTAGGGAGTTGGAAATACACGTTTGAAGCTGAGGACTGATATATTAATTGGTTCATCATCAGTGATGATAAAACAAAAAGGATATTTAAAGTCACGGTCCAATTATTTCAATTCTGTAAATACAGAAACAGCTACGGGAAGCCTCATCTTAAAATAAAATGCCTAGCCACAGGTAGACAAGCATTTCTTGGCTCATTAACCAAAGAGAGGTTTCTTACATAATTTCATTCTTCTTTTTTTTCCCCCTTTGAATAGAGCAGACAAGAGATAATGTTCTTTCTTTGCATGAGTGCGACTGAAAAATATAAACCCACATATGTTCAAATAATTTTAGCATTATCTGTAGGTCATACTGTGAAGCACTTTTAAGTTTGTCTTCCTTGTTCAAGCAAAGAGCTCATTCCTACACTATAGGAGAGGCGACTGTGCCTGTTCCTCTCCCCCAAGGGAAAAATATAGGGACAGGAGTGGGGGTGGGGTGAGGGTCAACGGGGTCAGACTGACGAGCACCCTGGGTTTCCATCCGCTGGTCTAGACTCTCTTCTCAGGTATTAGTTGGTTTACTTTTCTCTCCTGAGGTTCGTTATTCTGCACAGTCCTATTTTACTACTGAAATCATCTTTCAGGTCAGGTGTGCACGTGAAGTCGTCCCCTATTATGCTGCTCTGGGAATTCGCGAATCCCTGGCAACAGGACCACATACCCTGTCATCCTGTCTTGTTCGGCTTTCCACGTGGCAGAAATTGTTTCCGGGGCTCTACTCATTATTTATCCCAGGAATACATTCTGAGGGAAATGCTGCTCGTATATTTATAAATGCGGCAGGGGTAGCTACCTCCCCTTGACAGCACTCGTACAAACGCTGTGGTCGTCAACTTATCTTCCATTTTTCAGCCGTGCGCAGGTCCTGGCAGGAAACTTCATCAAACGTTTACAGGTGACGGTAGCCTGCAGTGAGGCAAAAGCTTGCAGGAGATACAAATCTAATTGATAGAGGACCATTCGAGACACCTTGTCGTCAAACTCGCCTTATTTGGCAGGAAGAGATATTTTGCTGCCTTCTTTTTCAGTTTTAGGGAATGACAATTTCACTTGTGTTGCTGTCTGTGGGTATAGATGCAGACATAGGGGTAGATGGGATAGACCGGTGATGGGTAGGAAGGAGGGCACGTATTGCATGGTGCACTGGGTGTTATACGCAACTAATGAATCATCGAACTTTATATCGGAAACCGGGGATGTACTGTATGGTGACTAACATAATATAATAAAAAATCATTAAAAAAAAAAGAAGAAGAAATTGGGTGCAGAGAGTTGCGGTGATACTTTTTCTTATGACTTGAATACTTTGCTTTTTCCATTCAATGGGATTTTGGTTGGTTATAGGTGAATGGTTTTCCTAACCTTATATATACCTGGGTCTTTGTATGCCACCAGAGTTTTTATAAGCAGTGTGATTTTTTGGCCCAAGACATTTTTAGAGATGTATGTGACTCATGTGCCGTAGAAAATTGTGGCAGAAAATCGTGCCTCCATATTCACAGCGGATTGTTCATGTCTTTTCCCTCACGACCGAGACCCAGCTCTGTGGTTGTACTGGGGTACAGACCACCCCGGTAAACAATCAGCGTACCTCCCTGCAAGCTTCCTGCTTCCTCTCATTTCCCGGCTGCTTGAGGACTGAAGAGTCTTTCTGGTTCTGATAACCCCAGATGTCAGCCTTGGGAGAGCTGTCCTATACTTAGAGGCATGAGCTGGAAGAGGGATGTTGGCAAAGGCATGCAGTTTTCTAGAATGCAGATTAAAGGACAGGCGTAATTCTATCGATAGACGTATTTCACAGCAATATAACACAAAGCAGGGATTCCACACATAGAGATGAAGCGAAAAATGCTCAGCAGGAAATGACCTTCAGAAATCTTCAGAATGGTCCATGTCCTGACCTGACCCCGAGGCCCCTGAGTCTGAGTCTCTGGCATGGAGCCTGAGCGAGCATCTCTGTGTTTCCAGAGCTCTGCAGGCAATTATGATACACAGTCAGTTTGAGCATCATACCTGTTGTTTTGTGCTCGTTCTTAATCGGCCAGCCACTTCTCCCTATGAACACGTTCTGCCCTTTCCACTTCCTCGGCTACTTTTACTGAGCTCTGAATTGCTGTTTACAGAGAGCATTAGCACCTTCAACAGACTCAAGTCAAGTGCCATGAAGACTGTGCAGTGAAGCCATGGATTTAAATTACACAAGCAGTTTGGAGGAGAGACGATGTCATTCTGAAATAAGTTATGTGAACCTTACCAGGTTGCATTATACACTAAACGTAGGAATACAACTACAATGTTTTCCTGGATTTGTTTAAATTCATTTATTCTCCATCTCCTTCGTCAATATTTCTTTAGGGGGCGTCTATGTCATTTCGCTCAGTGAGCATGAACTGAGTGATGACCACGTTCAAGGCATCATGCTGGGGGCTGTGATTCGGGGACAGGTGTTTATTTAGATTCCCCAAAGAAGATTCACAGATAGTCCTGAGATGGGAAGGACTTGTTCTCAGAAATGAAAGCAATTGTTCACGCATCGAATTTTAATTCAAACATGTACCTAGCAAAGGCCCAGTAGTGGGAGACACCCATGTCTCACCTCCATCATCCAGAGTCCCAGCATGAGACTCAGTCCTTCTGAGTGGGTGCATCTGAGATCCCACACCACCGTGTGGGCGGTGACCACAGAGCCCACTTCTCTCTGCCACCAGGAAACCTGGTCAAACCCAACAGGATTGCAGGTTGACGTCCCCTGTCTGGCCACGTAGCTTGTGGCACTCCCCACTGGAGTTCCCGTCACACCCCCTTAGCCACAGCAATCTCACATGAGGCACAACTTACCTCAAAAAGCCAGTGCCAGCTACTTGGAGCCATGCATGCCCCACTCCTGGCTTCCGATGGTCTAGAGGAAGACTTTCGTCTGCCGACTTAGGTCGCAGTGATGGAGTGACGGGGGCAGGGAGAGGTGGTGAGTTCACTGACAATAGACCAGTTAACAGGAGAAAAGACCAATTTTATTCACATGCGTGCGGGCTATTCAGTAACCTGAATCATTCACTGAACAGCCAGGAGTAATGATTTATATACCAGCTTAAAAAGGAGATTGGGGGAAGGTAAAACTTCTAGGGGACACGAGTGGTGGGTGTGGTGGCTTCCATTAAGTTTATTTATGCAATTTCTCATCCCAGTGCTAATAGCCTTCTTCTTGGGGGAAGCTTCCCAGGAGGACGATTTATGGCCTCTTCCTTCTCAGAAAGCTCTGCCTTTAGTCAGATAAGGGAAGCTCGGAAAAGGCTTCTTTCTCCATCTGCTGTATTTCACCTGACTCCAGTTTAAAGTAATTTCTATGTCATTCTGCTGGGTCCCTTCAAGAGTTCGGGAGTTCTTGTTTAGCCTTACTTATGGCTACAGTTCCAATGTCCGTAACTCCATTTTCTCAGACCTTTTTACTCTTTTCATGCCTCAATCAAGCCCGTGGTGTAAAAGAAATGGTTTAGGTCTTGCCAGACCTCCAGAGAGCATTCACGCGACAGGTAGAAAATAGGAGCGTTCACACCACTGAACTTCAGCTGAGCAAAGAGCTGCTGTGAAGCCCGTGCGTTGTTCTGAGAAAGCAAGTCAAGGCTTCTGGTCTGCTGTTAGACATTGGAGAGGGTACCAGAAGAAAGAAGCTAGAAATAAACAGGCCATGTTCGAGGATGAAAATGTAACACTCTCCATATAGCTGTCAACACAGAAGTGTCTGGGACCGCTTAGTGGAAGGCACAGAGCGCTCCATGAGAACAGGATTATAAAACAGAAAGCCAAATGATGCCCCCAACAGAAACCTCGAGTCCTCTAGAAAGGGTTGGATTATGTTAACTATCCCATCTAGCAAGCCTTCAACTTTAACACAGAAGAGGCTCTAAGGCTTCACATACAGCAAAAGGCAAGTGGTTCTTTTCAAGGACAAGCTGGGGGTGATGTGTGGGGAGGGAGGCAAAGACTGGGACAGGCTGCAGGGCTGGGGGCTGAGGGTCATGTAGGTGGGTCTGAATCACGAAGTAGGGTTTGCAGGGAATTGAGGACGGCAAGAGGGATGTGTCTCCTATCCACTTCCATGTTACCTTTGATATTCCTTTTGTTTTATTTATTTTTAATTATTATTACTTTTTTAGTGCAAGAGAGAGCATGAGTAGGGGGAGGGGAAGAGAGAGAGAGAATCTCAAGCAGGCTCCATACTCAGTGAGGATCTCACAATCCTGAGCTGATATCAAGAGTCGGACACTCAACTACCCAGGAGCCTCACTGATAGTCCTTTTGGTATCGTTTTCCTTTGCTTATCTTTTATTTCTGGCTCAGGGACAGGTGGTGGTGTACATTTTCTAGCTTGAATCCCTTGGGCAGATTATGTGCCTGTGCCTGTGCCTGTGCCTTTGTTTCTTCGTGGAGATGAGGACCGTGTTGGCCCCATAGAGCTGTCCTGAGGAATAAGTGAAGACATACAGAGTGCTTAGAACCACACCGGCAACATGGCGGCCCTCACAGTCAGCAGTTCCTCCTCTGCCTCAGGACCAGCTCGTTCTAGCTCTAGTAGCACTTTCTTACTTGCTTAGGCTCCTTCATAGATTTCTCTGGGTTTCGTGCAGGCTCCCAAGGCAAGGTTGTTCAGCGCCTCTGTTCTGTGAGAAAGAGATGAAGAACTCGCAGTGTGAGGTTATTGCACGTTGATCGTGATGAGGCCTTTCTTCCAAAGCACATTTTTCATTTTAGTGTAGCACAAATCTTTGTTTACGCAGATGCTTAATTTTTCCCGAAAAGAAATGTACTCCTTTCCCCAAGATTTTATATCTGGGCATCATCTCTCTATTCTTCCAAGCAGCCCCCTGGTAAATAATGGAACAGGGAGAGGAAGTGTTGACAATAATGAGCTCTCTGCAAATGACACAAGGAGCTGGAATCCTAAGTACCTATAATTATATTCTCCTGCACATGTGCAGACTTTGATAAAAAGAGGGAGCCCGTTCTGTTATTCCTTAATTTTAAGAGGAAGAAACTGCCAAGAACTCCAGGTGTTAATTACCAAAACAAGCTCGCTTGAAACAAATCCAGCTATGTGGACACAAACTAGAAGATCAAATACATTTTGTGACCTGCTACGTGGACCCTTGTCAAGGGGTTCTGTCCTTCCACGTAACTGTGTCTGACTTTGATACGCCACGAAGGCCGCACTGTCTAAATGGCGCGCCAGAAAATAGCCATCTCTCGGTGTCTGCAATGAACCATGAAACACCTCAGGTAAAAAGTACATTTTTAGGCGAATCCTTTGAGACGAGGATCCTGAGGAAGGATTTGAGGGCATGATCCAGTGTGGTTGAATTCCTTCTTTGGTATTAAATACGCTTTGCTTTAAACCAAAGAGCTCAGACTCTTCCTACAGACGTTGCAATTCATCTATTTTACTCATGGCACCGTTTTTAAGTTTTTCTCCCCCCTCTGGAACTTCTCTGATAAGTTTGCCTCCACTTACAAAAACATCAAAGCCTAGAAAGAAATTATTAGAAAAGACGAAAGAAAAGCACCTTTAGTTTAAGCTTCAAATGAGACCAAATTGATTAGGCCTCTGAAGTCAGGTGGCCCGGCAAGAAGCTTACAGCAAATCATGTCTGTCGTCCTCTGCTTCTTCTAACTTCTCTTTGAAACTGTGAGGAAACTGCCTACATCTGTTTAAGAGAGGCTGATGAAATCTGAAACCAAACTAGCTGTTGCTCTATTTGAGTCTTGTTTATTCTAAATAAGATGAAAATCAACACAAGAGAAAAGGCAGTGTAGGCACAGACCAAAGGAATGCCTCCTTAATTAAAATATACCAACCTCAAGTGTTATACAATAATTTTTACGGCATATCTAATGAAGGGCAAGCACAAAAACCTTGTTGCCTCAGATGCCCTTACCTACTTGCATTTCTAGAGAGAAAAAAAATGGTCCTCAGTGGTGTGTCATGCTGGCTCCCCAGATATCATCGACACAGCCTGTTGCAGAAACAAAGCTGAGTTTGCTGCACACCACGGTGAGGGATGACATCACTCCGTGGAGCTTTGCCCGTGTCAGAGGGGCGAGGGGCCATCCAATTTTGTTGGGAATCTGAGTTTGATGTAAGGTGGGTCTTCTAAGGCCACGACTTTCTGACTCGTAGAAACAGGAGTTCAGAGAGTGGTAGAGTACAAGGCCTCTGTTGATGCTTTCAGTTGAAACTTGATGGGTCTTTCTGCAAGTTTCTGTGTGGAGCAGTCAAGTTCATTGCCTGGGCAAGATTCTCTTGGAATGGTAAATGCTGTTCACGAGGACAGTGAGATAATAAGGTGATGTCAATGCTTGTCTCCTTGTCCAGGCTGTTTGTAGGTAGGGGGATGGGGCGAGAGTAGGGGGAGGGGGTTTCAGTTCTCCGTGGCCTGAAAGGGGACATGCATCTTGAGAATTGCTCTGTTTCATTATGGACAGATAGCCAGGTGGCATGGAGAACTCATAGAGGCACTGATGTTGCAAAGCTATGATGATACAAATTCATTTGCATTTAACTTTAACAGCATTTGGGCTCCAGGGTCACCACCTCTCTACCCACACTCAATTACTTCCTCCCAGATTGGTGTGAGGAGTGTGACTAAGGATCTCTGCTCTCAGAAAGTGGGTCACTCAGCTGGGGACCCAGCACCAGCCCATTTCAAACCACACCTATATATTCACAGATGTTCAAATAAGGGTACACACTTCAAGTGTTGTTGGAGTTCACGGAAGGTAAACAATATGGGGTGATGTTGCTGATTAAATTCACAGCTTTAAGTTCTGAAACAATAAACTGAAATTGAGTATTCTTCAGTAAATTTTATTTTGAAGTTTATTTTCCCTTTTGGGAGGAACCATAGGTCTCATCATGTCATTCCTATTTGCCTGTTGAATAAGTCCCAGATCAACAAAATCTCAGATTATCAATAAATATCTGTCAAATGAACAAATAGTTAATATTCATGCTTTAAATTCATAGAGAATAGACATTACAGAATCTATGGCTTTAAAAGATCTATTTCTTAAAAAGCAGGGGAAAATGTCTCAGTTCTCACAGAATCTTTAGCAATTCTGACTTCCTAGGTATTAAAACATTTTCATATATCCTACAAGCTTATTTATTAGTGTCAAATATCTATATTTCTCTCTCTCTCACTTCTTTTCTCCTGGTATTAGGCATGCCAAAAGAAGTTCCAAATGCACGGATTGAATCAGTGGCTCACAATGTAGTTAAAGCTCCTGCCAGCCAGAGTTCCTGTCAATTCATCCTAACTCGCTACCAACATTGGTGAAATTAACTAGGGAGTCACGCCTCCATTTTTCACATGCTTGTTGCCCTGGCCAGATTTCAGTATGGCTGATTGCTTGTCCCCCATCCAGAATTCTCTTAAATTTCAATTAGCTTGTGTATCTCTCTGCGTATTCTACTCTTCGTGGGTGCCCACTGGTGCTCTTAGCCATTGGGTAGATATCGTGTTGCATCCTAGAGATGGCAGCATGTCTTAATAAAGAGCCTCCCTGAGACCCATGAGCAGGAATGCCACCAGCCAATCTAGACAGTTTATTTAAGAATGCACACATTTTCATGCTGGTGGTGGCAGGAGGAAGAGGGAGGTGTGGAAATAAACAGAGACCAAGCAAATGGAAAAAAGCAAAGTCTATCTATTCTGAGCTTCCTATAACAAAGGAGTCAGCCACCATCACCTACTTGCATTTGGCAAAGAGTCAAAGCAGGCAGCAGAATGGAAAGCTTCATAGTAGAGAAAAGGGAAGGTTTTGGATGTGCCCTGGATTGCCTGTTGGCATGGGGAAGTTGAAAGACTATCCAGAGTGCTTAGTGAGGGGTGCATATTTGGCTTTCTCTACTTGGTCCAAAACTGATTCCTAAATTAAGGAACCTGCCAGTTATTAATCAAGTACTGACCATTTGGAGGCAATTATTATAAAAGTTATTGCTCAGCTTCCTAGATTATCACTGGAGATAGCTCCCTGCAAGTCTGACTTATAGCAGGCTGGCTTCCTGGTCTACCGAAGATAAGGGACTGGTTTTCTGGGCAGGCCGTTGCAGGATGTGGATCAAGTTCTATTTCTTACACAGTCTGGCCTTTGTCTGTTCATAGATTCAGTCTCTCCATGGTAATATATGGGGAAGTTATAATGTAACAGAGCTCTGATTCTAAAATAGACTTTATTGTAAATTAGTCTTTAGAGTTGTAATAAAATTAAACATAGCCAGGTTATTTGGAATCAATTATCTACTCTAGGTTTTTCTCCCTCAGATATTAAGTGCATAGGCCAGTCTGTAGCAGTGGGCACTAAGTGGGCAGTGAGTTGGTGGATACCTCTAAACGTGTTTCCTGCTTGGAAATGTTTGTGAGCTCTTGGTCAAAAGGTCTAGGAGACCTGCGTGGAGAAAGAACCTGGCTTCAGAGAAGAAGGAAATACATCAGACTGATAGGGAAGGAAAAGGGAAGAGCACTGAGTTAGAATTTCATGGACTAAATAACACATACCGAATTCTCTAGTGTATACCATTTAAATAGCAAATTGCTAAGAAGAGATCATTGAAGTGCTGCTTTATTCAACCTGATAGACTCCTTCATTGAACACTTGTTGGGCCCTACTATGAGTCTGGCACTAGAAATATCTCCTCTGTTATCTGTGAACAGCTGTTTGTAACCACACGAGGAAAATAGTATGTATCTTCGTTAAGACAATACATTGCTCGTGCCATACAAATTTAGTATTTAGCCGGAATGACCAACTCCTAGAAGATATCAATGGTGAGCGATTTCCTCCTTAAGCAAAAAGCACTTTTGATGTTACTTTTGCAGAGGTGGTATTGAAACCAGTTATTTATTGACTACTACAAGGCACAAGGGACTGGATTGGGTGTTTGAAGGATGGCAGCTATTTCCGGACTTGAAAGAATATGGGGAAGCCTCGTAGATGAGGGAAAGACAAATATATCTTCAATGCGTTGGTAGATGGTAAATATGGCTCATGAGTGATGTAAACTCAAGGGCTCCCTGGGCTCTCCCTGGGGAGGGTGCTGTTTCCTTGCCGCTGGTGAGCAGGGGAGTCTTACGTTTTCATTTGTCAGGTTGAAAGTTAGTACACCACCCATGCCAATGCATGTTTAGACATTTATTTTTTTCTACGTGCATGTTCCCACCATCGCATTCTGCAGACAAGTGAGAGAGGAAATTTGACAAGCAATTTGTATTATGTCAGTTACACCAAATCACATCCCGCGTCTGCCCCTCTAATCACACAAAAGCTTCCCAAGGCCCGTGAGGTGTGAAGTTCCAGGGGCTTATGAGGTTCTTGAGGCAAAGTGAGAACTACAGAGTAGACATGAGGAGACTTCAGCAAAAAGAATCCTCCTTTCAGCCGCTTACTACAACTGTCCTGTGACTTCCAGAAAGTGACTTACCTCCACCTATTTCTAGCCATTACCTGGTGTAAATGTTCGTGTCCCCCCCACAATTCATATGGTGAAGTCTTAACCCCCAGTGGGATCGTATTTGGAGGTGGAGCCTTTGGGAGGTGATTACGTTTAGAGGAGGTCATGAGGTTAAGACCGTTTTAATGAGACGAGTGCCCTTTTGTAAGAAGAGGACGTGTGTGCACTAAGAAACAGCCACGTGACCACCCAGAGAAAAATGCTGTCTACAAGCCTGGAACACCAGGAACCTAAGGTGCTGTATCTTGATCTTGAACGTTCCATCGTCCAGTCTGAGAAACAAATGTCTGTTGTCTACTGTTTGAGCCACGCAGCCTGTGGGACTTTATTATAGCCGCCCAGGATGACAAAGACACCTCACTGTCAATCTCTAGATCAACAGCTTTCAGTGAGGGACAGTTTTGCCCCCCTACCCCGGGGGGATGTTTGGCAATGTCTGGAGAAAGTTGTTCTCTGTATCGTGGGTTTGCTCGTGAGTAGAGGCCAGGGATGCTGCTAACCATCCCGCAGTGTGCGGGACGGCCCGACAGCCCCCTTAACAAAGCAGGAGGCAGGCAACATATCAGTGGTGCCGAAGCTGAGGAAACCCCCTCCAGATCCTCCACAGCCTTCTGCGTAGAAGCCTTGGAAACCTGAGCATTCCCATCTCTCCCCAGTAGCATGTTATTTCCTGAAAAGCACCCCATCAAAGCATGACTCTTGGCAGGCCAGATCACTTTATCCGGAAAAAGCCCAGGTGGACCTCTCCAGATGATTGTGCTGTGTCCTCTTGTACACGCTGGGGCCCCACACCTTCCTGTCCCTGCTGGCTCACCATGGAAACTGTGCAGGCCGGGTGGTCCCAGCAACTCACGAAAGGAAGATGTGCATCCTGGGGCGGATGCTCCCACTATGAGAGAATGGTCCAGAAACACTCTGTGGCCAGTTTGCTCCAAACTGTTTCTCTCACTCTGCGTAGACCCTTTTGGTTTCCCAGGCAACTAAATTTGTTACTGAAAAATCCACACATGCAAGACTTTTATGGTGAAAATAAAACAAGCAACTACTTTCACTTGGGGAATAGCTTAGGCTTCAGTTTTAAATACTGTCTTAGGATGCCTGACTGGTTTGGGTTGGGTGGTTGGGTGAGGTTCTGGTGTGTCTGTTCATGGCTGCTTTCCAGATGTAGAGATTGGATTATGCATTGAAGGATGCAGTGCAGTGTTTGTGGAATCAATGCCTACCTGATCCAGGCCAGTCCCAGGTGCTAGGAACTTGGGTGATAAGCACCTGTACCCCTTGCCTCAAGGAGGTGACTGAGGTGAACAGACCCTCACATTCTGCTAGGGATAAGCCTGCGTTTGGGGTGGGGAGGGGGCCGCTAAAGCAGCTTCAGGAGAAGGGGAAATTGGAATGCCTTCCTAAATGACATGACCCTGAGCTGAGCCTGGAGAAGTTGGAGTTAACCAGACAAAGGAGCAAACAACGCAGGAAGCAAGAACAAAGGGAGTTAAACCCCAGCACCGATCTCCTGTATGATATTCGCAAAATTACAAGCAGGGCCACCTGGTGGGAGGAGAGAGGCTCCCTCCACCTGCAGAGGCCCCAGAGAGCTTGTGTTTTGTCTGATGAGCGAGCAGAGCCACAGATGTGGTCAGCAGGAGAGTGACACACCCAGGCCCATGCTCCCAGTTCACTTCAGCTCAGATGAAAACGTAAGTTATTTGCATACATTAGGGCACATTCAGACCCATACTACAGTATCACACAATGAAATAGATTGATTTTTCTGTTTTTATTGACCTCCCAGTGAACAAAGTCACAGTATTTATGTATGTTTTCCATTTTCTCCACACACCTAAATCTACATATATTCTGTCCTTCCCTCAGGTAGACAAGAAACCCCTTGGTGGATAATTGCTTGCCTTGTTATAAACCCAGAGCCCAGCACAATAGAAAAAACCATGGAAAAGAACCCAAAGCATTTTTTTGTCGTTGCTGTTGGTGGTAGGCTGTGTGTTACATGACTTATTTCCTGTGTTCCTTCAGAACCAATGTCCCAGCCCCCTTCCCCTGATGTCATCTTCCCGGACAGGTAGAGGGGCAGGTAGAGAGGCATCCTGGTTTCTCGGAAGCATGCAGAGCTCTGCGTGCCAGTAATCTTTGATTTCCAAGATAGCTCCTGTGCAACCACTCACTTCCTGAGAGAATCACGGCCTTCTCTGCAGAGATGTTAGCAGTGAGGACACCTGTCGAATTAACCCTCCCAAAATTCATGAAGAGACTGTTGAAAGGAGTAACTTATTTTGACAGAATTTTAAGCTTTATGTTCTGTTCCAAATAACGTTGGAGATTATCCCCATAAGACTCCTGGACTCTATGTTGCTGTTCAGGACTTTCTAGAGAAACTGGTCTTGAGCTTGCCAGTGCATCAGCGCTGGGTCTACGTGTAGTTGACTCTGGGGAATGCAAAGCGAGTTGTCTTTTTAACAGGTTAGGATGAAGCAGAATCCAGTGGTGTGACAGCAGTGTGTTGCAGCTGATGTTATGGGCTGATCCATCCTCATGTTTATTTACTTCTGTTATTTTGTCTTAAACGCTAATCTTAGAGACCTAGGAGGTGGGGATGTCACTCAAGGAGAGCCCGAAAGTGCTCGATGCAGAATGACAAATTACATGCAACTGCCTGTGACTGATGACGCATGAATATTTGTCAAATAAAACAAAAGCTAGTTAACCGTTATTTGTGGTCTCTTCAAAGTCGCTGTTCTAAACTTGGACCAAACACAAGTGTTGAGCAGCATATCGGTTGGCGAGGGCAGCCGTAACAAAGCCCCACCGACTCGGTGGATTAAACAATGTATATTTCTTGTTTCAAGGTTCTGGAGGCTAGATGATTTGGGCAGGTGTCTTCTGGGTCTCTGCGGGAGAATCTGTTCTGTGTCTCCCC
Source organism: Ursus maritimus (assembly GCF_017311325.1). NCBI lineage: Eukaryota > Metazoa > Chordata > Mammalia > Carnivora > Ursidae > Ursus > Ursus maritimus. The sequence continues at coordinate 54,840,543 of NW_024423897.1, forward strand.
CAGCTTCTGGTGGTTTTCCTTGGTTTCTAGAAGCATCACCTCATCTCTGCCTTCGTCTTCACATGGGAATCTCCGTGTGTGCGTGTGTGTGTGTGTGTGTGTGTGTGTGTGTGTGTCCAGTTTCTCCTTTGTATAAGGACACCAGTTATATTGGATTAGAGACCTACCCTGCTTCAGTATGCTAATTAATGACATCTGCAATGACCCCATTTCCAAATAAGGCCACATTCTGAGACAGTGGGGCCCAGGACTTCAACATATGAATGGGGGGGGGGCACAATTCCACCTACAAATAGCAGCATCCCTGTATTCACCTCCATTCCACACCAAGTAAACCACCAACTGCTCTTCACCACAGAGTGGGGTGAGCCACTGAGTTTCTCTGGTTAAAACCATCAAGGATGACAGGCCTGAGTCTCTGACTCAAGAGAAGAAGAAAAGGTGAGAACAAAGAAAAGGGAAAAGAATGCTCATTAAGAAAAATGAAGGGTCAGGGAAGGGAAGGGAGATAGAGTGAGGTGAGTGGTGCCCCAAAAACAGATGTCTGCATTCAAATCCCTTGGACGTGTGAATGTGACCTTCTTTGGAGAAAAGGTCTTTGTAGATGTCATTAAGTTAAGGATTTTAAGATAAGCTCCTCCTGGATTACCCAGCTGGGCCCTAAATCCCAGGATAAGCGTCCTTTTAAGAGACAGACCTGGAGCTGACAGAGACGCATGGAGAAGATGGAGGCAAAGACCAGAGTGGTGCAGCCCCAAGTCAGGAAATGCCGGAAGCTACCAAAGCTTGAGGAGGCATGAAGGAGTCTCTCCCAGAGCTGTCAGAGGGGGTGCGGCCCTGATGACACCTTGATTTCAGATTTCTGTCCTCAAGAACTGTGGGAAAATTAATGTCTGATCTTTAAAACCACCCCATTTGTGGTGATTTGTTAAAGCAGTCACAGAAATGAACAGAGAAGGAAGGAAAAAAGCCCCAGGGAGCCAAGGTGTCACCGATGGTGGCTGAGGGGGCTTCCCCCTGAAGTCCCCAAACCCTCTGCAGCTGTGCTCTGGCCTGGCTTCCTTGAGGAAGAGCAGATCCACCAGAAGATTCCGTGCCCCTTCCTTGAACATCACTGTTTATTCCAGTCCCTGCCCATCGCTCCACCCCTGTACTTGGCCTTCATGGTCAGTCCCCGGAAGGAAAGTAGTTGCTGTGACAACTCTCGGTAGCGTCATGGAATTACGTTAGGCCAAACAAACACCACTGATCTTCCTGCTTTCAGACAAGCTGACAGCCCATACATGCTTAGAAGCGTACTCGAAGTTTCTGTGGACTGGGAAAGGAGGTAACAGAGACTGCTCATAGCAGTTACGAAACGTACACAGAAAGCATTTTTATAATAGGAAGGCTCCTTGTTTTTGCTTGACGCTTGGTTTAGATTTGCATGGTTTGGATCGTTCTGGTTTGATCTGGTGATGCTAACCATGATCCTTAATAATAACAGTTAAACTGTAGACCAGTGTGTAAGCTGGTGGGTGAGCCTTTTGGAGCAGGCTGAATTAGGCTTGCGGGGGTGCCTGGTCAGAGTCTACGGTGCATGCGTCATGTCTCTGTTTTAGAAGGTGACACTGCCGAGAAGTCATCCCTACCAAGTGAACGGGCCCACGTCACCAGACCTCACTGCAGTGAGAGCAGACAGCCAGGAAAATCACATTCCTGCCGGGCGGGGGCTGCTGTCCGCGGTACAGCCTGGGAGAAGATGCAGGGCAGGTGCCTGAGAGCCCGTCGCCTCTTGCCCCTGCCTGGGCTCCATAGCCGGCAAGGCAAATAGGCAGTTAGAGTCTCCAGAAACTAGGACAGTTTAGACAAGAAAACTCAAATACCAGCCACTTTGCTGGGCTTTAGGGCCACTGACCGGCTGCAGCTCTAGGTGGAATAGTTCCTGCTTTTTTAAACCTTTGTGCAATCTCTTCCGTTCGTCGTATCTTTCCCCTTTGCTACAAATGAAATCCTGTGACAAGAAAGAAATTGCCAAAGGACTGTCCAGCTTTTTATTTCCTTTCCTGGAATTTTACAGTATTAAATGTTGCTTGTTATAAATATGTCATCAGCTGGATTCAGATCTAATAGTGAATTATTTTGATTGAGTGAGATTCACAGAAACAAATTTGGTCCATTTTCAGTTTTCTAGGCTCATTTTTTGCTTCCGTCTTTATATCTCTTTTGTCTTTAATTCTTTATCTTCGTATCTCATTTCTTTTCTATTTATCACCTTGTGAATAATCCATATAATAGTTAATGTTTTCTTAGTATTGCGCAAGCACACTCACCGAAGTTTTTACACTCGTGAAAGTATAAATCCTTTAAGTTTCAGTTTTACACACACAACGTAAGCCTACAACATGAACACTGGCGTTCTGAATACATTAGAAATGCTGGTGATCCATATTCAATGTTTGCTGTGGTTACTTAATAAAGGAAAAGAGGCAATAGTAGATAGCCCAGGATATTTTTACAGTTCATCAGAGATGTGTTTTCACTACCCAGGGAATTTAGAGAAATAGCTAACACACAAACCGATTTTTATTAAAATAATTTGTCAATATCTTTGGGTTCTGATGTTCTTTCTCTTGAAATCGGAATTCTGGGCACAATAAAAATACAAAAGATGCCACATTTCTTTACTCTGAAAAAAAAAAAAATCCACAGGCAGAAATGAGAAAATAAGCTCCAACCTAGACATCAATTTTGTAAACTAATACTATTAAAAATCAATCTCAAAGTGAGGACAAATGATGAGAAGTTTTTTTAAAGAAAAAGTGTTCTTTTGCTGGTAAGGAGTGCTCTGAATCTTCTTGTATCTGATGAAGGACATTGTCTCCTAAATATAAGGGAGGCAGGAATTTTATAAGATCTGGAACATATTCAGACCCGGGCATATAATTTAGGGCCCATGATGTGTGTTGGAGGGACAGGCTGATTGATGATCCAGACAGCCGCAAGCTGTCTCAAGTTACTTGTCGTCTGAGGTTTATTTCAGCTATGAAGGCAGATCATCTAAGCAAAGTCAGACCCTAGGGAACCCACCACCCAAAGCCGCGTAAGATCCATTGGCATCCAAAGCTCAGCTCAGTAATTTAAATTAGAATTAGAATTGCATAGTGGAAATCAGTACTTGGCTTGGCTGGTTGGTAGTAGGAAGAAAAGCAACTTGGGAAACAGAATTAAGTGAATTTCAATCCACGAACCTCCTCTGCTTGAGATCCTATACTGGGAATTCCTCCAGAAGCAGCTCATTGGTTAATAGAGAAGGTGGATTATACCCAAAGAACTGCATATCCTCCTTCTGTGACATTTATCTCTCAGGTCTATGAAGTCCTCTGTGAACAAAATATGGGGTTAAGGGGAGTATGAAGTCAGACCAAGACGATCGCAGTTAGGAACAAGGTGTATTTAGGGTGAGCTGCTCCAGTCAGCCAATACTTAAAATACACTGCTGTACGTTGTCTCTCTCTGGCCATCTCTTTTGTGTAATCAGAACAATTCTTTAGTTCTGATCTTATCTACATTAGATCAAGTTGTTCTGAAACTGGGATTTCTTTGGTGCTGAAGATCTGGGGGTACCAGTCATATGTAAGCATAGTAACAGGAGCAGTAACGTCACTGCCCTTACTCGACAGGGCCATCCCCCGGGTGAGTCCCCCAGCATCCCCATTCTCTGGGAAGGGAATGGGTGGCATGCGCAAAAAGATTTCCTTATTCAGATACATTGGGGAAACTGTGTTAAACTAAGTTCACCCAGTGGCTTCATTTTATCTAATGGCAGGACCAGCAGAGACTTGACTTTGCAGACATACATTGTAAATCTCTGAATTGAGTGTCAAGCACAGCATTTCCCACGCAGTGCTACAGAGAAACCCTTTCTAGAACACAGCATCCTGTAGCACAAGGATTCCCAGGCTCTGTCATAGAGGAGGTAATAAGAGCAGGTTGGGTGCGAAGCCAAATCCCACCCCCCCAAGCACTGTTGTTGCATCTTCTTACATTGTAGAGTCAAATGTAAATTGTTTGTTGATGCATCAGTAAACATGTCGTTAGAGATCACACGGTCCTCGGTTTATGTTAACACTGGAAAGATTGGTTACATGTGTAAGCTAACTAGACACAACTCCAATGAGTGTGTGTAGAATGGCTGAGTAAATGAGTTTCAGGGCAGGTGTCACACAGGTGGCGAAGATTATACCTGCGATTATACCTGTGTATTCACCTGTAGTAGGTATAGCCTAACAGAGAGACGTTGAATCACTGTGCTGTGCACCTGAAAGTCATGTAATGTTGTGTGTCAACTATATTCAAATTTAAAAACTTTTTGAAAAGGAAGATTACAGGATGGCTGGGTGGCTCAGTCGGTTAAGCATCTGCCTTCGGCTCAGGTCATGATCCCAGAGTCCTAGGATCCAGTCCCACATGGGCTCCTTGCTCAGCGGGGAGTCTGCTTCTCCCTCTGCCTGCCACTCCCTGTTTGTGCGCACTCTCTCTTTCTCTCGCTCTCTGCCAAATAAATACATAAATCTAAAAAAATAAAAATAAGTCTAAAAAGAAGATTATATCTGTGGAAAGGGTTCCAAGGCAGGAGGGAGGAGAGCCAGTCCAAGAGAGGAATTTCTAGCCAGGTACCTCTAACCACAGAGAGATACCAACGCCAGAAGACAGCTCTGCAACCTTACCCACGTTGTCTAATCTCTTTGGACTGCCTTTGTCTTCTCCGTAAATTAGAAATACACCTTCTACGTAAATTAGAAATGCCCCTCTCCTAGGGAGATGCAAAGCAGAAATGGAAACAATAGATGTGACTTTTCTTGAAAAAGTTAAGCTCCCCTAGAATGTAACCTATGAGCAGTAGCATGTGAAAAAAACCTGTAGCTGATTCCCTCTCTTTGTGACCTTTATTGAGACAAATTTTTATTTTGGCACAGGGGTCAATGAATTTGAGAAGGCAACACCAAGGGAATGCAGTATTGTAATTCGTCAGTATCTACATTAATCGATGTATTACTGTTATTCCAATGTGCTAATGTCAGGTAGGAGGACTACCTTCAGCTTCTGTTCCTGAACACAAACTTCGCTTACGAAAATGCCGAATTCAACTTGTCTCACACTATTGTCTTCTGAAGTTTTCATCCTGAGAGAGTTCTCGGGTCTTTGTTGGATAACAATCTTGACCTAAAAATTAAACGTCCTCCTAGGTTTGTCTCCTGAGGCTAGAATCAGTGGGTTTAAGTTTTCACCTTTACCTCCTTTCTGCTAAAATTAGACAGTGAATTGAGATAAAAATTTTTTTGGCTATCATGCTGAATATTTAATCAAATTACTTAAGTCCTGTTATAATGTGTCATATCAGTTACTTGACTAATTTTCAATATTTCTCAAAAATCAATTTATTTCTAGTTCAAAAGGTGCTTCAGCAAACTTCCTGTTAATTAACTGCCATTTTTATTTTTAGAACAATTCTTATACAAATTAAATATGCTTATCTTAGCCACCTCCTTGTCCGTATTTCTACTCATTACCTTACTTCTCAGCAAGTATGAGAATTTCTCAAGATCTAATTCAGTGAAATCCTCTGGATAAGATCTCAGGGTGCTAAAACGTACAATTCCTTTTGTCTTTCAAACAGATGGAATAGGTTATTTATTTGGAGGTAATAACTCTTGAGAGAACTGCACACCATACACTATAAACCTGTAAAATTCTGCTTTGTTTAATATTATTTTCATTCAGAGGGTTGAGTTTTCATTTGAATCATTTTCTCAGACCAACTGCTTACCAATCCTGGCATGTGACATTGGTCCTTATATGTGTTATAAGTCTGTACTTGATTTTTAAAGTCACAGTTATTAGGAAAAAGCATAAGGAATTTTTGTGTTTCTTCCAGAATTTGTCTCAACCTCTGCCCACAACAAGCACTGATTCCTTGGCTCCCAGATCCCGTTCTGCTATGCCTTTTCTCTCTCTCTCTCTATTTAGATAAATCTTTAATCAATTAAAGCAACTGGCAGATCCATAAAAGAAGGTTCATTATGGTTAATTTTTTAGAAAATCAATGCATCTCATTAAATATGTATTCTAACCCAGCAGGAGTAAAGGTACAGAGGTGGAAATGAACAGGTCCCATTCTGGGAAAAAGGGACTGACATGATTAGACCAGAGGGCTGGTGTTGCCACAGCTATTTTCCATTCTGTGCAAGGAAAACATAGAGGCAGAAGCATGAAGCCAAAGGAATTTTTTACTCACACAATGTTGCAAGGCATCCAGACTTAATAAGAACCAGCCTTCCACATTTAAAATAAAAAAGCACAATTTTACCATTGTTTATAAGGTTAGGGCTGGTCACTTCATGCTGGACACACAGTAGTGTTCTCACAAGATAATCGTATCATCTGTCGCACGTTGGTAATTGCGAATCTCAGAGATAAGGTTGACTCAGGAAGTAAGCAACTGCTAGCAAATGACTCAAAGATTCATTATTTGGGACTAGGATTAAAAGGGCCATTTTCTTTTTTTGATTTGTTTCCCTGAGTTGATTTTTTTGGTTTTGTTCTGTTCTCCCAATTCTCCGCTCTGACAGGCTCACGGTGAGCCCTCAGTCACGATGGAGGTGGAATGAGGCACTGTGCTCCTTCACGGTGCCTCCTGGTGTGGAAGCTCTGCCCCTAAGAGGCAGATGTTTACGTAGCTGGTTTCTTATTTGTGACCATCAGTTCGATGGTTGACTTTATTTGACGGTTTGTACGGACCTAGGTACAGCAGCATGGATTCATTCACCAAGACCTCCGGGCGCAGTTATCAAAACTAGACCTCTATGATAATAAATCTTGAGAGTTCATTTTTGTTTGGTTTGTAGAACTCCTGGTTTTGTCATTTTGGTTGCTTTACGTTGCAGAAATATTTTATTCCCTTTCAGCTCATTGACTGGAATCAGTGACCCAGGACCATCAGAGTCCCTTCCACCAGTCTTCACCCCCACTACCTAGAACTTGGATTATTCCATCTGTCTGAGCTGTAACTCTTCAGTGCTCTGGCCATGCTACCTGACGGCGGGGTTCCTTAAGTCATACAGCACAAGCCAAGCCTGGGAGGATGTTGTAGACATTAATTCCACCTACAAAATGCACTTGTTTTTTTAATAGGCTTGTCATGCCTAATTAAATTATATTTCCCTTTCAATATGACATCTATGGCATGGTTAGGGATACAGATTTGATTTTTTCAATTATGTTCTACTAGAAAGAAGGATAGATTCTAGTTTTGTCCATGAAAACCTAGGGTCAAAGAAAGTAAATGGATTAGTCAAGGCATTTTTTATATTATTTAACTACTGTTGTAAGTTGTGTCGACAAGACCAGTCAACATATGTTGTTATATTTATAGGATTATCTTAACTTTCCCTGATAATTTATTAGCTTACCTATTTTAAGAATTTTTAATATATGTTTTTCTGAATTCTGAAGGATTAATTAGAATAAGATTCCATTTAAAGAATGTTTCATCTAGTTTTTATAAGCATAACCTGTTAAATCAAGCATTAAGGACAGAGGAAGTAGAAAGAAGGAAGCTTTTGTAACATGCCCAATTCAAAAATAGAACATTAGCCACAATTAAATTTGTTTCATTTAGCCTAAGTAATTAATCCTTGTTCTCTTGATCTTGGGTTAGTTAGCAGCCTTTCAAAGTGAATGAGTTCTGGAAATCCTGACTGAATCTCTTAGCAGTCTGAGAGTTGTTCATCTGTGGTGATGATAATGCCTCTACAGGGGTACCTGTAGCCAACAGCCTATTTTTTTATTGTCTCAAGTGTTACGAGTACCTGTTGGAGTTCTTTAATCAGGCTATTTTGATGTTTCTTCCAACTGACCCAATTATAGATTTGTGGCTCTGACAGGGTTCTCCAGGCAAGCATGAGAGAAAATCAGAACCCACCTGTTGATGATAAGGCTGAATGGCTCTGATTACTCATCACAACCAGTAATAACAAAATTGAGACAAGTTTAGTTTTATAAAGAGTTGGTGACTAGCATGAAAGTAAGTACACATTATGGACAATGAGGCACTGAAAATCTCCAGGATCTCATTATCTATCCCGTAAAGATTGCATTAGGATTACCACCAACTGAAAAGTCTCTTTTAAACCCAGAAATAGAATCTTTCCTTCAAAAACTTGTTGACCATTACTGTGCCATTCTTTAACATGAAAGGGAGCATGCTTTTAACCAAAGTGGAAGGTTCATGAGGGCTGAGGCATAATCATACTACTTGCCATGATTACGTGGAGCTGGAGTTTCTCTTGTTTTCATTTGCCAGGTTTTTTTGTATTGGAAGCTTGATAAATAGACCATCTCTCACGCTAGTATTAAACTAAATAAAAACCTGCAGAATGCCATTTCTAGTACCTGTATTTCATAAGGTGAGGAAGAAAACTCTTTGATATTACCCAGCAACAGTCCCTAAGATGGTTTTAGATGTAAAAGACACTTTTTAAAGATTTATTAGTTTGACTATGGGGTGTAAATTTGGAGAAGGCAGTTTCAAGAAAGAGTTCTCAGGGGACACAAGATACGAGTATAAGTCCTTAGTGTGTAAAGACAAGAAATAACTGCAGCTTGGTTCAGAACTATCCCATGTGAACAATTATTCAGACTTTTTCAATAGCCAAGCAATACCATCTTGAATGTTTCACCTCTTGGTCTGTAAGCCACATAAATCAGTTTTAAAATATAGATTTTTTTCTGTGTTTTCTCCTCTTTTATAATGAAGTGTTTATATTAGATACCCTTATAGTTACACGATGACAGATTCTTATGATACATTGGCTCCAGAAGTTCGCTCAAAAGAAAGAAAAGGTGCTAGCCACATTACAGAAGGAGTTATGGCTATTGACAGAGCATTTTAAAAAGACTAATAATCTCCCTCTGGCAGGGAGCAAAGGCTCTTTTCACATTTACCTACAGACATACAATTACCTGGAGATCAGTACTTCACTTTTATATCTTCAGCCACTGATCAAAAGTAACTTCAGACTGGGGAGAGGATTCTGGTGAGATGACAGAGTAGGTAGGAAGCACCAGGTATCTGGTTTCCCACATTGGCAGAATGTGTCTGATGTATTTCGGAACTCTGGAATCTAATGAAGGCTTGCAACTTTCAAGGGAAAGCGTGGAGGGTAGATAGTGATTAATTTCAGTCAATTTCAGCTCTTAACATAGTAGCAGCTTCCCTAGATCAACTTACTGGCAGCTCTGTGTGTGTTCCTGAGCAGTTTGCATGCAGCTGATGGGAACCAGGGTGGGGAGCAAGGACCCTGTCCACCAAATAGGGGAGATCTGCATTCTGATCACTGCTGCTTCTGATCATGGAGGTGCAGACACAGAGGTGAGACTGCCATTTTTGCACACCTCTCATTGCTGCAAGCCCCTTCTCCTCTGGCTGAGGTGACTTCCAGGGGAATTAAAGGGTTGGCACCCTCGCTTCTCCTTTGGTTCCTTTTTCTCCCCTTTTGGAAACCAGACTTTAAAAACTAGGACATTCAAAAGCAAATGGATATGCAGAGGAGAATAACAGTACCCCATGTGCCCAGAGAAAGGTACAAGTTCTGAAGAGACCTGAGAGGACCTTAAGTTTATACCTCAGGCCGATCCTCTGCACAGAGACAGCTTACAACAATCAAAAACAGAACAAAAACCAAAGAAACAGCAAACTTGGGGAAGGGGAAGAATCTGATTTCCAGGATTACATTATTAGATTCCAGTATCTACTTTTACACACACACACACACACACACACACAATCATAAGGCATACAAAGAAACAGAAGTATGGCTCATGTAAAGGAAAAAAAGAAACCAACAAAACTGTCCCTGAGAAAGACCAGATGGCAGACCTACTAGACAAAGACTTTAAAACAACTATCTTGAAGATGCTCAAAGAACTAAAATGCGATGTAGAGAAAGTCAAGCAAATGATGTCTGAATAAAATGGAAATATAATTGGGGCGCCTGGGTGGCTCAGTCGTTAAGCGTCTGCCTTCGGCCCAGGGCATGATCCCAGCATTCTGGGATCGAGCCCCACATCGGGCTTCCTGCTCTGCTGGGAGCCTGCTTCTTCCTCTCCCACTCCCCCTGCTTGTGTTCCCTCTCTTGTTGGCTGGCTCTCTCTGTCAAATAAATAAAATCTTTAAAAAATAAAATAAAATAAAATGGAAATATCATTAAAAAGATAGAAAACCTAAGAGGAAATTTTTAAAAAAGAAATTCTAGAGCTGAAAATGACAGTCACTGAAATGAAAAATTCACTGGAGGGATTCAAAGGCAGATTTGAGCAGGCAGAAGAATCCATGAACTTGAAGACAGGACAGCTGAAATCATCAAGTCCTAGGGACAGAAAGAAAAAAAATTAAAGAAAAGTGAACAGAGTCTGAAGTATCTGTGAGTCACCATCAGGCAGACCACATACACACTGTGTAAGTCCAGAAGGAGAAGAGAGAGAAAAAGGGTCAGCGAGATTATTTGAAGAACTAATGCCTGAGTACTTCCCAGATTTGATGTAAGATGTGAATGTAAATATCTAAGAAGCTCAACCAGCTCTGAGTAGGATAAACCCGAGGGACCCACACTGAGACACATAATCAAACTGTCCAAAGACAAGGACAGAGAGAATCTTGAGATGAGCAAAAGAGAAGTGACTCATTACATTAAAAAGATCCCCAATAGGATTAGAGCAGAATTCTCATCAGATACTTTGGAGGGCAGAAGGCAATGGGCTGTATATTCAAGTGCTGAAAGAAAAAACCCTGCCAATCAAGAATCTTGTATTACAGAAGTGCGGAAGAAAGAAAGACATTCCCAGATAAATAAAAGCTGAGGGAGTTTGTCGCTAGGATTTTCCTGCAAGCAAAGATAATCCTGCAGTTTGGAATAAAGTCACTAGAACCATATGAAGAAACATAGATCTCAGTAAAGGTAAATACATGGGTAATTGTAAAAGCAAGTAATATTGTCATGACAGCTTGTAACTCTTGTTTTCCATGTTTTCTACATAATTAGAGATGGATGCATTTTAAAAAAACAATTATTTTATGTTTTTAGACATATGACATTTACAGAGACGGAATTTTGTGACATCCATAACTGAAAAGGGTGGGGATGGAGCTATAAATAAGCAGAGTTTTTATATGTTATTGAAGTAAAATGGTATAAATTTAAATTAGAATTTTATAATTTAGGATATTAAATGTAATTCCCATGGTAGCCATAATGAAAATAGTTATAGAATAAATATGAAAGGAAATGAGAAGGTAATTTAAACATTTCACTACAAAATATCAAACACAAAAAAATAGGAATGCAGGAAACAAGGGACAAAAAAAGCTACAAGGTATATACAAAACAAATAGCAACTAACACAAGTAAGCCCCTCCTTATCAGTGATCTTTTTCTTTTTTTCTTTTTTTTTTTTTTGTTTTGTTTTAGATTTATTTATTGCTTTGCGAGAGAGAGGGAGCAGGGGAGGGGACAGAAAGAGGGGGGAGAGTCTCCTAAGCAGGCTCTGCACTGAGGGGCTCAATCTCATGACCCTGAGACAAAAACAAGAGTAGATTCTCAACCAACTGGGTCACCCAGGCGCCCCAGTAATTATTTCAAATATAAATTGATTAAACTCTCCAGTCAAAAAACAAAATGGCAGAATGGATTAAAAAATGTGATCCACCTGTATGCTGTCTACAGGAGACTCACTTTAGATCCAGATGTTACGGGTGAGAGAGAGTCCGTGTCATATAGATGGAGGTCTTGATCCTTGGGTTCCCCAGGAGATTTATGTGGGCATCGGTGCTCAAAATAAAGATAGCCAGAGGGAAAGTAGCAGGCACAAAGCAGTTTATTAAAGTGAAAGTACACTCTCAATGTGGTAGAGCTGGACAGGTTCCATGAGGTGGAAATGGCTCCTAGGTGGCTTCGGGATTGGATATTATTGGGTCTCTCTGGGCTGGCCAGAGCTGTGACTTATAGTGGGGTGATCTCTAATGGAGGCTATTTCCAATCATTTGGGAAACTTCTCCCACAGGTTGGGAGGGGGAGTTTTTTTTAACCCTACAAGGTTTGTATGGGAACTGTCATGGCAGCCTTCCTCCACCCGTTGGGGCTGATACCACAATGCAAATGCATTATAATGAGTCTAGGGGTTACCCTGGGGTAGAGGTGGAAGAGGAGAATGCGTACTCCGCCCCTGTGGCTCTTTGGTTCATCAGCTCCAAGGTCTGGGAAGCCATAAGGTCAGGATGTTGTGCTGACCAGGCTTCCAGTGTGTAGCTTATCACCATCCTTGCCTCCAGTTCATGTCTCTGTCATTCCCCTTCAGAGACTTGAGACTCTGCCTTGGGGTGTTCCTTCCACCACTCCTGTCTAGCGTCTACTTAACACGAAGACACGAACAGATGGAAAGTGAAAGGATAGTTGTACACCCATGTTCGCACCAGCATTATTCACAATAGTTAAAATGAAGGAGCAACTCAAGTGTCCATCAGCAGGTGAATGGAGAAGCAAAATGGGCTATATGCATACAATGGAATATTCTTCTGCCTTTAAAGGAAAAGAAATATTGATATACAATATGGATGAAGCTCAAGGACGTTTTATTAAGTGAAATGAATCAGTCACAGAAAGATATATACTGTATGATTCCACTTATATGAGGTCCTTAGAGTAGTCAAAATCATGAAGAGTGAAATGTTGGTTGTTTGGAGGCTGGGGAGGATAGGGAGTTATTGTTTAACGGTATAGAGTTGCAGTTTCGCAAGATGAGAACAGTTCTCGAGATTGATGGTGGTAATAGTTGCAAAATACAGATTTACTTAATATCACCAAATTGTGTACTGAAAAGTGGATAAGATGGTACATTTTAGAATATGCATATTCCACCACACTAAAAAAAAATTGAAAAAGGAAAGAGTAAATTTAGAGCTTCTCCGCAAAAACTCACAGGCCAGTTGTAGCAGCCCCAGAAACAAAGAAGCCAAAGAGGTGCTAAGGTCTCAGAGACAAAGGGGCCATGATGTTTCTGACCCAGCACTGCTCCCCATTCCAGCCTTTTTTAAAATTGTCTTTCCTCTAAAGTTGGCTTGAGAGATTTAAGTTTACAAAGACATTTGAGTCATCCCAAAGACCAGCTATACAGAGGACTCTTATCAATGATCAAAAGAGGTACATAATCGGAAGGGACTCAAGTGACTTCTCTATTGTCTGCCACCTTACAGAGCACCAGGTGGTTAGACCACAGACCACTACTCAATATCACTGCCACCAATGGAGAAACTAAGTGGGCTCAGAAATCAGTTTAGTTCTGAACCAGAAATAGAAACAGAGTCATAAACAAACAAATAACAGAGAAGTGAAGAAATCAGCAAGAGCAGGGCCCTGTTGCACCATCCTGAAATTTCCACCAGCTCTTGTCTACGTGAGAGCTCTGCTAAGAGTGTCCTTCTGGGGCGGCACAGTTGGTTAGATCTCCTGAGGCCATCTGCACCTTCTTTACACAGAAAACTCCAGCAAGGAGCATTATAAAGAGAAAATAATTGTTATTTGCAATTTTCCAGAGGTTCTGAACTTAGAAAACTGGCTCAATCAGTCTTACATACAAGTATTTAAAGGACACACACACACACACGCACGCACACGTGCACCCAGAGGCTAGAGTACAGAGTTACAAGGTTACAGTTAGTCTATCATTGATGGAAACACAGTATGTTCTTCACACAATGACAGTCTCTCCACTGGTCATCGCATACCCGTATTGCATATCAGAAATAAAGTTATTTTCATCAGAGACTAAGTAACTTAGAAGAAAGGACCCAAATATTCATTTCTGTTGGGAACTTGAGCAAAACAGTGATCTGTTGTTGGCAGTGATGCCGGTGGCGGCAGAGTTGTTCTGTTTTGTTTCAATCTGAGTGAGCAGCGTGTTTTTTTTTTTTTTTTTTTTTTTTTTTTTTTTTTTTGACATGTGATTCCATGACACTGGATGGTGGAGAGCACATTTCTTGCAAATGGAGGCAGGCCAAGGTAGTCACTTTCCTTTCACAAATCTAGGTGTCTTTTGAACCTGATGGACAACTTCTTTCCTTGATGGCAGCTTGCTGTACTATTCTCCCATATAAGGTTCACTAATTTTGCATGTTTTTTTTTATGTGGGACTAAATACAATAGAAATCCAACTTGCCCATTATTATTAAATTCTAAAATTCACTTGGTTTTCACCACCCAGCTCATCACCCCAGTTAGAGAGGCCTGAATCCTCTTTCTTCCCTCACGCCCAGCATTTCACTTGTCAGTTTCATCTTCATGGTTCTCCATCGTGGCTGCTATCCTGTCCCTGACCCGCAGCCCCCTCCGTGGTCATGAGTCCTTGTTTTCGTCCTGATATACTACAGTTGCCTGTTAAATGGCACGAATCATTCTATGACTTTCAGTCTGTGCCATACCACTCCCTCATTTTTAAACCAATTAAATCCAGAGAAATGGGGGAGTGGTTCAGTCTGCAGTGGGTGCTGGCACTGCTGGCCTTTCTGTGGGCCTCAGCAGCTCACCCTAAGACAGGAAGCTCCTCTGCTTCCTCCAGACTCAATCCCAAGATGAGGCCTGTCTGCTTAGGATCTCCTCTGCATCCACACAGCATCCCAACACACCACAGGGGCGCTGCAGGGCTCCAGGCACCCTTGATATCCCGGGCCCCATGCACAACTCTAGCATTCCTCCTCTGGGTTCCTGAAAAGATGGCATCCATCTGGGAGTCTGGCCACTCTCCTCCTTAGCCCAAGAAGAACCTTACCTCTATCCATAACTCTCTGAAACCAAACCAAAACGAAACCCGATTTGATCCCCTTCATGGTGTTAGGCTGTGAAAATTGCAGTTTGGCTCACCCCCCTTCAGACTTTTTCTCATCACCCCTGTGGCACAACAAGGGAATTTGTTCCTAAAGAGGTTGAACTCGGAAATCTCAGACCTTAGAGATCCCAAAGCTTGAAAGCAGGAAGGGGGATAGAAAGGAGAGGGTGCCAAGATTCCTCTTATCGGTAACAAGAATGGCTTTTTCATTCTTTCTGTTGTTTAGAAATTTAGGGAACAAAGACAATATGTGACATAGTACAATTATAGGCACAAATCACCCTGGGTTGTAATGCTTACAATTTCAGTAGAAGTTCAGAGACAGCGAGTTTTATTGTCAAGAAAGAGACTATGTGTTTCTCCAACCTTCAGTCTTTCTATTCTGAAACCTTCCTTCTTTTTTTTTTTTTTCTTTTGAGAGAGAAAGAGGGCACATGAGTGGGGAGGGGCAGAGGGAGAGGAAGAGAGAGAATCTTAAGCAAACTCCATGCCTAGCACAGAGCCCAGTGTGGAACTGGATCTCATGACCCTGAGATCATGACCTGAGCTGAAATCAAGAGTTGGACGCTCAACCAACTGAGCCACCCAGGCGCCCCTGAAGCATTCCTTCTTGAGGCATCAGAATTCTCTTTGTCAGAATATCAGGTGGATCTTGGGGCTCCCCTGACCTATAGAACAAATCCTGAATGTTCACTTCCTATATCAAGCCTTCCGTGGCAAGCCCAGTGCAACCTAACGTCTCCCTTCCCTGGACTCCGTTATTAGCCTGCCACAGAAGGTTGCTTGCGGCTGTAATTATTCTATGTTCCTGTTTTCTTTTTTTCCCACCCAATTAGCCTCCAAGTTTATGAACACAAGAAAAAAAGAAGCTATTCTTGCTACCCAAATTTCATATGAAGATAAGATTCCATTTCCAGTCTGAGAAAACAGCTTTTCTCAGCAGCAGAATCGAAGGCTAAAATGATTGTATGCCCTTAAAAGAATGAACAGACTTTGTCCGGAGGTCTTCTGCTCTATGGAATAATTTTACTTGATTTGTTTCTCCAGTTGGTGGGTCAAAAATATAAATTAAAATGTATCTTTCCAAATAGGCTAATAAAGAAACTAAATGAAAAATCTCCACTTGTCCAGTAAAATGTCAGTGCGCCCTATTGGAAATATTAGAAATAAAATCATTCCAGTGGGTTTCCTTGACAGGTTGTGGTTGGTTATATATGGTCGTGACTCCTGTCATTTTCCACGCTGTGGAGTCCATGGAAAACAACAGTGTTTGTGCAGCACCCCGGGGCAAGTCGGAGAGGCCGCTCCGGGGAGGGGGGAAGCAGCTGTCCGCACCCCCCTGAATGTGATGGGGACGCCTCGCATTTCATTCATGACTCATGGATTCAGAAACCATGCTGGATGAATTCACACCTTCAAATTTATCTGATATAATTTTTTAAATGGTAGTAACAGCAAAAAGTGGAGAATGCTACAGCCAAATCTTCTCTCTCTTTTCATTTTTGCTTTCAACCTCAGCAATGTCCAAGGTCACAGACCAGTTCTCCATACTCAGTCGAGAGTGTGAATGCCCCGGATGCATAATGATTGAAATAGTTTTCTGTTTCCTTCCTCTATCATTTCCCTTAGGAAGAAAAATTTTAAGACCCCATTCATCCGTCTCACATCTGTGGGACTCACGTTTGCCTAAGTTGGTCTGTGCAAGTTAATGACCTGGTGAGGTCTCAGCGTGCTGAGCTCAGCAAAAGTAAACTCTCAGCCAGAGCTGAGTATGAAATAATGATAAGTAAATACAGCAGGTTGCGCAGAGGGCTGTCCAGGCACAAAGGATCTTCTCAAAACTATATTAAGTATTGTCTTTAGGAAACAAATAGGCTACATTTGGAGGTTTTCGGGCAAACCATTTTTGTCAGAACTTCTCAGCTGTCAAGTGAACGAAGACACTTTCCTATTTCAATCATTTAGACATCAGCATTTTTTTGTCCAAGCTAAAATAAGCCACCTAAACATAGGATAAGAGCAGATACCAAAATTACAAAGGTCTGTGTTTTATTTATTAATGCCTGGAATGAAGATATCACTGCCTTCGCCCATGAGTTTCCTCTCCTTACCCCCGGGCACCACACATCAGAGGATTAAACAGCCAGAGGGTCTGTCCTTTAGCGACATGTATGGAGCCAAAGCATTTCAAATGGTTTTCAGGAGCTAGCTAAACATGTCTGATTGGGGGATGGGAGACAGGGAAGGAGTTTAGCTTTGGACACATGCCAGTTCCATCTAAAAAATTTCAGAACAGTCAACTTTGCTACAGGTACTCATTTACTTAGTTCCAGAAGTAAATTAATGGAACAGAATTGGAAGCTGCAGGTGGGATGAATTAATGTGTTGCAGGGTTATTGGTAATGCCCAAAACACTTGGTAAACTAAAAGTACTCCATAAAGATGTCATTATAAGTACCTTTATCATTGGGAGTAGCAAGATTAATAATGATGAAGCAAGCCCAGGAAGCAAAGTTGGATTTTATTTTCTTTGGTTTTCACGCAAAGGAGAATGTGTCAAATTAGTAAATGTTATATGGTAGAGCCATGAGATAAATTTCATCAGGGAGACAGGCGGATCACTGGGTTATCCTGGTTCAAAGGACACCTAGCTAGCTACACATTATTTGTAAAGCTTTTCTCCCTTGCTTTAAATGTTTCTCTTTGCTTGATAAGGGCCAGAGCTCAGGAGTTATGTATACGATCATGGTCTCCATATATTTGTGGTTTGACTCTTACTTGTTAAATAGTTCAAGCCCCAACATAGTTCCCACAGAGGGAGTTTTGAAGTTACGTCAGAATTACCATATGTTTTCTTGCCTTCTGTGACCGACGAGCAGGAACTCACTGACAGCCAACACCTACTGAATCCTGTGTCTTCATTAATCCTCGTGGGTTGCATTCTGTCCACACATTTACTCATTTAATCTTTGCAACAGCCTTGTGACATAGGTGCCATTTTTGTTCTTGCTTTACAGGTTTTAAACAGCTGAGGCTTACAGGCATGAACTAACTTGCCCAGAAATTCCATCTCACATCCATCTAGCACCAAAAGGCCATGCACTTACCGTGAGGAAAATCTGTTCTGTGTTCTGTGTCCACAGCAACCCAACAGAGAATACTCAGTAATGGGAAATGGACAATATTGCATTCATGTGACCTCCTGTGGCCTCTTTTTCCCCCCGCCCCTACCTTCCTCTCTGCCCTCTTTCTCCATTTTGGCCTCATTTCAACTCTTCCCTTGACTTTTTTTTCCCAAAGGCAAATATGCCATGCGAGACCTCGTCCATAGGCTTCCAGGCGGGAACAACAGCAACAACGCAGCGAGTAAGGCCATGTCAGATGACACAGTGACAGCCGTCTGCTGCACCCTGCATGAAGTGATCACCAAGAACATGGAGAACGCCAAGGCCTTACGGGATGCCGGCGGCATCGAGAAGCTAGTTGGCATCTCCAAAAGCAAAGGAGATAAGTAAGTCGGACAGTGACTTCGTATCACAATAGAATTGGTCCGGGTAGAAGTGGTTCTAAGTGTGCCCAGCATCCACTGGGCATGGGTAACACTACTGAATGCCATTGGAAGGCATTTGTCTCTGATAACCTAGAGAAGGGAAATAGCACATAGTTTCCAGTCTTCCCACCCCACGATGAGAGTTGGTCTTCCTGATAATTTCAGTTTGAATAATGACTTGGTGACTCATGACGTGGTGACTGCTGTGTTACTGGTAAGGTAGACTTGACAATCCGGTGTGCACACACGAGTGTGTTCCTCCAACATAGACTCCACCACCAGCTTAACCTGTGAGTGTGAAGGTATTTTGTGGTTGCCGTTCCTTTGTGGTTGCAGATCCAAGGATTGGTGGCAGGTCCACATCCTTTGCCCTTTGCCCCTTCAGCTGTGCATAGTGAGTCATGCAGGGGGGGTGGGGGGAGCAAACGGAGTGCGGGAGTCAGGCCGATCTCAGTGCTGACCCACCATCCTCCCGTGTGAACTGTACATTTGGAGCAAATTGTTTAATGGAACAAGTCACTATGCCTACACTTTCCAGTCTAAACTGAGGAAGGGGCCATCATAATATCCTAGAAGAAGTGATAATCGTGTCTTAAAGGATGAATAGGAATTTTGCAGGCAGAGGGGATGGTGGTGAGGAAGGACTTTTATACAAGCAGCATGAAGAAAGACAAGGCTTTGTGTCCAAGCAACTGCACCGCCAAGAATGGAAATGCCCACAGTTTGATTTAAGAATCAGTGATATCTTACTGCACGCAACCAAAACATATCTTCAGCAGCCAGAGTGTCATTATATCAGCAAGCTGTCAATGTTACAGAAACATTCGCAAACCTTAATTAAATTTTGCCTCCTGGAAATCCCTCAATGTAGTCAATGAGATTAAGAGGGTAAACCTTTTGTTATCAGAGTTCTACTGCTTCACTTTTCATTCCCCTCCTCCCCCATTTCTTTACCTCTAAATGCTAAATAATTTTTCTTCTATTGTAAAGGCTGTGAGGGAGGTACTTTGAGACTTCTTGGAAATCATCTCATTATTTTATTTGATTCAGGATATTACCATTGTATTAGAAAAGAAGTCTCAGGTTTCTCTGTAAGCACCCTGAGACCTCCCAATAAGTTCAATCAACAATTCAGTATTAGTATTTGAATACTTTTCTATATCAAGTAGAGGCGCCCCATTGGACTCATGTAATAATGGTGCAAGGTAGATGGTTGGCTTGAATTATACCTCATTATATTGGACTTCAGATAAATTGCTCTTTTACATAGAAGACCACATGGTCT
Source organism: Ursus maritimus (assembly GCF_017311325.1). Lineage (NCBI taxonomy): Eukaryota > Metazoa > Chordata > Mammalia > Carnivora > Ursidae > Ursus > Ursus maritimus. The sequence goes on from NW_024423897.1 coordinate 54,860,294, forward strand.
TCTTCTTCTTGTCGTTTCAGTAGAACCTTGGAATCCCTAATTGCAATGCGCCCCTGTTTTGAGCATTAAGAGCTTAATGTGTTAATGCTTTTGTAAGCAAACACACACACGCAATGAAACCATCATCCACAAAAATACTCTGACCTATTTGTGCATATTGGTGAGGTGATCAAAGATTGTTTTCTCTGAAGTGTAGGACTAGAGAGTTTGAGGGGTGGTCTGGTGTATATTAATTTCTTCCACCTGTACAAGCATCTCTATTGCAGTAAACATCACTCAATGGGCCTTAAAGAGAAGAGATGCTTTTATCAGTCCTGTGGTCAAAGAAAATTACTTGGTGAAACTAATTTAAAAATCATTTGAGGAAACCATCCGTGAAAGAGTGTATATCCATGTTGCCAATCCAGAAAATGGTCTTATTAGGTCTTGTCCAATCTTGATTATTGTTAATGGGAAGTTGCTTTCACTATGGATGATCTCATAACTGTCCGTTGATTTGACTGGAAGTTTCTTTATGGAAGAGTGACATGTTTCATCTCAATGTTCCTTGACCTTTTTTTCCAATGTTAATAGTCAAGATTTACATCAAGTTTAGTAAGAAGTGTTGAATTGGATGGAGTCAGACATCTTCCCAGTTCTCCTGCTTATCTCATCCATTCTCCCATGTGGCTTACCTCTTTTTATTTATTTAGATTTATTTATATATTATTTTAGAGAGAGAGAGAGAGCAGGGGGAAAGGCAGAAGGAGAGGGAGAGACTCCTAAGCAGACTCCACAGCCAGCTCAGAGCCAGACTCAGGTCTCGATCCCACAACCCTGAGATCACAACCTGAGCTGAAATCAAGAGTCAGCACTCAACCAATTGGGCCACCCAAGCACCCCTTACCTCTTTTTTGTATAATAACTAATTTGGGGATCAAACCAGGGTTTTTATAACTGCAGATAGCCTCATCTCCCACCTATACTTGAATTTTGTTACTGCTTCTCAACACCCTTAAAAGGAATCCAGAAGAATTATTCTGAATGTTAACACTAAACTCACCACTTCACTCAATTCTGTTATGACATGAGACACTGAGATTCCCAAGGCCTCTGGGCATGTTTCAACAAAATAGAAATTCTTTATTGAAAAGAGAAATTATGATTCGTTAATAATTGGAAAAGGGAGGGATAGCAGTTTGCTCTAGTTAATTTATAGTATCCTTGCAAATCTGTCCTCCTTAAAATGTCCTTAAAACATTATTACCAGAAATAAGTTTATTTCAAACCTGATTTTTAAATTCAGATAGCATAAGAAAACACAGGTGGAAAAACATGCCTTTCTGTGATTCTCCATTTTTATGCATTTATATGTTTCATTTCTAAATATGCACAAACTGAAACATGCCATGCTATTAATGAATCAGACTGGTGAGTTGCCAATCACAGTCTCTTTGAACTATACAACCCACTGTAGCTTGCTAATAACCACAGGACTGGGGTTCTGGGGTCCTACAGCTTGGAGTAGCTGTGATGAACACCCACAACCAATTGCACCAACTGACATCCTCAGTCACCCCTAATTTCACAACTTTAGTGAGGATCAGACATTGTGTAATCATTAATGACTACAGGAGTCTTAACACTTACTATTTTCAAGTCTTGGTAACAAATTATTCTTTTCATATCATTTTAAACATCCATTATGGACGTTCTGTCACATCCATTTATTTCAAAAGTACATTTGGGTTTTTTTTTCTAATTTTAAAAATTATATAGGAAATAGTGTGTGGAATGTGTCACTGTATTTTGTCATAAGACAGAAAAGCTGTTAACAGTCTCGACTGTGACTTGTCAGTGAGAAACTGTGTATTGTGGCTTAGGCTATAGTCACTTGTCACATTAGAAACACTCAATTGTCCAAGTCCTTCAATCAATAGTTATAGTTGTACAACTGGAAGTTGCTATGGGACCAGTCTAGTGGTGGACTTTTAAAGTCTAAACAAAGCAATGTCTGTTTGACCTTCACGTGTTAAGACATTGTAATATATTGACATTTTAATTGAGAGGTTAAAACCCACTATTACACATTCACAGTCTTTTTCTATTTTGTAACTAAGCAAGAAGTAGAAAAAAAATTACACTGTTTCCAAGGAATTTTTGCATACTAAGTATGTCTCAACTACCTTACCACACTCCCTGAATATTCATGTATGTTCCTCAAGAGTTGCTTGGCTATTGGCATGGACAAATATCTAGCTAACAATGATAAAATACAGCAAAACATAACATTTAACGTTTGTTCAGCATTGATTACATAAGATTAACATGTACCTGTGACCGCATCCATGAAAAGACTTAAAATTCTCTGTCTTTAAATCAAAGGAATTTAATATGACATTTAGAGCACGACACTCTTATAAATTTTGGAATTTATAAGAACTCTACTTTTTTTTCCTTTAAAAATATACACAACTGATGAATTGTTGAACACTACATCTGAAACTAATGATGTACTATATGTTGGCTAATTGAATTTAAATTAAAAAAAAAGAAAACCAAAATAAATAAATAAATATGAAAATACATGATATGACTAGTATTTTCAAACACAGCCAAATTCCTATTCCAGCTCGGTAATAAAAATAGTAAGAATGATTGTTACTGTTACCGGTAAGCACATGGATGAAGGAGCCTTAAACTTACTTGGTCTAAATCACAAACGTGAAGACCCAGGAACGTAGCAGACACGTAATGGACCGTGTATTAATATCCAATAATTCCATGACAACATGCATGTCCTCAGAACAGCCACTGTCTCTGGACCTCGAATCCAACCTCAACTTCATCCCATCTCACCATCTGCTCACATTCTATTTCAAAAGCCATTTTGTTTCAAAGGCATTTTTGGTCTCAATTCAGATTTTCTCTTCTGGGCGTCCTTGGACCACCGCAGCACTGGTCAGCTCCAGGGGTGGACTTCACCTTGGAGTCCTCCTGAATAGTTGCATCCTGCCCGACTCCAGGAGTCACCATACACATAGACCAGGGGTCAGCCATCCATGGCCCAGGGGCCAAATCCCACCTACCTCCTGCGTTTGTAAATAGAGTTGATTGGAACACAGCCACATCCACTCGCTGATGTATTATTTATGACTCTTCTCATGCTACAGTTGCAGAGCTGAGTAGCTGCGATCGAGACCATATGGCCCCCCAAAGTGGAGAATATTTATTATCTGACCCTTTAGAAAAAAAATATGCTAGCCCCTGAGACAGTCCACAGGGTCACTGGCAGCCACTAGAGTTGTGCAGCTGCTTGTAGAACGAGCCATTAGAATAAAGAATCTACGGGTAATAGTTTCCCTCACCACCGGCCAGAATCACTTCCAAGAATTTGATCAAATTAAATCAACACTGATTTATGGACCTCATGTCTGTTTTGAGACACAGATGGGCACTGACTCAAAATTTGAAATATTTAGCTAGCATTGCATAGAGATTTTAAAGCCATGACTCAAGAAAATGCTAAGAACCACAAGTCCGAAGGTTTATGTGATTTTAGTTTCTCACTATGGTCCTGAGGATGGAACTGTAATTGTTCGCAGGTCTTTATCTATTGATGCTGATGCGTTCCTCTGTGTAAGTGTAAGAGCGGATGTGCACACCTCTTGCTCCACTCCCAGTCTCCTGGGCAAATGGAGAGCAGCTCCTGTCATCACGCAGGCACGTGGAGCCAACACTATATACACCCTCCTGCTTCAGTTGAGAGAAGGCATATTTTTTTTCTTCTTACTACACGGGTGTTAACACAACACTGCCATTAAAACTCCTGACTCTGGCCCTTCCTGATGGCAGGTTTTCTCTTCTTTCTGTTCCACTAAATCTGCATTCAGACTCAAGGCTCTGCTCTTCTTTTTGCATTTTGAAAATTCTTTGCCAAGTTGAATGCATTCCTGCTTCCTGCTCTCATGGGTGTGTTGAGGAGGGTTAGTTGGAGACTTGTAGACCATCCCTTGCATGCCCCAGGCTGAGAGGGGAGGAGTGGAGGCCATGAGAAAGGACGTGTATTCCTGTAAATGCTGTAAATTCCTGACGAGTCGGCGTCCGTCTGAAGCCCAGCTGCCCCACTTCACCACCTTACGTGTCTTGTCTTTTCTTTATCAGACACTCTCCAAAAGTGGTCAAGGCCGCATCTCAGGTCCTAAACAGCATGTGGCAGTACAGAGATCTGAGGAGTCTCTACAAAAAGGTAAGGTTTGCTCTACCTTCTTGCTTCATGGTTCACAGGGGCCCTGAGCCCAAAGACCCAGTATTGGATCATAACAAGGGGCACCATAGCCATGGAAAGGACTTGTCCAACAGTCTGAGTAATTGCAACACAACTAAAGCAAGACAGTCAATGAAGAAGCAGAAGAGAAGGGTCACCAAGTGTCCCCGGACAGACACTAAGATCCATGAATCTTCTGGATTGGACAGACCCATGTTCATAGGGTCTTACCCTAGATTGTCCTATAGAAAAGAAAATAAGCTTGTTTTCCTGAGCGTCCATATTGTACAGTAGACTAAAAATTAATGAACTGAGTAATTTTGCCTAAACAACAACAACAGAAAAGCATAGATAGGTGTTGGCAATAATGGTGGAGAGAAGACAAAAAAAAAATATATATATATATATGTGTGTGTGTGTGTGTGTGTGTGTGTATATACACACACATACATACATATATGTATATTCAGGAAGCCAAGGTGTATCACAGCCCACGAGCAAGGAGGAGAAGACCCGACAGCCTGCCCTACGTGCCTAGCCCCGACTGTCTCTGAGTCACTGCCCGGGGGGAGAGGGCTGCTATGTCTGATGACGGCTGTGGATCAGGAGGAGAGGCTGGGCATTTGTCCACCACACTCTCAGGAGGCAGGAGGGAGTTTATATCATACATTTCACAGAGCTGTTCAACCCCAAAATGGTTTAAACATAAAATCAGGGGAAAATGTCACATGTAGACACGTCGATTGTATACCTCATTTCCAAGGGATGCCAAATAAACGGTGTATAACTCTCCCTCTCTGGTTAGAAGGGGAGAATTTTTTAACGGTGTATCCCAGAAGTTGTTTTTATTGTGACCGGGCCAGCAAATGTGGGTAGTTCAAGTGATTGATGATCCCACGATAGATTTGAGAGAACAGATAGGCGTGGAGCGAATCACTAGTCCAAAGGGAGCGCACCTTAGGCTTGGGTCTCGGTAGGGATTCAGACAGCCTAAGCAGGACTGTGGGAGGGGGCCTGCGCTTCCTCAGAGCCCCTCCTTGCAGCCCCTGGCCGCCCGTGTGGAGGAGGAGAGGGAGTGGAAGTCACTGCTCCCTTCTTCCCCAGCCTGCCGGTCTCGGGTTGGGCAGGCGGGACCACAGCAAGAGGTTCGCATCACGGAGCCCAAGACCCATCTTGCCAGAGGGAAAATCTATCTTTTTCTAAGCTGATGGGGAAAAGTAAATATTTAATAACTGGTTCTACTAAGTTGTAGTCTGTTTCTAGACTTCCCCCAGGCCTTTCTATTTCCCTTACGCTCTCATTACTTTGCACTTTTTTTACAAACGTTAGCCTATATATTTTTCTTCCAAGACTTTCCTATTTGCTAAGAGCAAGTATGTTTAAGCTGAAACAGAGATGGCAAAATACAGTGTTTGGAGAGTGTTGTAGATGGATTATATTCTTTTCTAAATATTTTGCACGTTGGGATAAGCCCTTCTCTCAAATGTTTTGGGTTACATTTTGTTTTGCTTGAAGTTCACATCCCAGCATCCCTACTTAGTTTCTTCATGGACTCCTCCAGGAGCTGAATGAATTCTCTCCCGGGGCGGGATCCTTCAGCTCAACAGGCAGCTGGACACGAAGAACATGCTATAAATTAGAAGGGAGCTGGTGGTTCTGAGTCAGTGGTTCCAGAAGCTCGATGAAATATTACTGCCTCAAATAAACTTCACTTTCCCTTGGATCCTGAACATTTCTTTGCTGCAATACACCTTCCCCTACTTATGTGCATTGAAGGGAAACTGCTTTTAGAGAGTAGTTGTTGAATGGTAGTATGAGTTTTCCATCTTAGTTTTTTCCTAGGTTGGTAGTAGAGTTCAAAAAGTGTAATTGTCTTTTTATTTTCATGAAGGAAAAGAATGTGTTGACAGGAATTTAATGGAGCTAAAAATCAAGAGCTAAAGATGCTCTCAAATGTGCTTCGTGTGAGGACGTTCAAGGAGGATGGTCTGGAGAAACCGATGCTGGTGTTTTCAGTTGACCCATGGTGATGTTTTTAGTTGACCCATGATTTAAAAAGGTTGAGAAAAAGCTGTCCCTAATAATTTCCAAATTATGCAGTTGCGAAATGAAATGAGGACCTTTATGCTCAGTATCATAATAGCAAAGCTCAAAATTCACAAAAGCTTTTCTTTTTGAAAAATCCTTTGGTGAGAAGACCGAATTCGTTCATCCTTATGAATTGTTGTTAATCAGTGAGGAAATAGATTTCCTTTCTGTTCTTCCTTGACAATTTACATATCATTGAAAAAATGTCTGATCCGTATCTTTTAATTCTCCATGCTTCAAATCTGTTTATTAAACATCTATTATAGGCTTAAAGAAAGAAAGAAGAGTTTCAGGGAAAACATAAGACACGGGAAGCAGCTAATGTGGGTAAAAATGAAATATGGAATAATTACTGCTAACTTCATTAGTTTCAGAAATATGTGCTACAGATTTACTGGATGAATTAGGGGTAGGAAAATTATAGAGCAAAATCTCGAAGAATTCATGGAGTCTGCATAAATTAGGAGGTAAAGCTTAAGGGCATTATGTATAACAGGAAAACAGGAGTAGGGAGAGAGAAATTGAAATGAAAACGGCATATCTATGGGACAGAATTAAAGGTCCATCTGTCACTGGCTAATTTCCTCCCAGGACTCAGGCACAGTGGCCAGAAGCTCATTTCATTAGCTCAGTGACTTTATTTTACTTTGAGAGACACGTTTAATAAATCAGAATATTCTTCCAACTGGGTGTGTTGACCAGTAGAAAATGACATTTGATTCCTGAGACATGGCGAGCCAAAACATATTTGTGTTATCTGAACCTTCAACTTCAGGGAGGCCTGGACTTTTGACTTTTTTCCCCTAAAGGAAAATAAAGAATTCCAGAAGAACGTTATCACATGCATCATGCAACACCCTTTTTTTTTTTTTTAGACCAATCCCTAAGTTTGGATAACCACAAATAGAACTTTAAAATTTCTTTATGAGCTGCATCAACCCAGAGACTGCTTTCTAAAGGAAAAGAAGATGACCCTTAGGAGCAGACTTGGTATAGGGATGGAAGGGAAGCTGGGGGTCAACAGTTCTTGACTTTTGGGAGCCTCTGTACTTTAAGAAAATGAGGTCACTGGGGCGCCTGGGGGGCACAGCGGTTAAGCGCCTGCCTTCGGCTCAGGGCGTGATCCCGGCGTTATGGGATCGAGCCCCACATCAGGCTCTTCAGCTATGAGCCTGCTTCTTCCTCTCCCGCTCCCCCTGCTTGTGTTCCCTCTCTCGCTGGCTGTCTCTATCTCTGTCAAATAAATAAATAAAATCTTTAAAAAAAAAAAAAAGAAAAGAAAATGAGGTCACTGACATAATGGGGTGCTTATGTTTGACCATGGTGAGGACTGTTGGGAGAGCTGGTTTTGGAAGAAAGGATACAAAATTCGAGGAGGGGGGACATAGAATTATAAGATTACAGAAATCGTTGTTTATATACCTTGGTAATCTGTACAACGTCTCCCAGAACTAGTTACATTGGTTAGGATACAGGCTATGCTGTTCTAAGAGAAAGAGTCAAAAATGTAGAAGCTCGAACCAAGCAGGTATCTCCGTCCCACTCATGGGACTGTACCGTTGGGCAGGTGGCCTGGGACCAACAGGGGAGCCTCGGAGCCATCTTGTTGCTTTGCCTTGTTGTCCTTGCATTTGTAGGACAAGTTCCCTAGCTCATTTATCTCTCATTCCAACCCACAGGAAGAGAGAGGGCAAGTGAGGCCAAGTGATGTCCTTGTAAGCAAGCGATACAAAAAAGGGCTGAGCTCCTGCTCACATCCCAGGACCAAGAACTCAGTCACGTGGCCTCACCCAGCAGCAAGGCAGGATGGGAAAAGTGGGCAGCCAGGATCCTTGCTAAACTTTATGGCAGGAGGAAGGTGGTTTTTTTACTGAAGGAAGAAAGGCTGTATCAGCTCCAGCAGTCATTGCCTTGTGTTCAAATACCTTTAATAGCAATTGCATTCACCATCTAATGAGGCATATTATTTCATTTCGGGGTGGCTGTGGTTATTCAGAACTTCCTCCTTGCATTAAGTAAAAATCTCTTTATCAGCAACTTCTGCCTTCCAGTGCCATTCTGAAAAGTCTAATTTTTCTCCTCTGTGATAGCCTTCCTGTGTTTGAAGCTAGCCATTCTGTCTCCATGAGGTCATCCCTGCTTGGGCCAGCCATGCTCGATTCTAATGTATCGGCTTTTCCGCAACCTTCACCAGACTCTCACATTTTTCTACATGCATGCAAGTTTGTCAGGATCGCTTCTGTAAAGTAGCACCCCAAGATGAGACTATTCCTCCAAGTTTAGTTCAAGCAGAAGAAAGAAAGTCACACTATGCTTCCCTGGTACTGGGCACTCAACAGCTAATAAGGCTTGAGAGCAAGTTAGTGCCTGGGAGGCTCATTCCACTATCTGGTGAAGTACAAAGAGCATAGGACTTAGAATCAATGGCCAGAGATTCAAGGTGCAGAATGACTAGGCAAGCTCCTTGAGATCTCCCTGTCTATCAGGTAGGGGCTGACTTTGGGCGGCTTTGCAGTGACTTCCTGCTGGTGGACAGCTGGTAGACCTTTGGTTCACTGGGTCTCACTGTCAATGCTCACAGATACGCTGGGGCATCTGGAATGTCCTCAGAGCCCTATGGATTTGGGAGGCTGGGGCCTCCTTGATACCTGCCTTCTGCTTTGTGTTCCAGTCTGTAACTTTCCTCAGCCCTGGTTGGGACCCTTCACATCCTTTCATGGAGATGGCGGGCGTCTCCCCATCGGTCCCGTCCCCGTCCCTTGCTTTTCTCAACCATGAAGTAAATGCCATGACACGTGCCCAGTGGGATCGCTGATTGTGCCCAATGGAACAGTCATCATCAAAGAGCATTGTAAACCAGAAAGTCATACACCAACGGGAGTTCCTGCTGTTAATTCTAAAACATCGTTCATGCCATTTGGCTGCCAAATGCTCTCTGCCATCCTGTCCACAGGCAGCTGGATGTTTGGATGCAAGGGTTTCATTTTGTCATCGTCATCACCATCATCATTATTCACTTCCACATTTTCACAGCTCTCTTCCCCCTTGGTTTCTCCACCCTCTCTCCCCCCCAACCCCTAGATACCTTTCCAGTGCCCCTGCTTGCACTCCAGGGATACAAGTAAACCAGATTACATTGGCGTTTATAGGAAGGCCATTAACAACAATGCAAGTTGCCACGGTTTGAGAAGAGAATTGAATGATATTATTCTATTTAGTGCTAATCTGTGTGTGTGCAGGTCAGCTGTGCCGAAGACTAGGAAACATCTAGGACCGCAAGAAGCAGACATGAGTTCAAGCGCTGACTTAGTAAAGGGCATGCCATGTGTCCCTGATGAGAGGCCCTGCTATGATCCTGTATGTGTCTAGTCTGAAAATGATGTAGTAAAATCACCTCACTCGCAGAAATAGTCTTCTGGCGACTCCTGTGACATCACTGTCCCCTGAGTCACCTCAAGTTGTTCGATTGCTGCTTCTCCATCCTTCTTGGGCTCATCTTCCTGTTCATTCTCATGTTGATGTGCCCCAGGTTCTGTATCTAGATCTATCTTATCTCACACACGACCTCTTCCCTTGGCTTCAATTACCACCCACATCTACCACTCTCCCCAGTTTGTTTCTCTATATATCTGGTACCTGCCAGATAACCTGCTCACATTCCCACAGCACCTCAAACCAAACCAGATCTCAAACTGGCCTGCTTTGCTGGGTTCAACTCCTCTTCCTGCAACCTCCCTCACCTAAACCCATACCCAGGAAACATCGCTGGCTCTCACCTCTCTTTCACGTGGCTGCATCCAAGCCCCCAGAAAGCCCCACACGTCTGCCTCCGTCCACTTCTCTCTATGATCATGGCCAGAAGCTGACTTCTTTCCTCTGGATCATTGCCACAGACCCCTAACTGGGCTCCCCACCTTTGAGATGCCTCCTCCCCAGGCCATTCTCCAAATGGCAGCCAGGGGGAACTTTCTGAAAAGCAAATTTGACTAAATGACTCTTTGGGACCATACCTTCCTGTGGCTCCCTTTGCCTCAGGACAGTCTGGAGATCTCAGCACAGCCCATGAGACCTTCCGGGAGCGGCTCACCCCCAGCCTTCTGCCCGCATTTAGCCACCAGCTGTACTGAACTTCTGTGTCCCTGGTTCAATTTCCCTCCCTCTCCCCCCACCCTCCAAGGCCTCTCCATGGTCTGTGCCCTACCACTACCCCACCCAGCACCGTACTTGCCCACCTAATCTTCTTCATTTTTCCTAAGTTTTCATATCGCCTCCCCTGAAAATCATCTTCCTGTCCTCTTCCTCAGGGCTGCATTAAGGTCATTCCTTAGCAATCTAAAACAATTGGAGGGTAGATTCGTTCGAATGAAAAAAAAAGTTTTAATTCAAACTTGTAAAGAATGATTTTTAAGCATTATGAATGGTTTGAGCTTACAGCTAAAAATGTCTCAGCAAAAGGTGCTATAATATTTAATATCTAGATAAGATTTATTTGTACTTTACTAGAAAACAATTTTTTCCTTGGTTCAAATATTAGTTGTGGAGGATTTGAATTATGAACTTCTCTTACAGGTCATTTCTTAATAGAAATTGCAATGAAACTTGCCTCCAACTCTAGTACAATTAAAATATCAGCTCCTAATGAGCAAAATTCTGAATTCCACGCAAAATGAGCAAACACTGCCTAAAAGGGACTGCTTTACTATGTGCTAGAAAATAGGAGTAAAGAAAACGAAAGAAATCATATCTATCCCTCTGGCAAAAATTTAAGTAGATGGCTTAACTTTTTTAAAACTTGAAGTTCGTCGTTTACTTGAACTATTTTGATTACTCCATTCTCCAACCTTCCCGTTCCCCTCTTGGCTGCCAGTGTCTGAAGGTTTTGAATGTAACACACAGCTTAATGACATGGAAAATTGGAATTTATCTCATTCCTAGCCAGTAGAGATCATTGTGTTATTGGTCTTCATGAGGCGTTAGGTCCAAGACCAATTTGGTGGATCTTCCTGAACACAAAATTCAGTAACAGGGTTTGGCTTTAAAATGTATGTGGCCCGTCTTGCTATCAAGGGTTATTTACTTAGCCATCACTTAAAACATTAGCTTGTTGACCACCGGGACCCAAATTTGAACGAGATTCAGCACATTGTTTTTAGACTTTGGATCCAAATCTTCCTTCAATTATAGTTAAAGAGTCCTGTATTAATATCTAATCATCAAAAATGCAATGAGATCTTCATGTTTGTGCTCATGTTGGGGCAAAATTACCTCTTCATAAGAAATTCCAGCTAGCCAGCCTGAATGTTTCACTGGCTGGCGATGAATTCCCACCTTGGTTGTGGTTGGCCCCTCAGTCAGGTTGCCAGCCAGGTGGTTCCCTGCCACCTGCCATGACATCTGTCTCGTGTGGGACTCGTTCCTAGACCCCCAACTCAGCACAGCCTTTGTTATTCTCCGGTGTCTGTCTGCACCTCCGGGCCCACGTGCTGGATTCTGCATCTCAGTGGGGCTCAGCTGGGCAGGCTGCCCCGTAAAGGCTGCCCCGCGGGGTTCTGAGAAAAGCATCAGTAGCAACCTGGAGTCATCCCAGGCCATCCTGTGTGATGCCCGGGGACCCTCCTCAGGGTCATTACTCAGTGAGACATCATGGATCTCCAGGTGCAGTGGCCCTGTTCTGTCCTCTGAGGCACAGACGTGTCCTGAGATGAAGAAGAGGTAGCAGGAAGGTTCAGGGCTCCGCAGCGAAAATGCCTCTGAGTACTGGCTACTGAAAGAAGGGGATCAGGAAGGAGGGGACTTAACGTCTGTCCTTCCATTCCCTTGCTTCTGCCTGGACTTCTTGCTGAGAAAACATGCTAGGCTCTTAAAATAGACCCTGTAAAGTTACCCTGGAAAGGGATAGGACAGTCCCTATTGGCAAGTAGGGGGTCACAACTTGTCCAGTCAAAGCAAAGCCAGATTAAATGTCAGAATCAAACTCTTGCTGATAATCATCTGGGTCTTCTCCACTAGTATTCATTACCTGGTGTTTTTACAGCTGTGCTGCTATAGCGGCCCCCATCCGAAACATCAGTATCTTTCACAGTAAGCTGGTGTCTCAAAGAATGCCAGGCTGCTTGGGCTTGAGACCGAGTAAGGTTATGTTTCTCTGGATAGAGATTTATTGTATTCATTCTTGCCATTTGGATGAAAGAAACAAAACATAAAACTAATCTTTAAACGCCCTTCCTTTTATTGTCGGAAAGATAGACTCAGGTTGCGCGCACCATTCAGCCAGTGACTAATGAGCTTGGGTAGGAGTGGAGTCCTGCCCTTCACGGCCTGTCTCACGCAGGGCTCCCTTCTCTTACTGCTGCTATATTCGTTTCATTGGCTCTTGCCACCACTGCACTCACAAAACAAGAAATCAATAAGTAATTATGGATAGGTGAGGGATGCCTGCAGGTTTCCTCCAATGTCCAAACCATAGAGGATGAGAAAGAGTGGACGCGACCCTTGTGTTGTTTTTCACTGCTTTCGGAGGCCACTACGCACAGAGGAGCCCGCAGTCTTGATGCCCACAAACGGAGGTCAGAGGCTCATGCTTAACATCCTTCCATCACCCTCATCTGCTGGAGATTTAAAAATTAGTACTGAGTCCCAGTGAGAACTGGACAGGTGTTTTGAAAGATGGTCAAGAAAAAAACACAACGTGGTCAAAATTCAAACTTTTGATCTTTAAGCTTCGTGGTAAAAAAGGGCTTTTGCATGTTGCCATTTTGAGAATTAATAGATTTTTGCTTTGTGAGTGTCTAAGATGGTGATGGAGAAGCAGTAAATCCTCTATAGACATAAATTAAACCACTGAATGTAGAGCTGTCATTTTATCAAGGAAATTGCTTGCCAGGAATTTATTAATCTTTCTCCTGTGCCCAAAAATTCTTCACCAAGAGATGACTGGAAGGACATAAGGACTTTCAGCCAGATTCTAAAACAACCCAAGTCCGGTGTCCTCAAGACTTATCATGGTAACTCCTCGGGTTCTTTCTTTTCTAAATCACTTGATGTCAAGTTGGGGTAAAAAACAAAAAGGCGGAGGTTAAACTCAGCCATGGTACTGTCTCCTCCATAAATCTGGGCGTTTACTTGTTGACGTTTGTATCGACTTGTTTCTCCATGAGGTCCCCTGACCTCTCTGAGACACTTCTCAGACACTCATCATATGATATCTGTCCAAAAACAAAGGCACAAATGGGAACAGAAGCAAAAATCAATTGTGCAAAAGTGGAAATCGATGCACATGGCAGTTGCTAAACAAGAGGTGACTAAGTTATAGCCGTTCCTGGGATGGATCTCCACATCGGGCAGTTCTGCAGGGCAGCGCCCAAACTTTACCCACAACGTTGTAAATCAAAGCCTACGAAAATACCCCAGAGACAAAAGGCAGGGCGAGAGGATTGACTCAGGAACTAGGAATCTCACAAAGTTTAATGTAAGTCTACAAGCATTCTTGTGTCAGACGTTAAGCAATTAGCTGAAACGTGTCCCCCCTTTCTCAGCGGATGGCAGTAGTTGGGATAACGTTATATCTGTGCAAGCCTGCATTGCTTGAGCAGGAAGAGTGTGGTCCGTTTCTTCCCCTCTCCCAGTCTCCCCCTCACCTAAGCTGTTCCTTGCCAAGTCCTGACCCTACCCAACTGCCAGGCTCTGGCAGGGAAGAAGAGAGGAGAGCAGAGTCGAGCCTGCCCAGTGTAGTTGTAGCCTGATGTTGGTCCACTCTGCTTCCAGGAGATGCTCATGTTCTAGTTCCTTCTCTCATGGGAGCAGTGGTGTGGTTTGCTCAGAAGTACCACCTCCCAACTGAGGACGCCTGGGCTGGTCCTGGCCTCCTCCAGCTAACCGTCCCGATTTCTCATAGCCGCAGACTTCCGCTGCTCCGCTGCACATAAGCCGGGGTGGACGCAGATCGGGTGCCCCTGTGCCATAGGTAGTTTGGAAAGCCTGGTTGAAGAGGAAGAGTACACTTTGTGAATGTATAGTTCTTCACAGGCCTCAGAAGGGGTCCAGGCAGTGGATAGGTCTGAAACCTAAGGTGTTTGAGCTCCATGGTCGGTCTGCCCCTGCCACGGAGTGTGTATGTCCCCCTGCCAGTGGCACTGAAGACACCAGTCCCTGCAACCCCCACCCTCCAGGGAGTCCGTGGTCATGCTGAATAGGTAGTTCACTCCCCATGCTTCGGGAGAGGGAAGATGGGGAATACCCAGTGTATCGACCACCTCCAAGGAAGCTCTCCCCTCTTGCAAGCCCTCCCACCCTCTAGTGAATTCTCAGCCCAATCTTGTAGAATCTAGAGATGAGACGTGTGCTAATCCCACAGACTCTGTTTTGTCTTTTGTCTCATGTAAGAGTGTCACAGTCCTTGTCTGACGTCACACCTCCCGGATCAGGGATTCTAGCTCCTTCTATCAGTATTCACCGTCTCTGTGCATTCTCCGGCGTTGGCAGGCACTCTGTCCACGTTCCAAGCGGCTGGAAAGGAAAAGAGCAGAGGAGGGCAGAGCTGAAATACTCTCAGGTCTTCATCATGTGGCCAGATCTCCCTGCAGGGGAGCTGAGAATGAGCCTAACTGAAAAAACAGAGTTTTTATTGCAAAGTGGAAAAAATGAAAGAAAGGGCCACCGAGATGCTTACGCCTACCACGTTCATGTGGTGTGGGCACCAAACCAGTGGTCCTCTTGGTATCGGTTTTTATAAAAGCCACGCTCTTGAGAGATCCCCCAGGGCTTTCATTTAATTGAAAATGCACCTACAGTAACTTCCAGTTGGCTTCAATTATGAAAACCGTCCCAAGTCTGTGAGTGTCCTTAGTCCATGCAGAGAGACCAGTTCCATGGGGAGTGAGGAAGAACTGCAGGGTTTCAGATTCTTTTTGTCACTTGAGCAGCAGAGGGTACATTAGCGGCTCCCAAGGGAAGAAGTGAGGAGGTCGCAGGATGGGGGCGCACCTCGGATGTGTCCTGTGCTTGCTCCTTGATCTGCTGTAGTACAGAGCCCCTGACGGGCTGTCCGCAGTCCCCTGTGATGAGACTAAAACCCGCAGCTCGGAAATATAACATACACATCAGTTGTTTCTTCTTCTGTGACAGTCTGTACTCAGATACCCCCATCGTCTCTCCCTCCTTGTATAATAGCATGCGATTCCTCTTGGAGACATCTTTTTTTTTAATTTTATTTAAATTCAGTTAATTAACATATAGTGTATGATTAGTTCCAGAGGTAGAGTTGAGTGATTCGTCCATGGCGTACATCACCCAGTGCTCGTTACATCACGTGCCCTCCTTAGCGCCCATCACCCAACTACCCCATCCCCCCCACCTCCCCTCCAGCAACCCTCCACAACAACATGGGTGGAACTAGAGGTATTATGCTGAGCAAAATAAGTCAATCAGAGAAAGACAATTATCATATGATCTCACTCCTATGTGGAATTTAAGAAACAAAACAGGATCATAGGGGAGGGAGGGAAAAATAAAATAAGATGAAATGAGAGATGGAGACAAGCCATAAGAGACTCAACTATAGGAAACTGGAACCATCTTCTTAATCCTATTAGCAAATGGCCATTCCTAGTTACTTCATTCATGTGTTTATTGAGCACCTACTCTACCCTAAGCTCCATTTTCCCTACTGGAAATACAGAATATCTACATAATTATTGGATTAACTTTTCCACATACATAATGGCATTTTAGCCATTATTTCTTGGTTGTTTTATTTCATGCTTCTCTTTCTTGGGTTCTATTCTAAAATGTAAATATACGAATATAAGTATATACATACACACACACACACACACACATATATATATATGTTATATACACACACATATATTTTTTTTCTTACTTAATATCCAGGTTTTTTGTTAAGTCTTCGAGTGAGAACCGTACTTGTTGATTTTCCTCTTGTTTCTTCCGCCTCCCCCACTGGTCACTCCTCGTCTGTAGGGACATGTTCTCTTTGTACTTCTGTCTTAAAAACAGGAAATGTCCTCACCTGACCATCCTCCTCCATTTCTGCCTTCCCACTTTCTGTCTTCACATTTCTGTCCTCACATTCCCCACACTTCACGTTTCCAAAAAGTTTGGAGTTCTCACTTTCCATTTTATGCTTCAGTCCCTGCAGTCTGACATGATGATGCCTGTCCCCACGCCTCTGTTGAAATCACTCCTAATTGCGGTGTTCAGCTAGCTCCATTGTCTCTATTAATCAGGGAAGGCTTCCAGCTGTAACAAGCAGACCTAAACGTCCAATGATGCAGCGTGATAGAAGTTTATTTTCCTGCTCATGCAACTGTTCCGGACAGGTGTTCACGTGGGCAGATAGCTCTTCTCTGCACATTCAGGGGCTCAGAGTCCCACTGGCTGGTCTAAGGCCCACCACCATACCTGGTGATGGCCCATCCCCATCCCCTCACCCTCCACGGGCTGGACCTCCATCACATGGCCATACGGAGCTGCAAGGGAAGCCAGGACGTGGGGTCTGGGTGTGTGTCTGGGAACAAAAGGAAATGGATTTGGAAGAGCAGTGAGCAGTCCTGGCCACATCCTCGTCTCTTACGTGATCTCCTCCAGGCTTCTTTCCTGCCTGGTTTTTCTCCGACCTTGCAAGGCACTCCACCTCAGTCTTTTTTGCAGACTCCTGATCGTCTTTGCTTTCCACCCTCTGTCGTCTGCTGTAGATGCTCTCATCTGCCCCATGCTCTTAAAACACATTTGAACGCCAGTGGCATCCACGTTGATTTCTCTATATGGTCTTCACACCTGAACTCAAAGCTTATATTTACAACTGCTGTGTGATGTCTCCACTTCAGGAGGTCACTAGCTCTGACAGTGCACACACCTGACAAGCAGCTCTCCAGACCTTCCCCGAATCCGTTGTTCTCGCTTCATCGCCCATCTCAGTAAACAGCATCTAACCCACCTGGTTGTTCTTTTCAGAAATCCGAGAATTATCTAAGTGTACGTCTTCCTCCCTTACCTCCACTATATTTTGCACCAAGCCCTGTGGAGTCTACCTCTCCCATCTTTACTTCTGTCATTATCTATCACTAGTCCTGGTCCAGTTGCTGCCTGATTGGTTTTGTGGAATCGACGTTACCATCTTTAATCTATTTTCCATTAAGCATTCCAAATACACTTGTATGAAATCCAAATCTAATCTCGTCAGTGTCCTGATTAAAACTCTACGGTAGCTTCCAGTATCTCTCTTACCCATCTCTCCAAGTGCACCTCCCTCTACCCTCCCCTCAGTCACTTTCTTTCAGCCACACTGGCCCCCTTGTTCTTCCTGGCAGGCAAAGGGCTGCGCCAACCTCAGGGCCTTTGCACTGCCTGAACATTCCTTGGCGAAAAATGCCTTCCCTCCTCTCCTACCAAGCCTGGCTCTTTCCATCTCAGTTTGTCACTTGCTCAGGGAAATCTCCCTCTCTCCAACCCTCCAAGGCTGGTAAAGAGCCCTTACCATAACTTGTACTTTTTCTTTATGGCTCTTACCGGAAATGTAATGTGATACGATCATATTTTAAACATCCATCTCCCCTCCATCTCCCTCTCAGGAGTCATTCCTGCCTCCCTCTGCTCTAGTCCGGTTCCCAGCACAGTGCCAGGTACTTATTCCTGTGTATGAAATAAATCCAATAAGGTCACTACCCCAGAGTTGAAGCTCAGCAGTGGACACACGCAGTGACTCTGCTTCCGTGTCTGTGGTCTGGGGCACTTTCAAGTAAGGTGGGATGTAGAGACCTCGAGGTTAGGCTCCGGGGTGAGCTTTGAACTCACCGACCACTGATGGGTACAGATATAAGAGACTTGGCTTCTCAGAAGTCAGAATGGGGCATTCTAGAAGTGAGATGTTTGGATTCGATAAGCCTAAAGACTGGACTTCTTCTCTTCACCCCGATTTAACTTGGCGGCACTCACTGGAACACAAAGGGCATTGGTAAAGACCATCCACCTCCGGTCTTTGTTTTAAGGCCTCAGGAGTGACACCGGGGAAACAAAAGGACTGAACTGGTCTTTTTTCCATTTCCTGTGTGTTTTTTCTGCATTCCATTGGTACCAGCTAACTCTTGGTAGTAACAATGGTTTGCTTTCTTGACCAAATTACATACATTTCTTTCCAACTTGTCAAATCTTCTCGGTGATATCGATTCTTTAGAATTAGGCCCATGGCAGTAAATTGAATTCCTGAAATGGATGTACTTGGGATTTGCTTGTAACCGGTGGTACAGGTTTCCCCCACTATGCAAAAGTGGAGTGCTCCTATGAAACCTTTTATAAGTGGAATCATGTAAAGCGAGGGACCAGTTATCATTTCATAAAAGCCAAAATCCTCATCAGATTTCCTTCAGTTACTGAAAACAAGGACTAAGGTAGGTCTTTTGCAAGGGAAAAGTGGCATAAAGTGACCTTTTGGATAGTGGGGGAAACCTGTACTACGGAACACTCTTTCTGTGTTTACTGTACCTTTAAGCATCCGAATCAATTTAATTAAATTCCGTTAGAAGCACCAGAGCTGAAGCAAAGTAATATGAAAGCAGCCCGTGTGTCAGGAGGTATTTATTTCTGTATTAAACTGCAAATACTCCCTTTTGGCCCTTAAGATTGCGTTCCAGTATTTAACTCTACTAGCTTTTGTTGTAGAATTGTTGATGGGATTCGTTTTAATGAATCTTTAACAAACACTTTACCTTAAAAAGAGATGGAGGCTTGTTTTATTACAGCAAAGGGAAGCTGAGGTTTCATTGACTCCCAAAATCTGACTTCGGTTTCAATCACACAGACCGTGGATACCCTGTTTCCGTTTTTTCTACCTAATACCTTTTATTGAGATGGGACGCGTGTATGCATAACGACCACTAATTTGGAATCTCTTCTTTCTCCGCTTCATGTGTGATTACATTAATAGGTTTCGTCCACTTAAAAATGACTAGAAAACCAGCACAAATTGTGAGCAATCAAGTTTTTCATAAGTGAGCCGTAATATCTTAGCTGGTTACCTTTTTCAGAGGATGACAACATGTCTTGTTTTGACTTTCGTCGGAAAAAGAGGTTTGTGATGAAGCAGCCCGTTAGTGAACGCCAATAACAAGCTCTAAGTGTTCTCGTTTGAATGAGTGGATGAGCTGGGGTTGCTGAAAGCCCGAAGGATTTCCACCATGCTTTCTTTCTATCTCAAGTCACTCACAGCAAATTAGAATTGACAAGCTTTATGGACTGAGAGCCTTCAAGGACAGCTAACGCCAAAAACTTGTATTTGTTACTCCAGAATCAAATAGTCTCTGTGTGCCTACTGAGAAATTCTTGTCTAGAGGCCGAGAAAATCTCACCAGATTAAGGGGGTTCCGGAGCCGTTTTCAAAAAGGAGGAAAAAACGCCAGTGACCATACATAGACAGGCTAACGGTGTCCTAGTATGTATTTTGGGTTCCAGCTGAGATCTGTCTTGGCACAAATCACAACTCTTCTCCATTTTCAAGGTTAATTATTCATTGAAGCTTTTGTCCAAGTCAGAGATGTCACCTAGCATTAGAAAAGATTTGCTAGCTCTGAATCCTAAGTGTAGGAGATAAAACCTTCAGAACGCACTTTAGAAATGGACCTGTAAATGGGAACATCGCATTTAACGTATCATTAAATGGGGGTTCACAAACCCCATCACCCTCCACCCGGTGCTGTCTAGTCCCCAAAGGGCCCCTCTTCCAGAGGTCGGAGACCGAGGGGGAACTCTGGTGAAATTCCATTTCCTTCCATCGCATCTCCTGAAGCACGTGACTGAGGTTTTAACCCCTTTCTCTCTCTCTAATCACCAGAGCCTCTCCACAGCCCCTGAGAGGTTCACTCGACCTCTTCACCATCTCTGTAAACCCCAGTATGTACATGGAACAACCTCTCCTCCTCATCCTTTCCCTCCTCCCCCATCCACCAGTGTCTTTCTGTCCCTGTGCCTCACTTCTCTGATTCAGCGTGGGGGCCAGGGGGCTGGGGGCTCAGCTGGGTGACAGGATGCTCCCTGACAGTTCGGGTTAGGGGGATCTAGGGGGCGGGCAGTAAATCTGTGAACATTCCCTCGTAGTTCCACATCATTCCATCTTACCAGACTGCTCTCCACGCCTCCTGTCGGCCTGCCCTGCATCCTGATTTCTTTCTGGGGTAGTGACTCTGGGCTCCAGTCTTCCCTGCCCAGGAATGTCCCCACCGGTGACCCATTCAGAAACCAGCCCTTCAGGCTGGGGGGCACGTTCCGGCAGTAGGCGTGGACTTCTGCCCCCAACTTTAAAAGAAATTGGAGCAAAGCTAATGGAAAACATGAGTGCACTCTGCCTTCTGCCCTTTCTTCCCGGCTGTCGGAGGGATTTCTGTTTGGGGAGGACGGGGCGTCTGTGCTGTGGGGAGGAGCGGTGGGCTCGGAGCTGCAGGATGAGGGTAGCAGTAGAGGTGGGGCGGGGGGCTGTCCGTGCTCTGAGCGCTGCAAGGGGAATCAGCGTGATCCAGGCCAGATGTGGCAGGTATAATGATGCTTCAAATTATCTACGAGACTGCTTAAAGAGGAGGCACACTGAACAGCAGCAGCTGAGGGGAAAACATTGCCATTTAAAATGGAGCAGGCAAGCCGTAGGCCATTTTTTTTTTTTAAGGACCATTTTACCTAAACTAACACAGCTTTCAGCCCAGCGGTGAGCATGTCATAAAAGACAGATGCACCCACAGCAGAAGAGGATACTGACGAAGTTGCTCTAGACTAAAAAAAAAAACAAAAACAAAAATCGTAACGTTGTGACACCCTTCATTTGTTACAGGACAATCGGGTGTAAGAACTGCAGAGGCTGGCTGCAAAGCCTGTGGCATTATCACTTTGTTTTCCAATAATTAATGCAGTCATCTTAAGTCACTGGATCCAGTGAGCATTTAGTAGGCACCTCTGTGTTGCAGGCACTCTGCCAGGGACCAGGGCTTCAGATATAAATAAGGCCCAGCCCTGCTTCTCAGGCTACAGTGGTCTATACTGTGATCTCAAAGTGGGTTTGTTCATAGTGGGGGAAAAAATCCAGAGTAGCCATGCTAAAGCCCCCCTAAACCTTGCAGGCGTGATTCTTTCCGCAATACTGATTTAATGAGCATGTGTCGCCTGCCACCTGTTTACCTAGCACCAAAGTGGGCAAGATAAGTAAGATTCAACGGGAGGCAGGAGGAAAGGGCCTGTGCCAGGTGCTGCCTAGTCAAAGGTGTAGACGTGTGACATTGAATCGCATCACCAGTGGTTGCTGGGTAATCAGGTATGATTGGGGCTGGGGGTGTGTGTGTGTGGCACCTCTCTGCTCTGAGGTTGGGACCTGTTTTTGCTCCTGTGGAAGTCAGCCTCGAGAACGCCTTATCTGACATTCCCCACTGGAGTCAGACACTTCGGGGCCTCCGAGGACTTACCACTGGAGAATGCCTTCTGCTCCGTCCTCCGGCAAGACGGCCTGTGCATAGACTCCAAGCCAGCGGTTCACCTCCAAGCTCTTCAGTGCCATCACCCCGGGGCTTTTGAAAACAGAAACTCAGACCAACTCAGACAATCTCAGGGTCCGAGGCCCAGCCATTACTGTTTTTAAAACTCCCCAGGCTGATTGAGTATTTTTGCCCTTGATTTATGGAAAGACATCAAGGGGGAGCTCACCAGTAATTGTGATACGGACATTGCGGGGGCGGGGGGGGGGGCTGACTCCGGGCGGCCTTCTCATCTCAGCTCTCTGTCCACAGAGAGACCAGGGGGAAAGCGGTGTTCAGCCTTGACCCACAGCTCTAGCTCGTCTGCACACGCAGACCTCACAGATCCGCGTGCCGATCTGCACTTTCCAAAGTAAGAAGCTACAGGGCACGTGTGTGTTACACTAACCTCTCGTGGACCAGAGTGGAAGCCGCTTCGTCCCTTCATCTGGGATCTGTTCGTGGAGGTCTCTCCCGTAGCACCGTCTTCTGGGAGACGTTTCCAGGATGGGCAAAACATCACATGCAGGTCACTGTACAGAGACCTTCCAGTACTTAAGGGGAAGATGCGTAGGGATAGAACAGAGTGACCAGCAGGTGGAAATACGGTGAAGACCAGACGGTTTCGAGCCTGTGAAGAACGTTACCTTGATTCTCACGCCCTCTGGGCCCCGTACCGATGCCGAGGACAGTAGCTTTGGGGAATAATACAGTTTCACAGAGAAAAGGCTGGGAACTTTAACACAGATGCTGAAATGGGTGGAAGGACAGTAAAAGGAGAAGATAAAGAAAATCAGATTATTCCTGGCGGCAATTTAAAGTTCAATGACTTTGAACTCCTCTTCTCTTTCGGATTTCTATCTCTATCTACTTGGAACAATTTAACAACCTCCAGTTTTAACTTTAATGTGTTAAAAATAAAAACCAATTTGAGGCACAGATATCATATCACATTTTTGACAGTTTGGCTGGGTCTTGAGCTGAAGGGCACCAACTTCTCGGTCATTCTGCTGGAGGTGAAAGATAGGTATTAAAAGGGTCCCTTATCGTCCGCATTAAGGGTTAACGGCCCTCTCCTAGGTGCTATGGCTATTCTTCATTCTGTTTTTCTTCCCTGAGCTTTCTTATCGGACCCCTTGAAGGCAAAGGGATGAAACGAAGGGGGATGGTCGTTGAGCACCTGATAGAATAAAATTCAGGGAAAAATTTCTGGTCTACTGTGAGTTAAAATTTTAAGAAGAAAAAATAGTGATCAAAGAGGCAAATGATGTAAAAAAGAAAGAAATCCCTGTTCAAGTTGTCTTTATTTATGGAAACCACTTTCAAGCCTTCCTGAGTGACACTGGGAAGTAAATGAATAATGAATTGATTGCAAGCTGGCTAGCTAACAAGTATGTACATGGCTAGTGGGATAAAAGGAATGTCAGCTTAGCAGTAACTTCCCAAAGAAAATACATCTTCATGCCCCTTCTTCTTGGGAAAGCAAAGCAGTTTTTTTCAGTTGAATGCCAGGAAAGTTCACACAGGAAAAGATGGGGAGGGTCATGAGACTCATGACTCAACTTATTGATTGATCTGTACCTTCCTGTCTGGCATCGGATACACTGCTTTCCATAACACTGGAGGATTCCTGCCGCAGAATTAAAACTGTGGGGCTCCTCCTGGGCAGCGTGGAGCGTAGTAGCGACATGGGAGTTCCATGTTTCAGTTATGGCACCTCTCACTCTGCATCAGTGAAGGAGAGGGAACATGGACATGAGCAGAAACCAGGTCGCCTCTCCTTGCTCATGCTGTGGCTCAGGAAACTGCTGTCATCAAGAGCTTGCATTGGGTTTCCACTTGGCCCTGTTCTCCAAGCTCCCCTTTCCCACCTCCATTAAAAGTCTCTGTGCCCACATGCATGCAGTCAAGGGCCGTATGCGGAGGTGTCAGACCCTGGGTGACAGTCTTGCTGCCTCTAAACCAACTCTTCATCATCCTCAAGTTTGTGCTGATCCCATCACCTTCAGACAGGTTACCTACACGGTCACCTCTGCCGTGCCTGTGTATGCCAGGAATTGGGTCTTATGAGGGATTCGAGAGCTTTTTTTGGTGCATCCTTATAAGGGTTTCTTCCTTCGTAAGCAGTGTTAGTATTACATCCACTTTCCTGACATTTCCAGAGATGTAAGTACTTATGGTCCCGCTGTAATCTAAGCCTCATGGAATCTTAACTGCTGAGCAAAACATATCTCCGATCATCTGCATAAGAGATGCTGACTAATCCATTGCCATCTCGCCAAGTAAAACCAAACCCATCCTAGAGTCTTGCCACGTTGATGTCTAGCGTCTCTTTGGTCTTAGAACATATGAAATATTAGCTGATGTTCTTATTGTGAAATACTTTGCCCTTAATGACATATGGAGCACCATGACTTATTCATGCCCAGAAAAGCCAAGGTTTTGATTAAAGCAGTTCCCTGAGCCATTACTTGGAACCCCAGAGTATATCTTCTAAACTGTGAGACAAACATAACATGATCCGCTTCTATGGGTCATGTTCAAGGACTTTTTGAGGTCAACAAAGCATTACTTTCAAAAGAAAGGAATGCCTACTTAAACAATTTTTCAAATTGTTCCCAGATATGAATAATGGATGCACATATACTTTTTTTAAAAGATTTTACTTATTTATTTGACAGAGAGAGAGCACAAGCAGGCCAAGTGGCAGACAGAAAGGTAGAAGCAGACTCCCTGCTGAGCAGAGAGCCCGACGTGGGGCTCGATGCCAGGACCCTGAGCTCATGACCTGAGCTGAAGACAGACGCTTAATTAACCGTCTGAGCCACCCAGGCGCCCACATGAACACTTCTGAAATGGTTCCTATCCTGCACATGCTTTAGTAAGACTGCTCCTTCCGCATCCTTGTCACCACCCTCGAGGGTTGAAGGGAACTGCCCAGAATTCCCGTGGAGACATTTTCTCCTCCTGTCCTGACACCTACCCCTTAGCATGGCACTCTCCCACCTTTCCCTGAGGAGGACTTATGCCTTACACCCCTCATCACCTCAGTCAAGACTCCTGACTCGTCTGTGGTTACTGGACTTATTTAAATGTTCGGAATAGCCAGTAATCTGCTCCCCCCCCCAAGTATCGCACCTTTCTTCTACCTGCCTCCCATTCGTCTCCCTCTTTAACCCATGGTCTGCTATCAGCAAAATCCCTACCCCCACCTCCCTGCTGCCCTCTTGCGTGGTAGCTGTTTCATTTCCCATCCTTCTCCCCAGAAAAACACCAGCATCTGTGAAGAACCCTCCCCCCCAAGGCCTATGATCCTCTTAGGATCTGCAGCCCACCAACCAGTTGTCATTCTCCGTCTCCTCCCCCACATCTTCTCTTGCCTCTCTCCCTGGCTTGGATTCCATGGGCTTCCATGACATTCCATTTGTAGTCCCTGTCTCCTTCCAGGCTACTTTCCCAACCACTCTCACCCAATTCCATCTACTCCACACCTGCCACAGGGTAGCTGAACTTGGCTGGAGAAAAACAGGCAACACGCTGACCTGTTGCCTCTTTCTGAATTCCTTGCCACCTGCCTCAAGTCGCCTCTCAGCATCCTGGCTGCTAGACCCCTGGCTGTAGTCAACTTGCTCCCCCAAGAACCATTTCATACCTTCCCTTCTTCCTCTCTTCTGTCCCCCTCCTCTCTCCTATTCTCTGCGCTCCAACTCTTCCTCACACTCAGCAGATGACCTCACTTCTCACCACCCGGAGAACATGCAAGAAAATACAAGAGAATGTCCTCATCCTCCCGCCACCAAATCTCCCACAGTCTTGCTACAGCTGTGGCCACACAGCCCGGCTGTCCTCCCTTTTGTTCCATGGCCCACGAGCCCATTGTTCCTGAATCTTCTCAGCACTCCTCCCTGAAATTCCCTCCTGCAACTGCTTGCTTCCTCTGTGGCATCATCAGCTCTTTGCTCGTCTCTGTTGAGTCACTCCCAATGGCAAATGAAACATATGCCAACCTGACCAAAGAAAGGATTTTTGTCCCCTTCGTGATGGCTTCCATGTTCCCCAGTCTGGTGGTCAGTTCCTGGTCCTGCCTATCATCCAGTCGGTCTCCTTCTCCTTTATGCATCTGCTTTCCTGGTCTCGCCTGACCTCACACCCTCCTGGCCCTCCTTCTAGCTCGCTCTGTCCCTTCTGAGACTCCTCTGAATCTTATTTTCACACCCTCTAAATATTAGAGTGTCCTTGGGCTCAGCCCTGTGTCTCCTGCTTGCCTTTATTTACATTCATGTTTCTGTCTGTTCTCCTTATTCTAAATAACATCTCTATGCTGAACTCCAAAATTTTATCTCCAGCCCTGACACCCAAATGGCAGTATTGGTTTCACCACCTAAATCTACTTCTCTCCCAGTATTCCTTATCTCAGTAAATGGCACCTCCAGTCCCCTGTGGTTCACACCAGAAGCCCTGGGGGTAAAGCTTGATTCCTCTCTCTTTCGCCCAATAGCCAAGTCATCAGCAAATCCTCCCAACACAGATGCCAAATCTGCCCATTGCTCATCATCAGCCCCCATCCAAGCCAGGATTGTGTCTCCCTCCTCCAGAATAGCTCCTTACCTGGTATCCCTGGTTCTAGTCTACTCTCCCCAAATTGTTCTAGATACTCAGAAGTCTTCTTGATTTCCTGGTGCCCCTCGATCACTCCTCAGCCATAGGGACTTCTGGTGGCTCTTCTGTGTGCCTAGCCCATGTCCACCTGCCTTCACATCTACTCTTCCCTTGGCTTGGGAACCCCAGGCTGTCCAGAATCTGGGTGCTTATCATCCTCCAGGTCCCTGCTGCAATGCTGACTGTTCCCAAGCGACACAGATTCCATTACCACATCCCATAAACTAACGACACCAGCATTCCCCGCCTGTATTCCTCGATCCCCTCACCTCGCTTTATGTTTCCCTTCAAGTACTTACAAATATGCCACATTTCAGTATCACTATTTCTTTATTTGCTTAGTGTTTGACTTTAGGTGTCCTATTAACTGTCTAAGGCTCAGGAAAATGGGATACTAATAGCATCCAGCCCATGAGACTGTTGAGGAAAGACTGCGTTGTAGTAAGTTCTCAATTAAGTGCTAGGTAATAGCTTTTAAAATAGCATACTTCTAACCTTGGCTTTATCCTACCAGCCAAACAGAATAGGAATCAGAATTAGAGAAACAAAGACACAAATACTGAAATGAGTATGACTTTTGTTCTGCATTAACTTCCATCTATTTCTGTCTGCCACGATTCTTTATAGAACGTGGAATCCCTTAAAAGCCTAAGTATCACCAGAAAAAGAAAAAGCCAGAAAAGTTGAACTAGTTGCCTCTGTGAAGCAGGAATGGGGAGGGGGGGACAGGTGTCTGCTCTTTGACATATGTCAGTGCCATTTGACATATGACTTTGATACAAATAAACTTGAATTAAAAAGAAGAAAACACTGGAAGGAGTTACTGTGGCATGTGAACAGGAGTTCTGGGGTGGGATGAACTATCGGCAATTTGTTTCTTCTTTCTGAATTCATGAAATGATCCACAATGTCTTTGGTTTTTATAATGAAAAGTGGTGGATGTGTCCTTTTGCATATATACTAGCTATCAGAAGGCTTGATGGAGGGGCATCTGGATGGCTCAGACAGTGAAGCATCTGCCTTCGGCTCAGGTCATGATCCCAGGGTCCTGGCATCAAGTCCCACATTGGGCTCCCTACTTAGTGGGGAGTCTGCTTCTCCCTCTCCCTCTACCCCTCCCTCCTGCTCGTGCACTCACTCTCTCTCTCTCTCTCAAATGAATAAATTTTAAAAATCTTTATAAAAAAGAAGGCTTAATGGATGATTAATTGGTAGGACACGTTTCGAATAGACTCTAAAGTGAAAAATGCAGTTCCTGGATTAAACCAGAGTACATACCTATGTACCCAGCTGCGTGTGAATAGTCTTGCTGAAGGTGACAGTCTTGCTGAAGGTCCTTGGGGGAAAAATAGAGTAACGCTTTTGGAAGACTTGGAGGCAGTTGAGAAGAGGGCCAGGCAGAGCTGGAACAAGGAATAGGCAGTTTCAGGGTCATCTCACATTCTGAGCATCATATTTTCATTTAAATAAAGAGACACTTTATTCAACATCTGGAAAGGAAAGCCAGCCCTGAAAGCAGGCCCTCCCCTTGTCAGGCCGTCTGGAAGGAGCGAGATGGATCTCAGTTCATGCTCCTCTCTGCTAACCTTGCTGATTGAGCAGAACTTCGTGATCTCTTTTGACAGACTGTAGAAATGTTTTGCAAAATCAGATGTTGGGAGCTTCAGAATGTCAGGGGATGAAAAATCACTCCGCCTTCCCAACTTAATGGGAGCATGCTGTTTATTTCAGGACGGGTGGTCACAGTATCACTTCGTAGCCTCATCGTCAACCATCGAGAGGGATCGGCAAAGGCCCTACTCCTCCTCCCGCACGCCCTCCATCTCCCCTGTGCGAGTGTCTCCCAACAACCGCTCAGGTAAGAGACGCCTGGAGCCAGCCAGGCCTGATTTCCCTTGGTGCCAGGGCCCTCCGTCCAGTCCCTTAGCTGACCCCCCCAGAAGGAGAGCCATCTCAGTTTGGACATTTACTAGAAATATCACGTGGGTCTGTTTTCTTTTCTAGCAGTGGTGACTTTGTGTTATGTTTACACAGACTCAGAACAAATCTAACGGATTTCTAAAAATCTCAGACAGGTGTTATACGCATGAAATGCATGTCACAGACCTACCTGCATTCAGTGAACAGTGAAAATAAAGACAGATGTCAGATGTCTGCCAGTCAGATTTTCTGTGGATGTTTTTCCAACTTACAATAGTTTGTGTTGCATTGTATCGATTAGAATTGGAATAACGGAGTAAGGAAGAAAGGGCATGCTGTTTCTTGCTTTAAGATGACATGCATTTGAAATATCCCACTGAGGCTTCCATTACTACTCCATATCTGATTAGCCTGTTATTATTACCTTTAAACCAGCTGATAAATCATTGATAAAGTCTTATCACAACCGCCTGGAACTATTAAGTCACTCAATTTAATTTTTTTTCTAATTTTGTCACGTTTCTGTTGCTTAAATTTTCAACTAACTACCTTATTTACTTGTAGAAATACTTTATTTTTATACCCTTTTTCAGTCACATTATATAACGCCTAAGATTAAGAAAAAATTAAAGGCAAAATATGAGCACATCATTTAATATGTAAGTGATATAGTCTTCATTGTTTTTATTCCAAGTGTAAGTTTAAAAACTTTTGATTTCTGCATTTTGGATTTTGCTGTGAGAAGGAAGGATGGATAAATAATTATATATAAATGGATAAATAATTATATGAAAACCTAGATAGGGGTGTGTGCGTGCACACACACACACACACACACACACCCATCTAGGTTTTCATTTAAGAAGAGTTTCTCCTTGCTCTTTGCTGGCCTCCATCTGCGGGGGAACTGGGTCTCAGAAGGCACGGTGGGAGAGCACTCCTCTGCCCTTGAGATTGTTGGCCATCAAACTTTACACCACACTTGACTGTCAGAATGATGAGGAAACCAGACATGAGTGGGGAATATTTGACTGAAATAAATTACTCTCTCCCAGCCATGGGAGAAGCATGCCCTGCCCGGCTTCCCACGAAAGCTTCTATTTCTAGGGTGGTGTAACCGCTTGTAATGTTTGGTCCTCCACTAGACGAGAATTGGACACCACCATGGGACAGAGAAATTTCCACCTTCGGAAGCACAGGGGTGGCCTCTCATGTGTCTTACCTCCATTTGTCTTAAAAAGATAAAGCATAGTGAGTCTGGGAACCACGAGGATGGTGTCTTTTTAAAGCCCTAATTATTGCAAACACAACAATGTTAGGAAGAGGAAATGACACAGTAGATGAGAAGGTGCTGGAAAGAGAAGGGGCAGAGTGTCAAGAGGCTACCGCGGCCATTCGGCGAGGACACTGCCTGCTGTTTCCTCCTGAAGCACGTCGAAGACACCTAGTGAACACTTGTTTGCGTGATTTGATTTTTTTCCAGGAGCATAATCTTAGTTTACTGAGACTCAGACCACTGTGTGTGAGGTCTTGAGAGATAATTACACACTTGACATAGTTTAATAAACCCCACCATCTGCACGCTATTAGGTGCTAATTTTGAAAGCTTTGGTCAAGAGGCTCCAAAATACCGTCTCTTCGTGGTTGCCTGGCAGTGAGTCATAAAAGGCGAGCTGATATGCAGGAAGACCTAGAAGCACAGGAGCAAAGGGCAGGGAAAGGACTCTCCCAGGAGAGGACGGCAGAGAACAGAAGAGAGGAGAGAGAGGGGTAGAGAGTGGAGGAGGTGAGGGAGAGCCCGCGGCCGCTGTTCTGAGAACATGCAAGAACCTGACACACAGCCCAGTCCAGTTATGTGGAGGAAATGCCATTTTCTTCCCTGTCTTCCCAATAGACCTACACCCAGAGATTCTGATCCAACTGGTTCTGGGTGGGGCTCAAGTATCAGTATTTTTGAAAGTATTCTAAGGATTTAATTCTAATGGGAAGCCGGGATCGGGGACCTCTTAGGGTTTTGAGAGCTGAGCAGCAAGCCTGGATTTTGTTTGGGTAGGTTTGAGAAGTAGGTAGGCTGCCCCTCAGAAAAGCGTGGGCAAAGGCTCCCTCTGTTTCTCTCGCCAGCATTTGGCTGAGATGTCTACCAAGCCCTCTGCCCCGATTCTGTTTATTTGTGTGTCCATTTCCTGACATCCACAAGCTCAGAAAGTGACATGATTCGTGTTTCTGTTCCCCAGTGTCTAGCATAGGAATTTACCCATAGAAGATACTAAACTTGATGAAATGCATCAGGTGGCCCAGACAATGAAAAGAGAGGGACATTCAGGGAACAGGCAGGCCCCCTGGGCTGGAGCTGAGGGATTTTGCAGAGGGTGTGAATGGTAAGCCGAAAGGTAAACGGAGGTTTGACTGGGGAGGGGCATGGATACTAGCAAAAGAGGGCTTTATCAAGAAGAATAATAATAATAATAATAAAATCGGAGTTCTCCTAGCCTTACTAATCAGCAGATATGCTTGTTAAATATGGATTCTTAGGTGCATCCACTGAAAATTCATATTCAGAAGGTCTGGGCCAGGAGGCAGGGGGAGGAGGGCCAGAATCCCTGAATTCTCAGATGAGTCTTTGGTTAACTGGTTTATGAAGCACTGCCCTTGGGCACGGAGGCTGGGGACAGCTTTGGGGCAGAAGAGTACCACGCCCAAGCCCTACTGACATAGGGGCAACGGCCTAAGCTCTGGACTTGGGTCTTGTCACTGAGGAGCGCCGAGATCAGTGTGAGGCCAGCCAGCTGCCTCGTGCCAGCACACACACTGGAACCCCACCCCACTGACGGGCTGTTGAGTTGCTACAGACCCATTTGATCACAAGGAATCTAAACCTCTTTTTGTTTGCTTCCCTACCTCTAAGTTCTGTTTTCCCTCTATTCTGAGAGCAGTTTAAAAGAATCGTGGAAATCCCATGGGGTGCTCTAATTAGAACCCATCATTTTAGAAATGGGGACCCAAAAAGATGATGGGTCTCCCTCCCCAGGTCCGACAGGCAGAAAGTGGCTGCGGTGCCAGGTGTTGGTGAGAGATTGCTGGGGGCATTCATCAGGGGTATCTCATCGGGGAATGGGCTCTCTGCGTGCCCTGCCCAGCCCACCCCATGGGCTGATCTTTGCAGGTTGGGTGACTTCAGCCCCACAAAACATCCTAGGTGCTCATCTGGCTTCCTTTAGGACAGTTTCCGGGTCACTCAGTATTTAAGTAAGACTGCATGTATTTTAATCGGGGATTCTCCAGATCAATAACGGCTCCCTGAAACACATGTAATTTTAAAAAAGGAACAAAGGAAGGAAGGAAGGGGAGAAGGGAGAGAGAGTGGGAGGGCGGGGAAGGGAAGAGAAAGAGAAACAAAACAAGTTTGATCTCATTCTTAAAACTGTCCCGTACGCCTTTGGTGGGTCACGTCCCCATCAGGATGTCTTTCTAAAAAAGATGGCCCCAGGAGATAGTCTTTAATTACCAACCCCCAAGCTGAGTGCCCCCTTAACTACAAAGCACCAAATGACAGGGAGTACGGGAAGGGGTAAAGACAAGAGCCAAGAGAACAAAGAATCAGCAGGTCCACGCACACGTATTGGTATCGGTTGAGCCACGTGTCTTCGTGACCTTAGCTGTTTGTGTGAAAGGCTATCCATGCTGTGGAATGAGACACAGAAAGTCTTCCTTTTGATTTCTTCATGTAGCAAGTGCCCCAGCTTCACCTCGGGAAATGATCAGCCTCAAAGAAAGGAAAACAGACTATGAATCCACTGGCAGCAATGCCACTTACCACGGAACTAAAGGAGAACACACTTCCAGGAAAGACACCATGACAGGTGAGCACAGCCACGTGCCTTCTGTCCTCAGAGCTGGTGACGTGATCCGGGACAGGGCCGAGGGCCGGGACACGAGACTTCGAGCCACGCTCAGCAGCTAGCGGATCGCTTGAGAGCTGACAGTAAGGGTTCTCGGGAATTGGGGACAAGGAGATTAAGGCAGAGGAATAAAAACTGAGTATCTTACACCTGAAAATAACTAAGAGAAAATGTTCTCTCTGTACATTTTATTCTGTCTTTCACCTCTCACCTCCCCCTGTCCTTCTTGCTTGCCCAGCTCATCATATTCCCTCAAATTAGAGAGAGGGGTCAGGATAGCTTTCTTCTTAGCTGGCATAATCCGGAGTGGAGAGGACTCAAGATGGTGGGTGCACTGTAGCCAAGCTTTGCCATCATGAATAGAAGGAAGGGGAAATGGATAAGAAAAGAAGGGGAAGCAAGGAGAGGGGGACAAAGAAAGAGGACTTCAGGGCCCACAGAACTCCTGCTGAGACATTTTCTCTTCTTGACATGAAACCCATCTCTTACCATGACAGACTCCCAAGAAGATGCATTAGAACCAATAATCACAGTATTTGTGTGGACGCATTGATGTTTTACGCCCTCCATCCCTCACTGCCCCAATCGTATCCCTTGTCTCTCTCTTCTCATCAGCTGAGACTCCAGCAAGGCCACAGTTGGCGCCCGTTGCCACCCATCCAACATGCACTGCCCGGCCTTTCTAATAACGAGTCTTGCCCTTAACTCCCTTCTGTTCTCTAGAACTCTCCTTGTTCCCATTCATCATCCCCTCCTGGCCCGCCATACACTTTCCCCTACCCTGCTTTTCCCTTCCTCCAAGAAGCAGGACTTGGGGGTGTTGGTGTGGAGGGAGTTATGCCTTGAAAGCCGAGTTGCAGAGCCAACCCTCTAAGGGGTCCCACCACCTCTCTGCCAGGTGGAAGTGTGGATGGGTCCCTTATGAAATGGGCCATGAAGAATAGGGTTTTAACCGAGCATAGCCAGAGGAGGCCATTCATAAAACTGGGGTGTGAAGGCCATAATCCTAAACAGACACTGAGACCTTCTTATCAAGAAGATGTTAAAAGTGTGAGTTTCTCGGATATTATTTAGGTGTAGACCTGAAGGGAAGCAGAATAGACAAATTGGATGATTTATTAAGATGTCTTCCAGACCCAGGCCATTTAAGATAAATTTTTCTAATGGTAAATGCATTTACCCCCTAGGCAGTGTTTTCCATGGTAACTCAGCACGACTGCAGAAGAGAAAAGCAGAGTAAACAGACACTCCTGATGCCCACCCCCGGGGTCAGCGCTCTGCCCTCCCCGTACACACCTACCAGGGAATGTCTCCGCCTCACGCCTGCATTCATTACACAGGACATATCTTATTATTCTTCGTCCCTGCTTTTCCTGCCCTCAGTGTCGCCCCAGTTGTAGACGAGCATGAACAGAGGAAGCTGTGAATCTGAATGCCAAGTCCCTAGAGTCCACACATTCAGCAGAGAATCTCATTTGTACCGGTTACTCTGGAGGAGTGACAGCAAGTTCACCTGGCCCATTCGTTTGGGGATTACGATTGCCCTAGGTAGCCACGTCGCTGGCTCTCTGGGATGGCCAGTTGAGATTATTATTACAAGAATAATTCTGAAGTTGACTGCATTATTATTTAACTTTTCTCTCTTGCCCAGTAGAATCATTCAAAAGGCTATTGAATGTGGGTGTGTTTATGTTGAAATAGTTCCAATGGTACATAACCATGCCCTGCACACATAAGAAAAAATAAAATCTAACATGTTGCTAGATGTTTAATGACAGGGATCTTGATAATTCCAGTATTGAGATATATGTCATTTTTTGAACTTATTTTAGAGGCTTAAACATCTTTGCTCTGACTTACTTTAAAAAGCAATTCAAAAAAAAAAAAAAAACAATTCAAAACTATATTGTCGACCATCTAGCAAGCCTGAAAGAACATTGAACATATGTTTATACAGGAAGATTCCCTTTAAGCCCAACAAGTACCAAGTAGAAGTTATTATCTATAGTGCTGGTGGTAGTGGTGGTGAAGATGTTGGTGGTAGTGGAGGTAGTGAAGTTGGGGGTGATGGGGAACTAGTGGTAGAATGGTGGAGGTGATGGTTGAGGCAATGATGATGGAGGTGGTGATGGTGGAGGAGGTGATGGAGGTAGAGGAGGTGATGGTGGAGGTGGAGGAGGTGATGGTGGAGGTAGAGGTGGCAATGGTGGAGGAAATGATGGAGGAGGTGGAGACGGTGATGGTGGAGGAGGTGATGGAGAAGGTGGAGGAGGTGATGGTGGAGGTAGAAGTGATGATGGTGGAGGAGATGGTGATGGAGAAGGAGGTTATGCAGAAGGTGGTGATGGAACAGGCGGTGATGGTGATGGTGGAAGAGGTGATGGAGGAGGAAGTGATGGAGGAAGTGGTGATGGTGGAGTTGGAGGTGGTGACAGTGGAGTTGGAGGAAGTGATGTGGAAGTAGAAGTGGTGATGGTGGAAGGGGTGATGGTGGAGGTAGTGATGGAGCCGATGGTGATGATGGAGGAAGTGGTGATGGTGAAGGTGGTGATGG
The DNA here is from genome assembly GCF_017311325.1 of Ursus maritimus. Classification (NCBI taxonomy): domain Eukaryota; kingdom Metazoa; phylum Chordata; class Mammalia; order Carnivora; family Ursidae; genus Ursus; species Ursus maritimus. Next base: position 54,895,166 of record NW_024423897.1, read on the forward strand.
TGGAGGTATAGTTGGTGATGGTGGAGGAGGTGATGATGGAGGTGGTGATGGTGATGGAAGAGGTGGTGATGGTGGGGGAAGTGATGGAGGAGGTGGTGATAGAGGCAGCGGTGGCAATGGAGAGGTGGTGATGGTGGAGGTGGAAGAGGTGATGGTGGAGGTAGAGTTGGTGATGGCAGAGGTGGTGATGGCGGAGGTGGTGATGGAGAAGATGGTGGTGGAAGAGGTGTTTACTTACCACCTTCCCCCGTGGCATGAGTAAGTCCCCAGCTAACCCGGGTGGAAGCCCGCGTCTGCATGGAAAGGGTGAATGCCCAGCTCTGGCTCTACAGCACTTTTGCACGTGCCCGTCATTTCAGCGTTGACCTGCAGATCAGATTTCTTGTGACTCCACATCAAGAGCAGTACTTGTTCTCATTCACACTTATCCAGGGGATGCTTACAGGATGGTACATTGAAAAATACCTGAAAACTGCCATCTCCCTTGTTTCTAAGACATCAGAGGAGAGCCTCCCATTCCCCCCAAAGAAAACACTCCCTCTGCTGTGGGAAAACCGTGGGAAGCATCACCCTCAAAACGCAACGTGGGACGGCTTAAAGGGAAAGCAGGTCCTTGCCTGGGTTGAATGTCCTCTACTGAGCCCTTAGACATGCAGAGCTATCTGGGCTTTTGTGCCAGGCTCCCCCCACCTGCCTTTTCTGGATTCATCATGTAGCTGAGATGGAGTCTTCTAAAATGTCTTCTCCCTTAGTGTTCTCTTGCCACCATGGAGCCCTCAGAAAGCCAGAATCAGCCGTTCACTCCGGCGTGCAGGCCGGCCATAGCTATTTCTTGCGGTCATGATTCCCCAGGAACGTTCTGTGTTCAGAAGCATGCATCCCAGGAGGGCTGTGTGAGCCCAGCGGCCACGTGGCCTGACTTTAAGATTCCCCCAGGAGATTTTGCCCTCCCATCTGAGCTTCCCAGATGCCTTTACATCAAACGGTCTAGCACGTTTTGGTTAGTCTCTCTTGTGCCTTTTTAAAGCCATTCTTATCTTCCATGTGTTGATTCCATTGGAAACTGGGGTCCGTACAAAAAAAGAAAGGCATTTCCTTAGGAGTCTCCTCTTAGGTCAGACGTAGAAGGGCTGAGCATCCACGAAGACACCTGCTTCGTGTGTCTGCCAGAGCCACAAGTTCAATCTCGGCTACACAGCCTCTTTTAAACAGGTGAAGCGGACCAAAGAACAGGAGGAGAGAACTTCCAGTAGAAGCATCTTTAGCTCAGAAGCCACCAGCGTGACCGGGAGAGGAGCGTAGGCTCTAACAGCTCATGTTCCAACAAATAAAAAATGCATTTTGTTCCAAGTAACAGAAAAAAAGAAAACCCAAAATTTCACCCTGCAGTGACATTTTTCTTCAGCAAACCGTAGCTCTGAGGGCCTATCTTCTCAGGGTTACTCTTCATTCATTCCCTCAGCAGATAAAGCCCCGACTCTGAGCGCCTGCCGAGGCCGGGCGCTGTCCCGACGCCCACACACCGGTGAAGGTGGCAGGACAGACCGATCTCTGGCCTCACGGCGCTTCTGCTGTCGTAGGTGAAGGGAGGTGCCACGCAAGGTAGACAATAGAACAGGCTCCCCAACGACGTAGTACCCCGCGTGGGGTTGCATATGACAGAGAAGATAAAGGGGCTCAGGAGCCGCGGGGTACCAGGTGGGCGGGCTTGCTTTCACGTGGTCGAGCAAGAGACTGAACACCAACGAGGAGAGGCAGTCCAGAGCCGGGGGAAATGAGTTCCGGGGAGAAGGATCAGCAAACACAACATCGCTGAAGACCAGCTGTACACTCTAGCAAGGAAAGAGGGCCGGCGTAGCTCGGGCTCCCTTGACAAGAAGGGAAGGAGACACAGCAGAAAATCACCCAGGGCCCCGATCCTGCGGCTCGTACCGTGGCAGGGCCCTGCAGTGACCTCATCCAGCCTGTCTAGCAAGGTGGCTGGGCTCCTGGAAGCGGCGAGGGTGGAGGAGCGGGGTCGGCAGCTGGGAAGCTAGGCTGTCAGGGAAGATTCTAGACCAGGGGTCCAGGCAAAAATACAGACGGGAGCAACGCACACCCAACCGGAGACGATGTCAGGGTGGCCTTTAAAATTCAGAATAGGCTCTCAGCTCTCACGTTCTTAGGCACAGTTTTCCAAGGGGACTTTTCCTGCACAGCTGTTAGGTGCTTTAATTAATAGTCATGGGTGGGGTGATAGGTATTACTGACTTTGGGTCTAGAGTAACTGTACCTATAAGAGAGTGGCTATGGTGTGTCATGCTATTTTGTTATTCTGTAGATGCTGGAAGCAAAAGATAAGGCTTTTTTTATTTTAGAGTGTTTTATACCCCATTGACACCTGACAGTTTTTTCCAGAACTTCCTTAAATCATGACCCTTTCACGGCTATGAGGGGAGTGGCACCCTGGACCCTTCCTCTGGGCCTGTGGCATGACCCCGAGGGTTCTAAGGGAAGTGGGCAGATGCTGCCCATGTCTTTGAAAGCTGCTGGCAAGCGGAGACCTTCCTTCCCTTCAGCTAGCCTACAGGCTGGTCCCAAGAGAGGGGGAAGGGCTCCTGTCCCCGTGTCTAGCCAGGTTCCAAAGCTGCAGCCACCCAGACGTGCAGGACAGATGCAGATGGTGCTTCCTGCCTGGCCTTCGGGCCTTTGAGAAATGAACTGTCTGCAAGATGATTAAGCATTCTCTGAGCCCAAATTAGAAATTTCATTCCTGTCGTTCTCTAGCTCAGCACTAAGCTGTTCATCCAGAGGCCTGCACGCCTCAGTGCGGGAGACAAGCTTTTATTACCCGCCGGTTCTCACCAGAGAAGGAGGCAAGAATCCTGGCAAGATGCCCATCTGCTTGCTGCCCTGCCCTGCCCCTGTCTACAGTCTGAATGTGATTGCAAGGAACTCCCACGCCGTGGGGATTTGATAGAATACCTAACTGCTCCTCTTTCTTATATCTGCATACAAAACGAAGTGTCCAGAGCCAAAGGATTCTTCCCCGTGGCATGGCACTTGGAATGCGCCCCGAGAAACCAAGCTTCGTTAGGGCAAGAAGTTGCCTCGATCGCCATTATTCCTCACTTGAAATCTTGCTTTCTTTGCTAATACTTTTGTTTCCCTCTTGCTTTCAGCTCAAAACACTGGAATTTCAACTTTGTATAGGAATTCCTATGGTGCGCCCGCTGAAGACATCAAACATAACCAGGTAAAGGAGACGCGCATGTTCGTGTTCATTTTCCCCTTCGACTCGCATGAAATATCCTGGAATTGGAAAAAATAAATTAGCTTCTACAGAACACACGTGAAGGACTGAAAAAAGAAAATAACATTCCCTGCTGCCGTCCACTCACACGTAACACAGCGTCTGTGGGGTGGCGGCAGTCATCAGAACGGCCTCACATTAGAAAACAGTCTTTGATTTCACTACAACCACTCGCTTCATTCGGTGGTAGCAAGTTCTCTACTATGATCCCAAACAAAAAGCCTCAAATACATAAGTAGAAGATTCTGGTTACTAGACAATATTGTGTGATTACTAGACAGGGATTCGGTAGCTCCCGTAACTTGACTGGTTCTCATCTGGAAGAAAGCATTCTTTCTACATGATAGTTACCAATAAAACAGAGACAACTGTTTTAAGTGGGGTGCGTTGAGGAGTGCCCTCCTGCTCAGTCTAGTTGGGGGACCGGCAGCATCAGCACCCCACGGGAGCTTGTTGGAAGAGATTCTTCTCGGACCCCTGCCCCAATCCGTCTGATGCAGCAAACGCATCAGAGTTGCATTTTATCAAGACAGTTAGGTGCTTCGTGGGCATGCTCACGTTTGAGGAATGCTAAGCAGTAGGTCCTTCAAGGACTGGGCTAAGTGTGTGTGTGTTTGTCCTCTTCGGCAAACATTCGCTGAAGGCTCCTTTTCTCTGTGGTTTTGTGGGAACTGCAGAAGCAAAAGTACAGCCTTTGCTCCTTCACTGATTGATAACTTCATAGGTTTGCCCCCTATAGGAGTCACTACAGAAAGACGGGCATTCCTCCTAACCGTTGGCTACTAATAACCATTGCCAGAGCTGGCTTCTGAGGCTGCTCTAGATTCCTGCCCTAAGTCAGGAAAGTTGGGCTGGAAGATAGATCTGAAAGCTGTTTGTTTGATCGCAATAACCAGATGACAGTAAACGTCGGGGGAATGTGCTGGTTTTGAACATTTCTCAACACCTGGCAAGGCAGCATCTTTGTAAAGGAAAGGGACCCACTCCTAACAGATAGAATATTTTGTGCAGGACCATTTCCACGAGAAGGAGGAGGAGGACACGAAAAGTATGCCCTCGGCCTTAAATTACCTTTTTCTCTAATCACCCGTCATCAGGAGAAATGGTAATGGGTAGACAAGTTATCTCATTGCTCTGAATGTTCCAGGCCATGTGCAGCCACTCTGGAAGACATCTGGTGTTGTTAGCAACCCCCTGGTGAATGCCCAGTCCCCACGGCCTGCCTGACACGTTGCTAACATCTACTTCACCTCCCTCAGTTCTGGTCTTTGCTAAAAGCAAAGGGGTCAGTGAGTAAATAAATAAGCGCGTGCGTGCTGAACAAGTGATCACCGGGGGTGGCCAGCAGCTCCCCACATATCAACATGTCTGCTCAAACACAAAGGAAAATGGAAACAAAATGTATTGGAAATGCCAACTTCAGTTATGGAAACCAACCTTTATCTTTCAGCAAATACCGGATACAGTGAGAACTGTCTGTAGCTCTTAATGATACTGGTCAGGATGTGATAGGACCCTGACTTTGCATCCCAGAGCATAGGAATAGTTTTTAGTCTCTGCAGGTTCAGAGAAGCTCATCACAGGAATTGGCTTATTCTATACCAGTCTTTCTCTCCCTGGATTGCACTATTGTTGGCGGTGAAGAAATGCCCTGGTGTGGCCCAGAGGTCCTTGGCATCTTACAGGGTGGCTGCTGTAGTTTGCTTAGGACAGCTTGCGATCTAGATTTACAGGATGGTCCACAGTGGCTCTCAGGGGCACATTCTTTTCACCTGAGCCTATTCTGAACAATTAAGCAAATTGGAATTAATGCGCTAAGATGGCACCCCTGCTGGGAAAGTGAGCACAACCTAGTGTAGCCTTTTCCCCAGCGTGCCCCAGAATGTACTCAGCCTCCGTGTGAATTGTCAAGGCCGCAGTGCCCCAGGTGAATGCTGGGAGACCCAGCCTGGATGCAGTGCAAGCTCGGCGCCCCTTGTCAACACAGGGGAGATGCTACCAGCAGGCCAGCGGTTGAGCTGAGTCCCGAGGTGGCAGCTCACGGCCATCATCATTCCCTGAGCAGTCCAGCATAGGGAAGTAGATGAGTGGACTATTAACCTCATTCTAATATCAAGCAACATTTTAAAATACCCACTAGAAAGAGCTGTTTTTTTTCCCCAAAAAAATTCCAAGTAAATCATTACGACACTGCAGGCAACTCTAGTGTTACTGGCCTAAACTTTGGCTCCCCTTGCAGCTTTCCTTGCTGGGAACTCAGGAAGGGGTGGCCATCCTAACCATTTGAAAGAGGAGGAGATTCGGTTCTCTTCCAGTTGGGTAGTTCTAGAGACAGCCTTGTACACGGCCTTCGTGATTTGGATTTTCTGGCCGTGTGGGCGTGGCCGACAGTCCTGATGGATGGAATGGTTTCATTTTTGGAACTTTCCTCGGTTAAAAGTGACCTCACAATCTCGCAGCTAGCGAAAGACCAGCTTGAACAATGTAACCAGGAGGGATATGCCAGGGTCCATTCCATTTCCGTGCTGATGCTTGTCCTCTCCTGAGCGCTCTTGTCTCCTGGCTGTCTCAGTCACCAGCTGGGCCTCGTGAGCTTCACAGAGGAAGCTAGACAGTGACTCATCTCCAAGAAGAAGCATTTCACGGAGGGAAACTGGTTTGAGGTAGGTCTCCAAGGGGAGACGAAGGCCATGAGAGTTGGAATGAGGCCCCAGCCCAGGACGCAGGGCCAAGCGAGGGTCCAGGGCAATAGCCGTGAGCCAAGCTTTCCATGACTCAGTGGAAAGAGAGCCGGGCGGCTACTCAGCTATGGCACTCCCCATGAGACCACCCGGGACTCCAGTCTCATTTTCATTGAATTCCAAGCCTTGGTACTTCTAGAAGAAACAGCCATCGGTGTGCAGTAAGGTTCGTGGTCCTCAGTTTTTATGACTCCAGTCAACTGGTTGCAGACGTCATTTTAATAGTTAACTAACTATACTCTCCAAAAATCCTACTGAGCTTCTACTAGTCTATCCCCTATATAAAGAAACTATCTATCTAGCAACAGACTTTTGTATTCATGAACTAAGATAAAGGGGTTTGGTGTTTTGATGGCAACCATCAAACTATTACATCAAAACAGCATCTTGAGGTCCTGGTCGGTGTCCTCAGTTTCATTGCCAAGTGAGCAGAGCAGGTAAAAATGTCCCCAGAGATGAGGAGGTAAGGGAGGATAAGGGTTTGCTTTTGGTCACCCAGCTCAGAAAAGGCGAAGACGCCAACCTGGTTCATTTGCCTTCTTGTCCCATTTGCCCTCCTCCATACCAGTGGTTCTCGATTTTGAGCACAAGTCAGAATGCCCTAGATGACTGCTAAACACAGATTACTGGCCTCCAACCACAGAGTTTCTGACTCAGCATGTAGTTTGCATCTCTAACAAGCTTCCAGGTGATGTTGATGCTGCTGGTCTCAGGACCAGACTTTGAGAACCACGAATCCTTACCACGTGACCTTTTCCATTGTATGTTAACACTCTTGAGTCTTCAACTTTTGCTGTGTGGTGAAGTTTGAAGATCTGTAATGGGCAGCTATTTCCCTTTATTAGAAATCAATCCAGTTTGTCGGCAAACCCAGTGAGGAGTAAACAGTTTTCTCATTATGCTCACAGAGTTGGGGGGTGTGGAGAAGTGGCCCTGTCCTTCATAATTTAAACTAAACATACTCCTATTGGGGAAAAAAGTTCAATAACAAAGACTTTATGGTAGCCAAAGCCACAGGAAAGAGCACCAAGAACATGGACCCCAGCCAGTATCCCCACGTGAGCCGGCTGGTGGCACCCCCCACCCCAAAAAGGACGCTGCCTTAAGGCAAAAGCAGGCAGCAGCCTCAGGGTCCTTGGGTGTGGTGGGGCTTCTCTGAACCACACAGACACTCAGATTCAGAATACACTGCTGCTGCACATGGACCTCGTTCTGCTTCCTTCATGGAAGTCTGCTTTATGCGAACAGTGCAACAGAAAAAAATGCATTTTTAGCTCCTCTATGGGGAGGGCTTATATTTGGGAGCATTTTATCTGTCTAATTTTGAATACTGTCAGATAACCCCTTAGAGTAAATTACAAAATATAGCCAACACTCCCAGTGCAAGTGTACGTCCATAGTCCACATCTGCACCACGAGGCCAGTGAGCAAACTTAATCCCTCCAAGCACAGCATGGCCACCCGTCACCCATCCCAGAGAGTCATTTACACACACTCTCCGAACTGCAGGACTAAACCTTAGAAGGGGTTGACATGAGACTTTATGACCAATAGAGATGAATTGAAAAAGGCAATTCCGCAAGGTAAGAGACTAAACTTGTGCCCAACCTAAAGACGTCCACCAACCAGAGGGAACATGGTGACAGTAAGAAATTTGAAACAGGCCATGCAAAAGCCTGAAAAAAGCAGCGGCTGTGGAGGGGAGCCTGTGAGTGATTTCCCCTTCAGATCTCCCCGTCCCCGGCTACTGGGACCAGCACAAAGAAGTGAGAGCTCTCCTAGGGTTCCTTTGTCCATTGGCCTCCATTCTTATTGTAGAATGTGGAGTTAACTCAGTGAGGCTGCCCTCTGAGGATGGGCCACTTGGACGCAACTGAAACTGTGTTCGTGTGGGGTGGAGAGAATGCGGGCTTTAGAGTCAGCCAGACATGGGTTCAAATCCTGGTCTCACAACACCACTAGCCATGATCTCCTGGACTACTTTCTTAATCTCTGAGCTTCAGTGTCTTCATCTATAAAGGGGGAATTGGATGGATGGATGGATGGTTGGATGAATGGATGGATGGATGGTTGGATGAATGGATGGATGGATGGTTGGATGAATGGATGGATGGATGGACAGATGGATGGTTGGGTAGGAAGATAGAGAAAGAGGGAGGAAGAGACGGAGAGATAGATGATAGATAGATAGATAGATAGATAGATAGATAGATGATAGATAGATATAGATATGTTTCTGGCTATTTAAAGGTTAAACAAAGAGGAATTTGTTAAATGTTGGACATAGTCCCCACTGACATAGAAACACAGTAAACTCTAGCTCCCTCCCCGTGTGATTTTTCTAAACCACCCAGCTCCAGCCCTTTGTATGCTTGATGCTTAGGTCACAGAACAGTGTTGGAGTGCAGAAGTTCAGTGTAGCCCCCAGCTCTTCAAAGAATAGCACAAGGCACCTCAGCCTAGCCAAGAATTTCATATACCTGGTCTTGTTTAATTACAGATGCTGAAGATTAATTCCAAATGTCCTTTTCACGGCCAGGCTCCTAGGCTAACAGCTGTTTCGCAGGTAGCCCGACACATCACTTATCAGCCACCACTAACTGGAAGTGCGGGACAGAGTGGATGGCAGCTCTGATGAAGTTCACCACTTCTTTGAAGAATAGGTCAATTACTAGTGTAAATCAATTACATGTAAAAGAGGGAGTTTCACTTACTTGAGAGAAGAATTATATGCAGGTCATTAGAAGCATTCATTTACACACAACGTGCTAATTACAAATCATTATCTATTAACTAGGACCAATTTCTATAGGATGTTTCCATGCTGAGCCTTAGTTAAATTAATAGGGAGTTACTGAATCTGCTTGGAGGTGATCAAATGGTGTTTCTTTGAGAGTGTTCCATCATTCACAGCAGATCTCTTCCCCAATTATTGCCATGAGCAGAGCTTCATGCATGAATGTGTGCACTAGCTTTGGGGGGGTGAGTTCTGCTCACTTTAGCGGCACAATGCTCCAAAAGGGATCCCAGAGGCAGTCAGAAGGAAAGGGAATAGGCAGTGCCCCACATACAAGTGCTAATTATCAGCCCGTGAACACTCTTGGTCTTACTATCCTTAAAACCAAGCAGAGGGAGCTAATTCTTGACTTTACATATCTCAAGAAGCTCCTGTGACCCCTTTAGCCTTTCAAGTCCCCGACACCAGACAGGAATGTGCAAAGGACAAGAGGGCAAACAATGAGTACTGGGGTGGGCTGAGGAACACCAGAGAGTACTGAAGACCCTTCCCCACTAACCAGAAGCTTCATAATCCCACAGCATGCTCAAGTTCAATCAGTTCTTAATCAAACCGAGTTGGGAAACATGTCAGTTCTTCTGAGTATATTTGGAGTGGATCCCCTCTTTTCATTACATGCTTTTCTGTGTATCCTTTTAAGGCTATGGTCCCTGATCACTTAGGCAGGTGCGATGGAATGGCCCTACCAGTGGGAAGCCTCCATCCTCCAGAGAGGTATTGATCACAGCCCACTGCACTGGGAGGAAGATCCCCGAGTGACCATTAGACCTTGTACATCTTCCCTGTCTCTTTGTCTGGGATCGCAGCACCCAGGTGTAAGAGAACAAGTGCAAGAAAGAAGAAAATCAACTACTTGTGTTCTATAATGTCTAGTCTATACCTCTTTCATATAAACAAGGTAATCTAGAGCACTGGGTTTTATACGCAACTAATGAATCATTGAACACTACATCAAAAACTAATGATGTACTATATGTTGGCTAATTGAGCATAATAAAAAAATTAATAATTTAATTAAATTTAAAAAAATTTTTTAAAAAGGTTATCTAGTAACAAGTCCAGTGATTAGGTCAGTTTGGCAATTCCTTGAAGAGTTAAACATCGAATTAATGAAGGATCCAGCAATGCCATTTCTAGGTACCTACCCCCAAAACTGAGGTACTGGTGCACCCCCATTCATGACAGCATTATTCACGACAGCCAAAAGGAGCAAACCACCCAAGTGGCCATCAACAGGTGAATGGATGAACAAAATGTGGTCTACTGATATAATGGAATATTGTTCAGCCTTAAGAAGGGACGAGATCCTGTCCCATGCTACAATATGGATGGCTTTTGGGGACATTATGCAAAGTGAAAGAAGCCAGACACAAAAAGACAAATATTTAATGATGCCACTTATATGAGGTGTCTAGAATAGTGAAATTCAAGAGAGACAAAGTAGAATGATGGCTTCCATGGGCTGAAGCAAGGAGGAAGATGGTGAGTTATGCTCCATGGGTAATGAGTTTCTGTTTGAGGTTCATCACCTCAAAGTTCTGGAAATGGATACTGGTGATGGCCGCGCCGTACCTTAAATACGCTTAATGCCACCCAATTGTACATTTAAAAGCGGTCAAAATGGCAAATTATATGTTATGTCTGTCTTCCCATAATCATAATTTTTAATAAAGATTGTGTAGAATGCTAGCGTGTGGACCCAGGAACCAACTTTTAAGAGGAAGGGCAATCAGCAGTTGGCAGTATTTGGAGACACACCATGCTGGCCGACGCACAGGTGGAGGCCCAGCCTCCCTAGGAGGCTCGAGCGCCTTGGCCCTGGGGAGGCTGCATCAGGGGAAAGCAGACCAGCCCAGGTGGACCTTCTTTTCTGTGCAGGTTCCAGCACAGCCAGTCCCACAGGAGCCCAGCAGGAAAGATTACGAGACCTACCAGCCGTTTCAGAATTCCACGAGAAACTACGACGAGTCCTTCTTCGAGGACCAGGTCCACCATCGCCCTCCCGCCAGTGAGTACACCATGCACCTGGGACTCAAGTCCACCGGCAACTATGTCGACTTCTACTCCGCTGCCCGTCCCTACAGTGAACTGAACTATGAAACGAGCCACTACCCCGCCTCCCCCGACTCCTGGGTGTGAGGAGCAGGCGGCACGAGGCGCTCCGGGAACAGTGCATGTGCATGCATACCACAAGACATTGCTTTTTTTTTTCCCCTGCAAATTTAGTTTGTTAAAGCCTGTTCCGTAGGAAGGCTGTGATAACCAGTAAGGAACTATTAAGAGCTATTTTAGAAAGCTAAATGAACCGAACGTTAACTTGGAAGTCAGTAGGAAGCTGAAGTGATTCTAAACATGACGTCGTACAACACCTTTCTAGTTGGAGCTCTAGAGGATAAAAAGTGCTTTATCTTGAACGTGGCGGAAGGCAGCAGAGGAGACGGGCGGGGTGGCGGGGCGCGAAGGTTACCGTTAAGCACAAGGGGCAGTGTAGTTCACACACTTTAGAGGGACGGCTTCTCACGCTTTGTTTACTCTCTTCATCCGTTGTGATTCTAGGCTTCAAGTTGCATTGGGGTTCCTCTGTACAGCAAGATGTTTCTTGCCTTTTGTTAATGCATTGTTGTAAAGTATTTGATGTACATTACAGATTAAAGGAGAAAAGCGCATTGTGTATATTACACCATGCGGCAGTGTTTCCTCATCTATGGTTCTAAATATTGCTTCAATTTCAAACTTTTGAAAGATGTATGGATTTCCAGTTTTTCTTTTCTTTTCTTTCTCCCAGTATGTTTTAACAAAAAAAAAAATGGGAAAAAAAGGAATATTTAGCAGTATTGTTCGTTCTGATATGTGAGTTTGTTTGTGGCAACTAAGCAAAGCATTCAGCAGTTTCTGACAATTAACATACATCATTCCACACTCCTTGTCAACAAAGTGCTTTTTCACTGCCTAAAATTTTAGATGTAGATATTTGAAATAGATTTTTTCATTTATACCAGTTTTCTTTATGATGATACAGTGTTAAAAGAAAATAAATTACAATTGATCTGTCATCCATATTTGCTAAGAATGTCTATTTCCAAGGACCTATCTTACAAAATGCACATTCTTGCTTGTGTGTCTGTGTGTGTGTGGGTGTGTGTATGTCCCCGTATGTATAAAAATGACCTGTGTGAGATTTTATTTTGATAGAAGCTATTTCATTTGCTGTCCATCTTGTACAAGCTTTGTTTCTGGTTTTGGGTATAAATGTACATCCGTTTATTCCTCTTGTGCTCCATCTACTCTTCTGACCATCTAGTGACTCAGGATATTAGGCCAGTTGAAGTGAAGTTATAGGATTTTCACACATTCACACATTCTTGGATACCACCTCTTTCTACAGGTCCATTTCCTTCCACGTTTTATGCCCTCAGAACACAATAAACCATGGCCAACACAATAATTTCACTTTGGGGCCAATTACTTGAAGTATCAACAGAAAATGTAAACTGCTCGCCTTATTACCCCCAAACTTTTTGTTCATGTGGCAGGGAGCAGTGGACCATCATGGATTAGATTATTACAATTGAACTTGAAGCTAATGTTAGAATAGTGGTTAACAGAGCTAAGAAATAAGGCTAACCATTTAAAAGAACACGGGCTGTGGGTAAATTAGCTTTGCTCTTTAGATGCAAGTGACTGAGGCCAATAGGTGCCTAAGTAAATGTTAACTGTTCTTGGAAAAAATAAAAATTAAATAACAAAAGAAATTGGCTGCCATCTTCCTTTAAAACTTGCTCCCCTTCACGCTACATAGTTTAATTCAGCTCAAAGTCCAAAATCAGCGGTTCCTTCTCCAAATTTAACAACAATCAAAAGATGTTTTTGTTCATCCATATTTTTGCAAATGAAAAGCTAATTTCCCGAATAGAGCAGGAGACGGAAACTTACATAGGAATTGTCCTACAGATTACCTGCAAGCTGGACCTTGTTGCACTGTTTACTCCAGGACTCCACATTTGTGGGTTCCCTCACAGGAATGCTCAAGGCCCTGTGGAGAGAGAGAAATCTACAGCACTGAGAACAACGTGTCCACTTCATGCGTGTCATAGAACGAACTAGTGAAGTTCATCGAGGCAGATAGGACTTACGGATAATCCAGTAGCTGGTTGAACTTGTCCAAAAGTAGACAATGGGACTCCTTCCCAGCTGGGGTTGTGCACAAGGGAATTCCTGCACGTGCTAAAAAGTTCTCCTAGTAAGAATTTCATATTGCCTTGATGTTTTTGAGTCCGTGCATTCCCTGCATTTGTGACCTGGGAAGACCAAAGATGCTTCCGCTGCCCGTGATTCCTTGCAAGCACGTAGTGCGGGGCTGGGACGAACCAATTCAGTTGGGAGCCTCTGGCTTCCGAGGTAGAGGTAGGAAAAAGAAAATAAAAAGTGTTTGTTGTGATTCAAAGCAATCCTTTTTTCCTTTTCATACACATACACACGTACATACACACAAGTAATTAAGGAGAGAGTGCGAAGTGATTGATAGAAGCTGATAGACGATATATGTAGGTGAGAGATAAGTAGGTAGGTAGATAATAGATAGATGAGATTTTACATAAACCGTGAAATGACCCGAAAGCCCCCACAGGCTCCCTTGGCAGTAAAGGTTGATCAGCTGGTGATTTGTTATTCATAATGAGGGCTGTGGGGTAAGAGCCCCCAGTGGCAAGAAACCTTTGTTTGTTTTTGCTTTCACTGTATTGAAGTGACCGAGGCCAACACCCCCACCCCACCCCAGGCCCCCGCAAATAGTTACCTCTTGGGTCTACAGGAGCCTCCAGCTCTTGGATTATCTACTGAGATGGGAATGGTGTTTTTCAGAGCAAAGTAGGGAAGAGAAGAAACTAGAAATTTTTTCCTCTCAATCCCTGTACTGGACCATATATATACGCCCAATGCATTTGACCCGTATTGTTTCGCTTGAGATTTTGATCACCAGGAACTGATGAAAGGAACACCCACACTATTACCACCTTGAATCATATTAATATTTAAAAATAAGATCTTTTAATATTGATTCAGGTTTCATACCACACATTAAATGCTTTAATCCAAATTATCAATTGTGAGTTAGACAATCAAATATCAAACAGGTCTATAAGAAATCGGGTGACATAGATGTCACATCACACTTGGTGTTAACTAGTGAAGGTAAACCACTGATGGGCCATCTCACGGTGCGGGAGGCACAGGTTACAGAAAACTGCTGTTTAAAAAAAAAAAGTAGTGTTAAATTCAGTAGCAAAATAAATTTCAATTTATCCGGTTTGCTTGTTCTGCTTACACAAGCTCCTCTTTAGGGCCTGACACTCTCCCCCCATCTTCGAGAAGTGTGCCCCTGAGAAGTGAGGTCTGGCTGTCTGAAGACACTGAGTACTTTATCTGGCTTTGAGAACCAATATTCTTCCCGCCTGGTGATTCTGTCCCTTCAGAGGGAAAGTGGCACCTCTCGCGTCAGGATCTTCATTAAAGTGCACTGGTCTCCATTCCTTGGAGAGAGCTCGTCCGAACACCTAATGCACATCACTTCCACTTGAGGCAACAGACTGTTTTGCAAGCTGTAAACAGGAAGAAGGATCTGGGATGTGGGGACAATCCTTGGCCTTAACGAAGTTGAGAGACCAAGACCTCCAGTTACTTACAAACAGCAATGACAACACTCCCACGCAATGAGTCCATGGTCTTCTCCAAACCAGAGAACTAATACAAATACCCAGTTCAGGTCTGGCAAGGCAGGCACTTGACCTCAGTGTCTCCCATCAGTTCAGTAACAAGCCACCGGGCTGCCCCTGCGGTCTCATCAGCCACAGAGGAGGAAGTAGCTGAAACGGGAAACAAAGCACAGTAGGAAAGGGGGAAAGTGGGGTTTTAAGTCAAGAGTCTGATCGTCAGTTACGACAATGGAATTCTTGACATGAACTCCAACAATGGCTACATTAGCTTCACACATTTAACATTTTTCACCATATTTCATTCCTTGGTTCTTCAATCAAATGAAGGCAAAAGCTTTGATGAAGCGCCTGGTACTCTGTTCTAGAACGTGCATGCGTCACAGAGATGTCACTTCAGGTGGTGCTGATGACCGTCATGAGAGATGCTAGAAGATACGGGTAGTGCTCTAGAGCCATTTCTCCACCAATGCGCTATTGATGTTTGGGGCTGAATCACTCTCTGTTTGGGGGAAAGGGTGAGATGCAGGGTAGGATACTACCAGCATCTCTGGCCTCTATCCACCGAAGGGCTATAGAACCACGCCCTGCAGTTGCGACAATCAAAACTGTCTCCAGATTTTGCCAGATGTCCCCTGGGGGGCTGAAGTGGCCCCGGTTAGAAGCCCTGCTCTCAGGTAGTGCACAAGGTGTTGGCCACATCCAAGCACAAGGAAGGAAAAAGATGCACTCCCAGTTGCGTGACCTGAGAACACAACACGAAGGAGACGGTGTTTGGCTAGAACTTAAAGAATCGATAGGCTTCTGATGAGCAATAATGGAGGCATTTCTGGAAGATCACAAATGATAAAGATGTGGGACGTATAGGGAATGGACAGGGCACAACATGCAACAAAATTAATTCTAAAATGAACAGAGAGCATGGAGAGAGAGAGAAGTCAGGCAGCGAACAAAGTTGAGGCTCTTGAAAGCCATATGAAGCCAAGTGAAACACTAAACACTTTTCATAGCATCTTTGCAGACATTCTGGGGCTGTATGGTGGTTGTAAAGGTAAGGTCTAGATCAATGGTTCTCACACCATGCGTCAGAATCACCCGGAGCACATCACCTGAACAATGGGTTCAAACATTCAGTTTATGTTTGGACAGAGCTGGGACTGGCTGAGAGTTTTCGTTTCTGGCAAGTTCCCAAGTTGATGTTGATGTTACTTGTCTGGGGACTATACTTTGAGAACCCCTGGTCTAAAAAGACATCAGATCTGCAATGACTAAAATAATCTAGAACCTTCTTACTCAAGGTACAACCTGGAGACTAGCAGTATCAACACCATCCAGAAGCATATCAGAAATGTCCCACTCCATCCTTTCTGCATCAGAATCTGCATTTTCATAAAATCCCTAGGTGATTCATAAGAACATTGAAGTTTGAGAACAGTGATCCAGAAAACATAAGAATCTGAGCTAGGAGGAGGGCAGAGAAAACGAACTAAGATGAAATGTTGCAGAGGTAAAATCCACAGAACTTGGTAACCCCTTGACTAGTGATGGAGGAACCCAATGATTCCTCTAAGATGGGAGCTTGGGTGACCAGAAACCCAGCAATGGATAACCCACTGGTAAGAAGGAAGAAAGATCTTTTTGGCAAGGAAAATCCACTCCGTTTTGGACATGTTACAGAGGTTAATGGTAGATCCAGGGGGAACATTGTTGCAGGCAGTGGAAATGCAACAGGGACTCTGAACTAGAGGCGCAGAATTAGGCATCATCTCTTTGGGGTGGAGAGGTGAAAAGTGGCATGGAACGAGCATCCATAGAAAGGGGGATATAGAGAGCCAAGTGTCCTGGGGATGGTGAAGTCTCATGAGCAACCAGCATGATGCAGAAAAACACAATAGCATACTGGAGGTGGGGTGTGGGGAGAACAAGACCAGTGCACCGTTGTCAAAATCAGGGAGAATGTCCTGCGAAGAGCACGGAAAGTGTCACTGGTGAGCACAGAGAATGACAAGCAGGAAGACAACTGAGAAGAAGCTGTTGAGTATGGTCATTAGGAGCCCATGCAGGGCCTCCGTGGGTCGTTCCAATAGCAGGTTGGGGAGAGTGAACAGCAGGGGTGGGGCACAGGCCTAGGAAGCTTAGCAATGAGCTATTGATTATGATGAGCCGCTGGCCTGAGACAGTCACAAATGGAATGAAGGACTATTTTAGGGCAGCACAGGAAACTTGTAAAGCTCAGACAGAGGGTTTCAAAACAAACCCTTCTATGTGTGCAGCATTTGCTTGTGTTTTAATGGTCATTCTGCTTGTCCTACTCAACTACAGGTAGGCTCTTATTATAACCCGCCCTGTTTTTGAAATGAGGGGAGTAAGATGCAAATACACGTAGCTGGCAAATTTTGCTGCTGGTCATGAAACTGAGGCTTTTCAACTATAGACCATAATACCAGGATGCCTCTTTCAGGGACAGTGATCTTTAAGCAGTGGCTTCAGACAGGATCAGGAGTCCATAAAGCAAAGGGGCGGTGGGGGGAGGAAAGCCAGATTCCCCAGGATCCGCCCTTTACTCAGCACCAGGCCCACCATGTCTCAGGCAGTGGGACTCCACCATCCGAGAGGAAGGGTGTCTGTGTGCTGATCCCAGAGTCTGTTTGTTCACCGTACATCCTACACAACCAGTGCCTCCCATGTCAGTTACTGCTGCCATGGACTCCGCTTCCGGATGTCCATCCTAATGCCCCACCCACCTCCATCTGCTCCAGGCTATCTACTCTCATGTCTCATGCGCCCAACCTGCGCTAAGCTCAAACTTCTTGGAACCAAGATGCTTTTTTTTTCAGAAATTCTAGTTCAGGAGCATGGCTGCTCCAGGACCACAGACTCCCTTAGTGACCACCTCAGCAGAGAAGCCTGGAGTCCATTTCCAAATGGCCGCACGTCTTCCTGCTCTCATACTAAAGAGCAGGCAGCTATGAGATAACCACACGGTTCAGTCACAGAGCAGACGAACGTGGACTGGCCTTTATGGGAATTAAACCCACATCATTGGCCATGTGAAAAGTGGGATTTGAACTACATGAACTAACTTGTCATCAGTGGAAAGAGTATCACAATACCACTGACTGTGTGTATGTATGACTAACTCTTAGTTATGAAGGATAAAGTTGAAAATCACACACATAACAATTGAACAGTTGAACTAAATCACTCCCAAAAGGTAGTGTTTTTTTTTTAAAAGAGTGAAAGAGAGAAGGATTTACTTCGTTCCAGAATTTGCAGTCTGGACTGGGCTCCATGAAGACAGCTCAGCTCCATTCCACTCAGAATCAGCCACAGAGGCTCGAAGGCTAGGCTGGAACCACTTAAAGGCTCAGTCACTTAAGTATCTAGCCCTTGTGCTGAGAAGACTCAAGTAGCTGGGGGCAGGGAGAGCTGCAGCTCCTCGGGTGTCCTGGGAACTATCTCCACATGCCCGTCCAGCAGAGACGGCTCATGGGGCCACACTTCTTCTGTATCATCTCAAGTTTCCCGAAGTCTGTCCCAAGAGAAAGAACCAGGCACAAAAGTCAAAATGCATTCCATTAGTCAATATAGCAGCAGAATATTGCTCAATTCTAGAAGGTGGGGAGGAAATAGACAATATCTCTTGGGGGGGGCAAGATTCTGGAAGAGCATGCAGGGTTGGAAACACTGTTGTCGCCTTTTTGAAACACTCTCCCACAGAGCTGATAACACTTTACCTTAATAGGTTCAGCTTCTATCAAACTTTTGTATTTCTTAATGGCAAAAGCAATGAGTTTTACTATAAGAAGTTAGAAACAATATAACTCACAAAAATGGGATGAAAGGGCCATGTAATCTTGTCAAAAGGAAGGGTTTGGATCTTGGGTTTGTGTTTCCTCCAGCTGAATGAAAGCAAGAAAGAATGTGGTGACTCTTTTTCTGGCAGCCATGTTGTGACCATGAGGGGCCTGGAAAAAGCTGAAGTTAAAGCTGAGGAAGGCAGAGTAGATACATAGAAAGAACCTGACTCTCTTCTCAGAGCACAAGAGAACCACCAAATTCTCCAGAATATTCCACAACAGACAATCATTAAGTACTCATGCCCGCATTCTAGAGACTTCCTCCTGCCCTCACCTAGAAAGTAACCAAAGGCTGGACTGATGAAAGCAATCTCATGGTAAAGAGTTAAATATTCACATCATCATTTCCTCAGAATAGAAACTTACTTTCTCTAAAATGTAGTAAAATAGAATTGATAATAAGAAAAACGCCCACGTACCAATTTTGGTAAGCATAAAGGCATTCCACAGACATGTTTTCTAGCCATTGTCCTAACAGATCTTATTTTTTAACCACTAGTAAAATACGCTACAGATTCATCATTGAAGGGGTCTGACATTATGTCGTTGCCTCAGTGCACTGTCAATATCAGATGATTTGGGGTTTTTAAGCAAGTATGTTCTTCACGTGTTCGTGATCTACAACAAAGAGAGCAAATGCAGGATGATTAAAGGCTTGGAGAACTGAGGACGGGCACAGGTCCGGCGTACTGAGCAGTGACGCAGCTTTCCTCTGGCTTGGGTCGTCTTGGGGAATGCACAGTTCGAGAACGGGAATGTCTCCAAGCTACATGGCGTTTTACCACTTCCTCTTCTGCTGGCACGCACCCCCTCCAGTATCAATGCAGTGTAATTACCACCTTCTCTGTTTCCACAATCTCCAGCCCCATACCTTCTGAGATGAGCTCAGTAACACTGGTCCTTGGGACCCTATGAAGATAGCCTCCAGAGCATTCGTAGCAAGCGAAACATTGATACGGATGAATGACTTCAGCTTCTAATTGCCAGGCGCCCGAGGACAGGTGCTCCCCTGGGTCCACCAGTAACTACTTCCCTGGTCCTGATACATTCAGAGAAGAATTCCAACCAGATTTCCTGTTCACTCAAAACCCAAGATTCTGAAGGGCAGCTTTACTTGTCTTCCCAAGAATTTTTAAACTTAAAAAGCAACAGCTGGCGATAACAGGACCAATGCCAGGGTGTGCTAATGGCATTGACAGGGTGCTGTCAGAACCTAGGAGAAAGGGCCAGTAGACCGTTATGAAATGGACATAAGTGGGAAGGGAAACGGTTTTTAAGTGGTCCTATTCTGTTTTAGACTGTTCCAGAGACGTTGACAAAGTCAGAAACGAGACTGGCAGTCCCTTTTAGGTGGAAGTTCACTGGGAGTTCAAAGTCACTAGCCCAGTGAGTAAGTAATCCGAGCAATTGTATGCCATTAATGTTGACCCTAGTAAAGTTGGAAAGATAGAGCTGCCCAGAGTAAGTAGGAGAGAAGATCAGATTTCGTAAATAGAATTTAATAGGACAATAGCAAGAAATCTTCCAATCTTTTTAATATGTATACATACATAGCATTTAATAGGGTTCCCAGATTCAGCCAATAAAAATGCAGGGCACCCAGTTAAAATTGAATTTCAGTAAAGCAGGCAATAATTTTTGAGTATGTCCCAAGCAATATTTGGAACAGACTTACACAAGACAATTTTTTCATTGTTCTCTGAAATGCAAATTAATTTCAGCCATTATTTTTCTAGGGAAAAATACTTTCTAGAAAAAGTAAAAATAAATTCAAGAATTGATTACTTGATTAATCTCAATCATCATAGATGTGGCAAAAATATACATATATAATGGTGAAGAAATGGGAATAGGACTCAGAAGCCCTATTTGTGTAAAGTAGTTAACTTCTGGGTCACCCTTGCCCTATGAGTACATTGGGGGGGATAATACCTGTTCTGCTTCCATTTTGCAGTTTTTGTGAAGATCAGATCAGGCTTATGACCAATGGCGTAAGTCTCAAGTCTCAAGGGGTGCCTGGGTGGCTCGGTCACTGAAGCGGCGGACTCTTGATTTCAGCTCAGGTCATGAACTCAGGGTCGTGAGATTGAGCCCCACGTGGGGCTCCCCGCTTAGCGTGGAATCTGCTTGAGACTCTCTCTTCCTCTCCCTCTGCCCCTCCCCCAGTTTTTGTGCTCTCCCTCTCTCTCTCTCTAAAATAAATAAGTAAGCTTAAAGAAAAAAGGCCATGGAGTCTGAAAAGAAAGAAAGGAAAAGAAGAAAGAAAGAAGAAAGAAAGAGAGAGAGGAAGAAAGAAGAAAGAAAGAAAGAAAAGAAAGAGAGGAGGGGAAGAAGGAAGGAAGGAAGACCTCCTTGATCTATAGAACTTTCTGCAAGTGCACACACCATGACCAATTTCAAACTGCCGATTTGTTGCCACTGAATGTGACCTGGGAAGTGGTACTCAGTAACAAACCAGCACATTATCTCCAGGGTACAGTAAACTGTGTTATGAAATGGACGTAAGTGGCAAGAAAACTTCCAAGACACAGGTAATAAAATGTAGTAAAAGTAATCAGACTGTGTAGGGTACTGAGTATTTATTACCTTTATTTCTTACCTTTATTACCTTTATTTTCTACTATAATTCATTTAACCCCAAGTTTATGTAACGTGATACTTAATAATGGCTGTATTTAACAACCAGCTTGCACATGCCTGAAAACTCAACCATCTGGTCTTACGAGCTGAGCTCTACAGGCCAGCCCGTGCACAGCACTGCGATGATACCAGAACGGCTGTGCGATTGTACGTTATTAACATTCCCTCATGCAGCCGACCTTTACTGAAGTGGCCACATGAGAGGCACAATACCAAACTCCTTGGCGGACAGATGTCACCAGAAAAGCAGGGCTGTGAATAACCACCCGCAGCTCTCTAAGGCGGCAGGTCCGGGCCCAGGAGGAGAGCGCTTCTCGACAGGTGGGGGGGCAGTGCAGTCATCACCCACACTAGTGCGGAGCGGGGTCATGGGCAGACGTCCTCCCCCGAAGGACAAACCGAACTGGGGGGTGAAGGCTGGGAGCCCTTGCAGTGGGGGCAGACCAGTCAGCAGGGCTGCAGGCTCTGTGGGGGACAGAGGAAGGGAAAGGCTTCAGGTGGTAATATGGGAAGAGGAACTCAGGAGAGGCTCCGTATGAAAGGACTGGCAAAGCAGAGGGCAAGGTGACAAAGCCCTGGCACACCTCCCTGCCCCCCACCCTCCTCCCCACCCAGGCCAGCAGCAGGTGGAACAAGGACCAGTCCACTGCCTGAGCCCATCCATCCTGCAGGGCTTGTAAGCCTCGGATTCTGGAACAGCAAGCAGAAGAGAAAGTAGCCGTGAAAATGACATGCCACATTCTTATTTTAGAAAAATAAAGAAGTAGAACAAGGCTTGCAACCTTGAGTGTGCTGTGGCAACTGTTTGCGTTACCCACAATGATGTTACACAGTTACTTCTGGCTGCTTGGGTAAATAAATTACCCTGGTGTATTTGTTTCCTACGGCTGCTATAACCGTCACACATTTAATGCTTTAAAACAACAGGTATTTATTAGCTCTGGAAGTCGGAAGTCCAAGATGGGTTGGCAGAGTTGTGTTCCTGTGTTGGGGGTGGGGGGCGCGGGTGGTTACTGGAGAACCATTTCCTTGCTCTTTCCGACAACTACAAACCACCTGTATTCTTTGGCACCGTCTTTAAAGCCCACAGAGTGACATCTTTAATCAAATTTTTCCTCTCTCTCTCTCTCTGTCTCCCACCTCCCTCTTTTCTCTTATAAGGAACTTTTTGATGACACTGATAATCTCCCCAACTCAATCTCTTTAACTTACGTCTGCAAAGTCTGTTTTGCCATGAAAGGTGACATATTCACCAGTTCTGAAGATTAGCATGTGGACATCTCGGGGCGGGGAGGACGGGGGGCCTTTATTCAGTCTATCATACCAGGATTTTGCTATATCATCATAAAGTGCATGTAAAAAAATAGTCTTATAATTGTTTCTTGCTGTATTGATCCCTAGATTTCTAGAATAAGGCCCTAAAATAATCTAGTTTATATTAAATTCTTGGGAAGGGAGATAAACTCATTTATTTCCTATAGTAGTTTACTTCCAGAATCCTTTAACAGGTGGCAATTCTCATACAAATTTCTGGTTAAAAAAAAAGAAAGGTCTCTTTGGCTGAATTTGTTTACGTTACTTAATGACCATGCATCTTGAGGTGAGGGTGCAGGATAGGTTAAATGCAAACAAAACAAAAGGAACAGGAGGTAGACGGAAAGGGAAGCCCTTGCATAAATGTAACAAAAGGTCCGGCATTTGAATTTTTTCCAGTGTTATTGAGATGTAACTGACAAAATTCTAAGATACTGAAGGCGTCTGAAAGTATATAATGTCATGATGTGATACATGTATCCATGTATCTTTTGTGAAAGGATCCCCCCCATAGAGTTGACTAACATGGCTCCTATTAAATTCTGCTCAGAACTGGAATCATAACTATAATGAGGAGTCTTACATTTTTAAGTGTCAGGTAATGAAATGGGCTTATTTACAATCTGGTCTGCTGACTACTAAGGTGGATGAAAGTTCTCATCATGGGCAGAAGTCCAGGCATAAATGTCCCAAGGGGATCCCTAAATCCTGGTTCTCGAAGAAAAGATGGTAAGGAGCGGGTCTCACAGCATCCCGACGTAAGCCCCCGCACCCCCCACCATTCCTGCGGGCCCCCGTGCTTTCTGACCGGAGTCATGGCTCTGAGGACTCACTCTGGCTTTGCCTCATCGCCTTGCCATCTCATGTCTACATGCTTCTTTGAAGGACAACAGCTTTCGTGAGAGAAACATGTCAGCAAAGAAAGGGGAGGGATGCATTTGGCTCATTCAGCACTGCAATGTGAAGAAGACGGTTTTACCCTGACACCTGCCCCCCATTCATATACTGAAGCCCTAAAGCCCAGTATCTCGGAATGTACCCTTGTTTGGAGATAGGATCGTTAAGGAGGTAAGTTAAAATGAGTCCTTGAGGTCAACCCCAATCCACCTTGTTTCTTACGACTGGTGTCCTTAAAATGAGAAGAAACGGGGACACGGACACGCACGGAAGGGGGATAATTGAGCCCCCAGGGAGAAGATGGTCATCTGCAAGCCACGAAGAGAAGCTGCAGAAGAAACCCACCCTGCCGTCACCTCCAAATCCCAGCCTCCACAACTTGAGAAAATACGTTTCTGCTGGTTAAGCCTCCGGTCTGTGCTATTTGGCTATGGCAGCCCGAGCTGACTAATGCAGGGATCAGACGTGGCAGCAACAAAGCCCTCCAGCCTGTGGAAAATTCTAGACTGGAACATGCCCTCGAGCAACAAATCTTAGTCTTGATGGGGAATTCGCCAGGAGAACGGTATCTGAAGGCACTGCTGACGATTGGTCCTGAGGCCACTCAGTGGGCAGCAGAGGAACATGCCAGCTTCCCAGACTGGGCTTCCTGATGCTTCCCCAAACATCACAGCATTTCCTGACTCAGCCCGTGTCCCTGCTGAGAAGCCAGGCCAGAAGGGTCACCGATGCTCTCCACCCCAGCGCTAGGTGAGCTCTGAGCAGATGGCATCCCCGTCTCTCCCTTTCCCCTTCTGCTCTGCCTCTGTGCAAACCCTTCCATTAGCCCCCAGCCCTCCTCAAGGATCATGCCTTTCCTGGGGACCCGGGGGCCTGTGAAGCTTCTCTCCAGTCCCATTTGGGGATGCAGAAACTCAGCAGTTGACAAATGTGATGAAGAATGTGATTTTTGTAATTTGGTAATGAAGGGCCTTAACTTTGTGTACTGAGCTGAATAGTGCCCCCCAAATTCATGTCCCCCTGAAAGTTCAAAATGTGACCTTATTTGGAAATAGGGTCTTTGCAGATATAATCAAAGTCAGGATGGAGATAAGGGCATACAGAATTAGGGTGAGCTCCAAATCCAAAGAGCATGTCCCTTTAAAAGACAAGCACAGAGAAGAATGCCCGCAGAGATGGGAGGGACACAAGCCAAGGAATGCCACTGGTCGCCAGCAGCCCCCGGAAGCTAAGCAGAGACATGGAATAAATTCTTCCCCTCGGCATCTGGAAGGAACCACCCTGCCCTCACGTTGATTTCTGATTTCTAGCCCCCAGAACGGCAAGAAGACACATTTCTGTTGTTTGAAGGCACTCGGCTGTGGTCATTCCTAACAGCAGCCCCAGGAAACTAAACTACTTTGTTTAGGAAAGATTACATCTAATTGTAAGGGAGAGTCTGACCTCATTCTTGACCTTTCACTGCTGGCTCCCTGGTTCAGTCTTACCCATCCTTCCCCTTTGGTGTCGCACTGGACAGATCGATAAGAAGGCCCTGAGCTCACATGCTCCTTTGGAACGATGGGAAATTTAAACCTCCTGTACTTGGGAACTTTTCTGTAGTCCCACCCCTCAGCCACTTATTATAAAGGCCCAAACCCACTCCCTCTGCTCTGCGCCAGTCGACCTGAACCTGCCTGCGCCCACGCAGCTCTCCCCGGAAGTCCTCTGAGTGAGTAATAAGCCTCTCAAATTCTCTTGGTGCAATGGGAGTCATCGGCCTCAATATCCAAGCCAAATGTGGGGTGGGGGTCCTTGGTACTTCTGCAGGGGACTCTACAACACTAACAGAGGGGAGAGGCTTCTCTAGGGACGACACAGGCACTGAGTGACTGTCATGTGCTGAAACCAGTAGGATCCTAAAGCTTTTTCTCCTGCACCTGCACCATCAACCTGCAAGTGCAAGTCAACCAGCAGACCTCCCTGTCTCCTCAGAGTCCATGAGAAGCATTCCAGAGGCCATTAAATCCAGCTGATACCGGGAAGAGCCGAAAGAGGGACTCCGACAACCTTGCCCAATGATGACAGCACAGATCCGGTGTCAAATCAGTTTTGACAAGGTCAGTTCAATTAGCAAGCAGATGATGGCAGCAATGTGACATTAAAAGAAGAAGAAGAAAGAAGAAGAAGAAGAAGAAGGAGATGGAGAAGGAGAAGAAGAAACAAAAAGTCCTGTGAATCGACTTTGTGACTGAGCAGATCTCAGCATTTCTGTTTTTGTTCCAAATTTGGCTTGCCACGAGACCCAGACTTGGCATTCTCCTCTTTGGGCCAGATGCTAAATTAAGTTTGAAGACATTTCAGGTATTCATTATTGATCGGGCTTTTTGGCACCTGGAGGAGGAACTAAAGAAGCAGCAGCTGTGGTTTCAAAGCTACCATCTCTAAGCTAAGAGTCGCCAAAAATAACAAGTAAATTTTTCAGGTCTATGCGTCCTTGGTCCTTGGTGTGTCAAAGTCAGCTGCCCTGGACTCTAAGCAGAGGGAACTGCATGGAAGAAAGGAGTGGCTGCCACGTTGAGTCTTTAAGCAGTACTACTCAAACTATAAAGGTGCAAGAATGTTCTCTCCAGGAAGGCACCTGTCACAGACATCTTGTTACCCATGACTGAAAACCTGACCCAGGCTTCAGTAAGCAAAATGGAATTAATTTATTCATGTAAGTGAAAGGTCCAGAAGTCAGCAGACTCCAGGCACGGTTGGATTCAGGGACCATATAAAGTCATCATGGGCCCGTTTGTCTGGATCTCTCCACCGTCTCCACTTGCCCTGGCTGTCATATCCAGGTTCGGATGTAATAAAACTTCCAGGAAGTTTGTCTTCTCGGCTTTAAATCCATTAAGCAAGAATAACTCTAAGAAGCCACAGCAAAAGTCTTGGGGCATCTCCTTAGCCATTATGGGGTCACATGCTCATTCCTGAATGTGTTATTGTAGATGGAAGAATGGAAAGTTCTGGAGACACAAACTGTTTAAAAATTATCATGCCCCCCCATTGGCAAAATAAAACTGTACTAGACAAACATCTAAGGTCCCTTCCCATGAATTTATTCTGATACCTACAGTTTTGCTTTTCACACAACCAAAACCTCAACAAAGTGTTCGCTTCTTGCTATAATGCCTTGGTTTTGAATTCAGACACAATTTTGAAAACACTGTCAATTTCCTGCAAGCATACACAACTGTTAGCTCAGTGCCTCACCTAGCATGTTCACAGCCCATCCATTTATTTGCTTGTTGATTTTTTTATTCTCTCTCACCCCCTTTCGAAGCTTTGCATAACAAACGTAACTTCTAGCCTGTCCATAAAAATCTCACCGAGTAATTCCTGGGGGTGAGTGAAGTGTACCATTCAGACATTTGAATATATCCCTCTGCTCTAAGCAGTTCACACCAGCAACTCCAAGTGCTATGCTTTCGAGTGCAGGCCAGAAATAGGTTATTTTCTGTTAAAAAAGAGGAAAAAGTCAATGGTACTTTATTAAAACAGCATTTCCTATCTTCCATGACCACATCTTGTCTACTTGACTCCTGGGAGCTGCTTTCCCCACCCGCATCCTGGCTCAGTTGACACACTCGAGAGTCTGTCAGGATTTCCATTATAAGCCACCACTTCCCACGCTGTCTTCAAAGGATGAGCATTTATCCATAAAAATGGCCCTCGTCTCTGCCATGCCAAGTGTGCTCATCTTTCAAAAGAATGAATTACAAGTGCAGTGGGCACATGTTCTGAATGTAAAGGAAGGAGAAGTTATAAAATTAATGAAACCAGATGCTGTTTCAAATCTCCTATTAGAGAAAGCCATTTGTCAACTGAATCGGTCCTATACCTTGATTACGAATGTCCATCTATGGAAGTGTTGATGAAGCCTGGAAACTTGTTCAGAAAATATATGATTTGTATAGTGCTGACACAGTCATTAAAATATCCAATAACGATCACTAACAAGAGGTTTTATTTCAAACAGAAAAATTCATACAGTTGACAAGACCATGAGATAAGATGCGGAATAAGTAATGCCTTCGCTTTTTTCCGGTCTTCTGCAGTAGTCCATGACATACATAGATGGAATTTAGGTAAGGACTCTGATCTACTTGGAAGAAGCTATTTAAACTTAGCCTTCCTTTATTTGATAAAGCGATACCCAATTTTTCATGTACATCTTTGGTGATAATCCACTGCTCGATCAAATAATAATACAATCAAGACAATGAGTTTTGCAAAAAAGCGTAGCTGACTCTGGGCTTTGGAGGAGAAATAGGAGGTGTTTGCAGGACTGTTGGGAGGGATAATGAAACAGAATTGCGGGTAAGGCTTGGGATGCGAAGCCTAAAACCCAGCCACCGAGCTGCCTGGCAAGGAACCCCTGCTTCTGCTGCTGCCTCTGGGCATAGAGGACATGGCCGTGATGGCACAGTCCACCATGCAACTTCTGCACCAAGGAGGGACCTTGACGGACAGCTGTGCAACCCCACCTCTGAGAGGATGGGTTCTATCCAGAGCCTCCCTCCTTGGGTCACACGCTTCCCAACTGAAACACCCCACGGCAGAGGCTGTTGGGTTGAACTCAGGTCACATGTCTACACTGCCTCCTCAAAGACCGCTCAGGGTTCTAGAGTTTGGGTCTCTGCTTAGGAAGGCTTGGACTTAGATTAACTCCAAGGAAAGCTGTCTTAATAGTTCAACCCTCCAGAAAACAGGACAAATGCCCGCATTTACCCACAGGCATTCATCAGTGAACCAGGAGAAGCTCTGAGGACGACATCCCGTGGTCAGAACTCTACAGCCAGCCAGATCCTCCTGCTGCTTCTGTCTATTCCATGTGTCTCCTGAGGCCCAACCTCCCTCCCAGCCAGATGCTGTGGGTCCGCTGTAAATACCCAGGGTGGAGAAGGAGTAACAGGGGCTGGATTTCCCACCCCACTCCCAACCTTAAACACCTAGAAGACTGGACCAAATATATGCAAATAGTTTGGACAAAGGTCTGCACAGGATTATGGTCCCTGAGAAGGAAGCAGGGGGAGCCCAGTGATGACATCAGCACACTGCCAGGGGGCAGAGAGGAAAACAGGACCTTGCTAAGTGGAGGAGAGCGTCAAGTCTAGGCCTGAATTTGTAGGGCAGATACAGGAGAGAATGCAGTTTCCGAAAAGTTCTAGCCCTTGTCCTCCCTTCCTAGACTCCTTCTAGATCAATCCTCTTATTTTCACAGTCTTCGGACATGTTAGGAAACAGCTATTAGGCTAGAGATTTCCTCAATTAGCACGGGGTGGTCCAAAAACTGTATACTTTTGATTGGACATGGGTGTTTCCCAAGCATCTTAAGACACACTTTCAAAAAAAGACCATCCCTCGAGTTACTTCTTCAAATGTGTTCATTAATTCAGTCTAAAACGGTCTTCTGGTCAGCCCTTCTGTGCCAAGCATTATGCTAAGTGGAAAGATTGAGATAACATCCTTAACCCTTAAGGAAACCAGTTTAGTAAGGAGCATACACAGTCTATGAAGTAATTTTTGGGTGGTCATATTTGCAGAGGGGATCCTTCACTCCATATCCTAGGAACATCTTCTTTCTCTAGCATTTTCTGATAACTTCAGGCATCTTGACTGCCTGCAGCACCCACCTGCTAATCCACTCTGGGAATTTTCAGGAACCACTTTGTACTCATCTGTACAATTGAACTGCTTTGAATACATACAGACAAAGACATGTGCTGGCCAATGTTTTCCTTTCCGGTGCAGCAGCTGTTTGTCGGGTTCTGGCCACCAAGCACCCACTCACTCTGCTTCTGGTAATAAGAACACAGTTTTCCTGTGTGGCACCACTTCCTCCCCCACCCACTGACGGTGCGCACTGGGTGCAGTTGGCCCGGCCCAGGCCCCGGGACTCAGATTTGACCAACTAGAGCATGATATCTCCCTGGTCACTGTGATTGGCTCAGAAATGATCGCATCATCCAATCACAACCAATGAAATGCGAGAAGACTTTCCTTGAGTGCTCTTAGCAATAAGGAAGATACTCAAGACCGTTGCTGGCAAAGATCACCACACAGAGTCCTGAGGATGAAGCCAAAGTGGCCAGAAGTCAGAGCCAGAGATGACGAGAAACCTCACCCTTCTGGCCATGTTAGAATGCCTTGGCTGGGATGCCTAGGTGGCTCCTCTGATGAAGCGTCTGCCTTCGGCTCAGGTCATGATCCCAGGGTCCTGGGATCGAGCCCCATGTCAGATTCCCTTCTCAGCAGGGAGTCTGCTTCTCCCTCTGCCTGCCACTCCCCCTCTTGTGCTCTCTTGCTCTTTCTCTCTCTGTCAAATACATAAATGAATTCTTACCAAAAAAAAAAAAAAAAAAGAATGCCTTGGCCAAGCCTCACCTTGGGTTTTTTAATAAATGACCCAATTATACCCCTTTTCTGGCTTAACTTTGAGTTGCCTTTTTTATCACTTGTTATTGAAGAGCCAAGCCCCACCTGACATGGGTCTAACTCTTCAGTTTTTTAATACACGAATGTATAATTTCCCTTTTTCTGCCAAAATTTGGGTTGTGTTTCCACAACTTGGTATTAAAATCCTCCTAACTGACACACCAGGCGAGTCACTTCTCTGCCTCATTTTATGCTGATTCTCCCCACAATGCTTCACTGCTCATCATTGAGGAAGACAGCTCATTTTTAAAGATCTTTTAAGTGTGATCTCAGATTGTCCCTGGTTCTTTAAATAATATGCTGGGAGGTACTGAATAACATTAAACAAGTTATTTGGGGTATTTTGTTTTCACATGTGCCAATGTACATCATGAATTTCCAAGGTTTATTTGGCAGCTAAACATATCTTTCACATGACAACGATCACATGCTAGGAAATTGTGTTCTAAAAAATCCTAGTTAGGAACACCTGTGCAGCTCAGGTGGTTAAGCATCCGACTCTTGATTTTGGCTCAGGTCAAGATCTCACCATCGTGAGATCAAGCCTCGAGTCAGGCTCCATGCTCAACGTAGAATCTACTTGGGATTCTCTCGCTCCCTCTCCCTTTGCCCCTCCCCCTGCTCGTGCTCACTCTCTCTCTCTCTCTCTCAAAATAAATATATAAAATCTCAAAAAAAAAAAAAAGAATCCTAGTTAAGGTATTATATTTCCAGCCTTTCCAGAAAGAATAACGTAATAAGGTACACTGACTAAACTGGGTTATAAAATATGTGATAACTGGAAAGAGTTTGACAACACTGCTCTCAAGGAAAGATCTTCAAAGCTTCATAGAAGATGCTAGAGGAGAATCCAGGGGAAGGGAAAGCCCAGGTGAGGCTCTATCAGGTGGCTTTGGAGAGTCTAGGAGCTGCATGATAATATTAGACACCTGATGAAGTGGGAAGTATAGTAAATAAAGAGTCAGAAAGAGCAGGAAGGGAAGGTGGGGAAACGCTTCACATTATGCTTAGAACAATCTTTGGGAATAACAGATGAATGGAGATTTTCTTGTTCTGTAAATACTTGTTAGTAATAGTACCAGCATCTCTCTTTTTGGACTTAAATCTCATTAAGTCCAAGTTCCTGGACTAAAAGACTTTTTTTAAAAAAAAATTATTAGCAAAGGTCTTTCTCATCCCCCTAGAAACTCTGATAAATAATTGGCACTCTCAAATAATCAGTGTGGGAAGAAATGTCTCCAGCAACAAGCTTTTGCATGATTTTAAGAGTGATGGCCCTTAAATTAGAGCACTTATGCTGTTTACTAAGAAATGGGAGAAACAGGATGGATAGCTGAGAAGTCCACTGGCAGATAGTGATACAACTTGCCACTTCTTCTTCGAGATATTTTAGGACTTGTTTTGTCTGTAGGAGTTTAAACTTATTTCAGTTGTACTTGTAACATTAAACATGCTACTTGAACAGATGAGATTTTTAAACATAAAAATCAATAAATGCACTTGCTCTGGGACTGCAATGGAGACGTGGCATTGTGCTGCTTGTCATGCCTGCTGCCGAGTGCACAACGGGGCATTCATCAGGCTGCCACAAACCCCGTATCCTCCCCTATCTTGTCTCATTATTCAACCAGATTTGAGAGTTCATGCTATCATGTACAGGCTGTATATTCCCTTGAAGTATTGAAGGTATATAATCATTATTCCTGCTTAGGTCCTCTTAAAATGACTGAGTAAGAACAGAAGACACATGTGGAAGTGGAAGGCAGAAGGGGAGAGAGATGGAGAATACAGTTGGCCTCTAGAAGCTAGAAAAGGGAAGGAAATGGATTCTCACCTAAAGCCTCCAGAAAGAATGCAATCCTACTGACGCATTTTGTCCCTGTAAGGCTCACTACATGCTTCTGACCTCCAGAACTGTTAGACCAGGAATTTGTGGTGTTTTCAGCCACTGGGTTTATAGTAATCTGTTATAGCAGCAATAGGAAACTAATACAGACTCCAACTCACCTTGGCCCTCTAGACTTCCTCTCGTGCATGCCTATTTCAAAGAGGGAGAGGAGCAAGAGAATCCACAAACAGACTCCCCAGATGAGTGTGGAGCCTGAGGCAGGGCTCACTCTCAGGACCCTGAGATCATGACCTGAGCCGAAATCAAGAGTGAGCCACTTAATCAACAGAGCCACCCAGGCACCTCTTGTACGTGCCTATTTTAACTAATAATTTACCTAGAGGACATCAAAGCACACTGAGAAGCAGCGGGAAATATTTTTCTACCTCTATTTTGAATTTTATTTAACTCACTCTGTTCAGGTTAAATACATTGGAATGGGTAAGTTTTCTTTTCTTTTTTTTTTTTTTTAAAGATTTTATTTATTTATTCATTCGACAGAGATAGAGACAGCCAGCGAGAGAGGGAACACAAGCAGGGGGAGTGGGAGAGGAAGAAGCAGGCTCATAGCGGAGGAGCCTGATGTGGGGCTCGATCCCATAACGCCGGGATCACGCCCTGAGCTGAAGGCAGACGCTTAACCGCTGTGCCACCCAGGCGCCCCTGGAATGGGTAAGTTTTCTAAAAGGGACAGAACTATCTTTAAAATAAGACAGACTTGCAAAACAGTTAGTCCTCTATTGTATCCAAAAACAGTGAATTTTAAAGATGAAGGTCAACACTGA
Organism: Ursus maritimus; assembly: GCF_017311325.1. Taxonomy (NCBI): domain Eukaryota; kingdom Metazoa; phylum Chordata; class Mammalia; order Carnivora; family Ursidae; genus Ursus; species Ursus maritimus. The sequence continues at coordinate 54,927,553 of NW_024423897.1, forward strand.
TGTTTTTTAAAAGTTTCCAATGAGAGCACAAACTTTATAACAATTAGTGAAATTTGTCTGGGGCTCCTTTCTTATCAGAAAGGGGTCTTCTCAAGGTGTTCACATAAACCACTGGATCTTAGCGTATAATTTTGTTATTCTATCCCTGCTTGGGCTAAAAATGAACTACGTGGCAAAAAAAGAATTAGACTCTTGGGGGGGGCAACCATTCATTGCCCTGATAAGTTGTCAATCAACTTATTGATCAATGTATCAATATATATCCATTGACAATTTCCAGCAAAGAAGGTTAAGGAAGTAATAAAGAAGCAAAATGCCTGTTCTCAAGGAGTTTGCATATAATGTACTCAGAGCTCCTTTGACGCAGTAAAAATGGAGGCAAAAGAAAGGCTAAGGGCATTAACAGCTGGAAAATCTGGTTTTGGGTCTTTCAATAAAAGACAAGTGCTAAGGAACAAAACCATATCAAAGTGAACTGATTCTTCGTAAATGTGTATGAAAAAAAGTACCATACTGAGCGGTGATTGACAATAGTTACGCAATAAGGTGAGATGTATTAAGGCACATTAAGGTAAACTGTGCCTGAGTATTTTGTTTGTTTAAATTTCCCCTAAACGGTGCCCCATTCTTTAAAAATAGTTAGTGGTGATCCGAAACGTGCCCGCCCAGTTCGTCCCTGTGGAAGGTAATTTTAATTATATCCCGAGTCTAAGAAGGTGGCCTTTCTTCAGGCATAGAACTGAAGACCTACGTATTCACCAGGTCATTGACAGACAAGGCCTATCATGACAGAGAATGTTCGCCAAATCTGAGGACTTGTACAGTGAAAGGAAATATTCCCGTGTTCTCGAGGAACTCACAAGAGGAAAAGAAGCAGAGCTGTCCTCAGTGGAGAGAAGCACATCAGCTCCACAGGGATGCATCTGGGATATGAAGTGAAAGTTCTGGAACAATCCTGGTTATCCCTCTAGCTCCCTGACAACTCCTTTCCTGGTGTTGCCTTGGATACTTCTTCCTCCATTTGCTTCCTAAATGTTGTTCATCCTCAAACCTCTCCACTTCTTGTCTGCACCCTCCCTTCATATAAATCAATAATTCCAGCCATCGGCTGTTTGCTAAGTACCCGTATCTCCATATCTCCAGTTAAGACCTGTACCACGAAGTCCGGACTCAAATATACGGCTGCCTTCATAACTTCTCCCCTGAATTTCTTGCACGTTCATGTTGGTTTGCATCCCTCCAACCCCCTGTAAATCACCCCTTCTCTACATTCCCCAGCTCAGAGGATGGCCCTACCACCCAGCAGTGGGAGTCATTCCAAACCCTTTCTCTTCACCCCTGCCCACATCAGTTATCTATTCAATTGTCTTACTATTTCTCAGTCCTACGCTTTCTTGTTCTTCTACTGTCTCTGCTTTTGTCAAGACCTTATTCTCCATTGGATTACTGAAGCAGCACCCTCATTGGCTTCCCTTTCTCTAGAATGGTTCCCCTTCCCTACCTATATCCTATGATTTGGCTAGATCAATCCATCTGTGACATAAATCCACCCGCATCGCTGCCCTGCTTCAATTGCTTTCTGAGAACTTTCAGCATCAATTTTGAATTTCAAGACCCTTCACACTCAGCAATTGCCTCTCTAGCAGCTCCTACAACTTCCTACCATACCCGTCCCTCCATCCAGCCCAATCAATGGCTATTACACAAAGTCTTCATGACCTGCTGTCCTTTGCATCTGGAATGCACATCGCCATTCAACTCCCACACATTTCTCAAGGTTCAGACTAAATACCATCACCTTTAGGAATGATTCTCTGATGCTATGATCTGATTTGGACCCCCCTCTTCACCTCGTATAACATCTACTGTATGCCTCTAGTATGTCCTCCCTACTCTATATTGTAATCATTGGTTTGCTTTGCTGTTTCCAACAAAGAAGGCAACTTGAGGTCCAACCTGGGCACGTTGATGTCTTGAGCTCCTGGCACGATGCCTGGTGCATAATGGATGCTCAATTCATGTGGTGACACAAAAACCTCCTGTGTAATTCTCAGGCAGGGAGGTTCCTGAGATACTGGACAGTTACACAAAAACAATGAGGTGGGTCTCTGCTCAGAAACTCTCACACTTGGAAAAGACTTGGACCTATTGAAGGAACCAACCAGCAAAGAATTTTAGTATTGTTTACTTGGAAGTGGAGTTTCTAAACTTCGGGTAACAGGAGCATCCTCTGACACACAAATTGGCCAGGCAACAGTTTGTGGTTCTCTAAAATAGGGAAGCTTTTAAGAGAGGTAACAATCTGAAAAAAAATGATGATTTAATACTTCTGTTCATTTCTTTTTTGCTTATTCTCCACTTTATTCATACCAACTCTCAGAAATCACATGTGGAGGTAATGCCAATAAAAATGACTTCCATTCTATGAACGAGGTTTTTTATAAGATTCTATAAAGTAATAAATCTTATGTGAAGTCTTCTCAAATAAGCCCCAAATACTACTGTTTCTATTTGAAGGACACAAAACTCTCCTTTGAAGATACAACATATCTCCTATTAAAAACCATTGAAAAATTCCATTTTCTATTGTTTCTTGATTTACAAGGTATTGCCATCCATAAGATCTTTATTTCTCCTGCCATAAGCATTTACCCCAGAATATCTCAATGTACACTAGTATGAAGAAACCCAAAAAACCCGATTGCACTATGGATCCTGATACAGGTTTGGTGGTTTAACTGTTTCTCCATTAGTAAAGAAAAACTTGCAAACCTTCCAACCTTCGGGGGCATGTTCCAAACTCCCATAACCACCAGGACATCCAAGCCATTTCTTTTACGCCGTTGGTAACCTCACACATCAGCACAGAAGAGTTCAGACATTAAAACACCATTAAGATCACTTTGCCTGGAAGATTCCCACAGGCTCAGCAAATCTGGGCCTAATTACTGCCACCTTAAATGTGAAAGGAGGATATTCTGAAGTTGCTTACAGGAAGGTCTTGCACAATTAAAAAAATGAAAATCAACAGTGAGACAGTGGACAACCTTAACTTAATTAAAAAATAGCTCCTGGTGAGAAAAGCAACATGTATGCAGAAGTGCTGACACAAAAAACGCAGAACCACCGGAAGTGGCCTCGTAATTAGGCCAAATCAAGGCTCTTTAGCAATCCCGTCTTCTTCCTCTACCTTTGCAGGAGAGTGACGCACTTCTCTCTCTCTTTTTTTTTAATTTAAATTTTTATTATGTTATGTTAGTCCCCATGCAGTACATCCTTAGTTTTTGATGTAGTGTTCTATGATTCATTGTTTGCGTATAACACCCAGTGCACCATGCAATACGTGCCCTCCTTACTACCCATCACCGGCCTATCCCAATCCCCCACCCCCACCCCTCTGAAGCCCTCAGTTTGTTTCCCAGAGTCCATAGTCTCTCATGGTTCGTCCCCCCTCTGTTATCCACCCCCTTCATTTTTCCCTTCCTTCTCCTACTGATCTCCCTGCTATTTCTTATGTTCCATAAATGAGTGAAACCATATGATAACTGTCTTTCTCTGCTTGACTTATATCATTTAGCATAATCTCCTCCAGTTCCATCCATGTTGATGCAAATGTTGGGTAATCATCCTTTCTGATGGATGAGTAATATTCCATTGTATATTTGGACCACATCTTCTTTATCCAGTCATCTGTTGAAGGGCATCTTGGCTCCTTCCACAGTTTGGCTATTGTGGACAATGCTGCTATGAACATTGGGATGCATATGGCCCTTCTCCTCACTACGTCCATATCTTTGGGGTAAATACCTAGTAGAGCAATTGCAGGGTCATACAGTAGCTCTATTTTTAACTTTTTGAGGGACCTCCACACTGTTTTCCAAAGTGGCTGTACCAACTTGCATTCCCACCAACAGTGTAAGAGGGTTCCCCTTTCTCCGCATCCTCTCCAACACTTGTTTCTTGCCTTGTCCATTTTTGCCATTCTAACTGGCGTAAGGTGGTATCTCAGTGTGGTTTTTATTTGAATTTCCCTGATGGCTAATGATTTTGAACATTTTTTCATGTGTCTGTTAGCCATTTGTATATCTTCATTGGAAAAGTGTCTGTTCATATCTTCCCCCCATTTTTTGATTTGATTATTTGTTTCTCATGTATTGAGTTTGAGAAGTTCTTTATAGATCTTGGATACCAGCCTTTTATCTGTAGTGTCGTTTGTAAATATCTTCTCCCATTCTGCGGGCTGCCTCTTTATTTTAATGACTGCTTCCTTTGATGCACTTCTCTTAACAAATAAAGAGGAACAAAAGAAAGAACATGACCCAATAAAAATGAGTTTTAGATAGGAGGGGTGGCCGGGAAAAGAGCCTATGAGGAAAATGTGTGACCCTTTTCAAGGCAGTCTGGAAGAGACCACAACTGAGTTCTGAAACCCACAGCCTTCTTCAGTCTCCCTCAATCCCATAATAGACCTGTCTTCTTTCATCCCTTCCTCTTTCTGATCTTTGCATTTGCACCTACTGACCCCTTCATTCCTTCCTCGTCCCTTCCCTCTTCCATCACTGTTTGTGCTCCGAGTCCCAAGGTCGGGAGCTGGAGTACAGAGGTAAGTAATGTGAATCTTCCCATGGGAATGTTGCCTTGAGAGGAATAGCAGAGTTTGAGTCCACATTCTCATACAAGCCATTCTCTCTTGGTATATTCCAAGTACATTGCACTTTGAGTTGGAATTAAGTTAGATGTAGAGAAACAGTTCAAAGGACATTTGATTAGTGTGTCAAATCCTCTTGGATCTCCATTTCCAGACACCTCTGTGTGTCTCTCATGTAGTCAGGTTTAGGTTTGGGAGAATACACAATTCCTGTACAGCCTAGGCATTGCTGAAGAAGCTGTGATCCTCTCTCTCTAGCCCCCAGGCCTCCTCGAGACCTCCTCTGTCTCTTCTACGTGGGGCTCAGATTTATTGCAAACAGTCATGCAAGGGTCCATGTTGTAACTCACCCACGGGGCCAACACTTCCTATCGACTTTTCCCTTCTAGAACCTAGAAGCTCGGTGCACTGTAAAAGGCCCACCCCTTCATGGACTACCAAAACCCCCACAGCCCGCACAAGAGACCACTATGTAGATAGAGATGGATGACCTAGTCCATAAGCATGGGTGTTCAAGGACTGTAACAGTTTTTCTGCATCCAACCTGATTTCAGTTCAAAGTGCCCTGGCTTCCTCATAGGTGGTGGTGGGGGTGGCCTCAGTCTTTGCGCTGCAGAACATGGCTGCTCTCTAGTCCATCTTGGGGACAGTGGAATCAGAGGCAGGAGTGGGGTGGGGGAGGAGAAGAGAGCGCCAGATCTAGTCCCGTCTGGCTGGGGGTGAGAACTGCACGCAGGCTCATGCCTTATAGGGCGATCAGTGAAGGAAGCAGAGCCTGCAAGACCACTGCGGACCCTACAAGCACAGCAGTCTGGTCCTGTCGCCATCTTGCGGGACGGTCCTAGGCAGCATTGGCCACAGATGAAGAAGGATGCCACTAAGGGGAAGGTGGAAACTCAGGTGTAGGGGAAATCCGAGACTCTCTGCCCGAGAGGTCTTGCAGGGGCCATGAATTGTGGCTCCTCCGGCTGGCTGGGGCAGTGTCAGGACTAATTCACCAAGTGCTGCATGACCACTGTGTCTGGCTGGCCAACTCCAGCATCTCTGCTTGAGAGGAAGGGCCAGCCCCAGGCTGTGGACAGGCGGCCACTCCTGCGACACTGTAAGGGTAGGGGTGCTCCGGCCACCACCGACCACCACCGACCACCACAGGTGCTTACAACCTTTTTTTTTTTTTTTTTGATAGAGATAGAGACAGCCAGCAAGAGAGGGAACACAAGCAGGGGGAGTGGGAGAGGAAGAAGCAGGTTTCCCAACGGAGCAGGGACCCTGATGCAGGGCTCGATCCCAGAACCCTGGGATCACGCCCTGAGCCGAAGGCAGACACTTAACGACTGAGCCACCCAGGCGCCCCAGCTTACAAGCTTTTGGACAAAAAAAAAAAGTCACTTCACAGAGCAGTTAAGAACAAGGACTTTGGAGGCAGAAAGACTGTGCTCATATCCTGTCTTGCACTCATGCTGCAGTGACATCAGGTCCTTTCCTGCATTACTTTTTATCTTGAAGCCTCAGTTTCTCCATCTGATAATAGTATGTACCTCTTAGATGCAGTATGGGATAATTAATGGAAAGTGCCTAGCATCCAACTAGTAGTAAACACACAATATATAAATTACAGTTGTTCTTAATAAAAATGTTTGAGGTTACAATAAAGATGGATACAACTTTTATATTCCTTTTAAATTAACTTTGAGGTGTGATTTATATACAGTAAAGTTGTACTCATCTAAGGATACAGTTGAATACTTTCAACCAATATAGTCACTCACGTAATCACCACTCCAATCAAAACATAAAATATCACCCCCCTAGATACCCATCTTGCTCTTTTGCAATCCAGCCATCTGTCATCGACCCTTAACCCCAGGCAACCACCGATCTGCTTTCTGACACCATGGGTCAGTTGGCCTATTCTAGAATTTCAAGAAATAACATTGTACAGTATGCACTCTTGTGTCTTTTGCTCAGCTTACTGTCTCAGACACACGTTGGTCCATGTGTGGGAAGCAGCTTTATTTGATAGGAATATTTTGTTGCTTGAGAAACAAGGATTGGTAAATAGGGAGACTTCCAAGCGGAGAGTGCGAGAGCTGGCTCTTCCTGGTCCCAGCTCAGTTTATAAAGCCTGAGCGAGAAAGCACGTGTCTTTCCACTGTGACCAATAACCGGAAACTGGCATTCCTCTGGGGCAGGAACACTGCATCCACTCACTTGCTTGTAGCCAGTCGGCCGGGAAGCTGCGAGGTCACGCCGACATGAAGAAAGTGGAAGTTTAGTTGAAGGTCAGAGTCAGCATTGTGGGGAAATCAGAGAGTTTCAGTTTTGGAGATGTGGCTCTGGGTGGTTGGCTTAGGGGCACACTTGAACTGTGGCCTCCGCTTTGGTTTCTCTTTAACACGTGCCTGAGACTTCATTCTGGTTGTCCCGGAGTAGCATCCCATCGGCAGGACACACCACAATTTGTTTGCCCATCACCTGCTGACGGACGTTTGGCATGATTCCCGTTTGGGGCCATTATGAGTAAAACATTTATGAGCATTGTGTACTAGTGGGTCTTTGGAGGGCAGGGGAGGGTGAACGTATTTTCTTTTCTTGGGGGTAAACACTTAGGAATGGAATTTCAGGGTTCTATTGTAAGTACGTGTGTGACTTCAGAAGAAACGACCCAATTATTTTTTACAGAGGTCGCTGGCGTCTCCAACCACCAGAAATACCCAAGAGCCCCAACTGTCCCGTTTCCTCACCAACATTTGGTATTGTCAGCTTTCAAGTATTAGCCTTTCTAGTAGGTGACTAGTCATATCTCATTGGGGTTTTAATTTGCTTTTCCCTGATGAATAATGATATCGAGTAGCTTTTCACATACTTCCTGGCTCTTCTTACGATACCTTTTTCTTTTCTCTTAGGAGACGAATGAAGTATTTGACCTTCATTTTATTGGGTTGTTTATCTTTTTGTTAGTGAGTCCTCAGAGGGCTTTACAAATTCTGGACACAAGTCCTTTGCTATGTATATACAAACAAATATTTTTAACAACTTCGTAGTTTGTCTTTTCATTTTTAAATAGTGTCTCTTGAAAAGCAAATTTTTTTAATTTGATAAAATCCGTCAATACTTTAATTATGTGATTAGTGTTTTTTGGGTCCTTGGAAATCTTTGCCAACCACGAGGCTGTGCAGATTTTCTCCCATGTTGCTTCTCAGGGTTTTACAGTTTTAGCTATTAGATTTAGGTTTCTGATCCATTTCAAGTTGTTGTGTTTGTTTGTTTGTTTGTTTGTTTTGAAGGTTTTCTTCCTTGTTTGTTTGTTCATTTGTTTTAGGATAGAAGTCAAAGGTTAAAGCTTAGCTTTTCCGTCTCGGGTATTCAGTTGTTTCAGGACCTTTTGTTAAAAAGACTATGCTTCTTCACTGAACGCGGACATTAGAGATTCCACTTTTAACCATGATGGAGTAATAGGGAATGAAGTTACTCTTAAATAATTGAAAAACCAGACAACATAAATGAAAGAACAGATGGTAGGCAGTTCAGGATAAGGACCATAGGAGAAGAACCCGACGATGGCACCAGCTCACTGCCTAGAAAGCTTCCAGTCTGCCGGAACGGGGAACCCAATAAACCCAGCAGTCTCCCTGAGTTGACAAGACCACGGGTCCGGACCAGGAAGACAATGCAGCTAGAATTTACAGAGCAAAATACTTTAAGTCACAAAGAAGTAGAGGTATTTGTCCTCAACTCTGATCCATCATCAGCTGAGAGCTGCCCCTAGAGTCCCTATTCCCAGAATTTCTGACCTGCACAGGGAAGCCGAGAGAAAGCCCTCAGGCTGAAACACACATGCTCACTTGGGGCCCCTCCAGCATGTTCTGGAATGGTAAAGATTGAGTTCATATGGGCAGGAAGCTAGCGGTTTTCTTGGGCCACATCTGCAGGGAAACCAGCCCAATGAGCACACCCTGATGAGTGAAAACTTCAGGAGAGATCAGACCCCTCCTGCCCCATCATGGCAGGGCTGAATAGTGGAGGCAACATTTTCCCTAGGAACATGGTAGGCCATAACATGGGCAGGGGGAGTCGGAGCCGTAACAAGAAAGGCAGAACTGGGTAAATTTGGTGTGGGGATGGCTGTTGAAAACAGTGCAGACATCTAAGAGGCATTTCAAGGGTCTTGCACCCAGAAATAACTAGGTGGGGGCACCTGGGTGGCTCAGTCAGTTAAGTGTCTGCTTTTGGCTCAGGTCATGATCTCATGGCCCTGGGATCAAGTCCCACATCAGGCTCCCTGCTCAGTGGGGAGCCTGCTTCTCCCTCTCACTTTCCTTCTGTGCGCACTCTCTCTCTCTCAAATGAATAAATAAAAATTTTTTAAAAAAGAAAAGAAAGAAAGAAATAACTGGGTGTATTTGGAGGAAGTGACTGAGGTTTGGTGACTATCAAAGCCAGGGCCATGGAGCCATTTAATAGGCGAGCTCCCTGAGTGGAGCCCGAGTTCCTTGGCCCAGCATGTAATGGCCCTTCACCATTGGACCCGTGATACTTCTCACCTGTCTGGTACCAAACGCTTCACACTGATTAACAGTCTCGGAGCACTGTCACTTGAAAAGGACCTCCAGGAAGGTAGGAATTTGTTCCTTTAATTTGCTACCGTGTCTAGAGTTTAGGATGAGATCTGACGTATAGTAGACCACGATAAATACTTGGTGAGGGAATAAATATCAAACAGCCCCACATCCATGGGCTTGTTCCCTCTGTGATGAATCTTCTCCCTCCCTACCCTGCCCCTCACCCTATCTGAGTGAAGCTCATGTCAAAAGTTGCTCCCAGTTACCATTTACCTCTTGTTCAGGAGAGATTATAAACCCCATCGCTGGTCACGAAGCTACTTAAAGATGATGCATATCGCTCTCAAGGCAAAGAGTCTAAACCTTGATTGGATCTGCCTCCAAGATGTGCCGCCATTTTAGACCCTGACCGAAGTGTTCTGTATCTCTACGCCAACAGCCAACAACTGATGAAGGATATCTGCGGGGAGAATAATGAATATGACAAGTCTCCTTTTCCACCTCCTAATTAGTTAATGATTAGAGCGGCCTTCAAGTGACTGTAAGTAACAACTGTCACCTGGAAGTAACGTCTTGGGGAGTGTTTCGCTCCCGGCTCCTGAAAGAAAACATTTCATTACTCAAAGAGCTTCTAGCGATAACCCAACATATTAATTTCAAAAGCTTATTCTCAAAAACCTTATTCTGTTGGATCCTGTGTTAGGCTGAATAAAAGGCTCATAAAAAATATAGAAATTTTAGGAGGAAAAATAGCTAAGTAGTCATGATTCCCACCCTTTTTCTTCAGGCAAGACCTGTGTTAGCCTCTGTGAACGTAGGAACCGGCTCCATATGGTTCTTAAAGGCCTTCTGAGCAGAATATGCCAGCACTTGCTCTAAGCCCTATTTCAGTGATAACAGGGCTTCTCATATCAAAGTAAAGCCCAGTCGTCTCTTCTTGTGCCGTGCTGTTTGGTTTGGGCACTTTCATTCATCACAAAAACTCCAAATGCTACCAAACTAGGGAACTTCAGGCTCATATATTTGAGACAATCACCAAGACTCTGTAAAAATCCACTATAGCCCGATTCAAGAAGCAGATATACTATTGTCCAAGACTTAGGTTGGCCTAAAAGTTCCAGAATAATCCTAACGTAATTCCATTAGGCACATCCGCACAGCAGTGGCATCCAGGGTCTCAGTGAGGGTGCAAAACGTGCAGTCGGCCATGTCCCAGGACGGGTTACCGGAGAGGGAGGAGAGAGGAGGCACAAATCCGCAGACACAGGGTTCACTGTCACACTTGACCAATAAAGTCCCCACGGACAGAAACAACAGGGAGGTCACCTCCTCCTTACTCCTTCTTCTTTGACTGTCCTAACTACCTCTGATGTGTCTCCATCAGATGCTTCTGTGCAGCTCTAGGGAGGCATTCTCCTGTGCTGAGCCAAATCTGCTGTCTAAAAAAAAAAAAAAGATTTCTTTAAATTTAGCCTGAAGTCTCCTAACTTCATGTCATGATTTCTTTGTGGCCTGAAATTAAAGAATCAATAACACGTTCAATTGTCCTAATTGGTAGATACAGATCTTATCTGCACTTCATACAGGCGCTCTCCCCCGGCATATCTCAGAGTCAGCTTCTATGGTTCACTGTGTAATTTGCAGAAGAATCTTTAACTAACAGTTGTTTTGCCTTGGTTGAGGCCTTTATCATGTCTGCTCCCGATCCTTTCAAACCCTCCAGCTCACTCAGCTCGCATGCTGGCCAGTTCCTACCCTCCCTGTCCTCCGTGGAACAGACCAGCCCGAGCGGCCGCCCTGGTTATGGTCCTTCAGTGACTCCACTCAGACCTGGGGAGAAAGTCCAAGCACCTTCTAAGGGTCTTCATCCCATTGTCAGCCCCTCTCCCACCCTCCCTTCTCACCCCTGCCCCTTCTTTCCATCTGGATCAAAGACTAACTGTTGCCTAGACATCACACGCCACCACTCTCTGATCTCCTCCCTATGCTCTGGTCTCTGCCTAGATTTTCTTTCTTCAGTTCGAAGTCTCAGATTAGCCTGCATCTTCTCCCAGGATCGGTCCTCCGCATGGTACCTCCCAACGTTCACGCAGTGACAGCCAGATGATACTTGACTGATGCCACGTCGCGAAAGGATTGCGATGAAAGGAGGAGCCAGGAAGACCAGACTCTGCCCCCACCCAGTCTCTGCAAAGGGGAAGAGGGCAGTGTCTTAGTGCCCCTGCCAGCCAGCTGGCATCGGCACACTCCCTGGGAAGCCTGCACTCCACTGGGCGCTCCTCCCCAACAGTACCTGTATCACACACGATGAAGCTGTTGAATCATCCATTACAGGTGACACAAGGGGATCCCTCTGTACACGCCACGGAGGCAGGGGCTGTGGCCTTTGTGGGCAGCACAGTGACCCTCGCAAAGTGTCTAGTGCGTCGTTGCCTCCCAGTAAGTGTGTGTTGGCCGCTTTGCCGGCATGAACAAATGCTAATGAGGAACCTGGTGCCATCCGTTTGCAGTCGTGCAATTGCACACATATGTGACAAGGGGGACAACTTAGCAAAGCAAACCTTGTGGCTGTTGCTTTTCTTGTTGGCTACAAACCAGCTATTCCCCTTGCTGGTGAGCGGGGGCAGGAAGAATTCTAGCGGTCTCCGTAGCAGGTGCACACAGCATTCCCTTTACATTGTAAATAAGAGAGTTCTCCCCTCCACAAAGAGGTTGATTTTATTCCGCTTTTTTTATATTCAGCAGACTCAACTTCTCTGAATGTGAAGAGTCTTCTACAAATTGCCAGAGCTGGTTGTGATGATTTTTCTTGGACTACCGGGCTGCTAAGCAATTCCAAACCCTCCCTGGGACGTTCGCTGCCACTGGTTCTATCTGGAAGCCTGCCACCAGCATCCCGTGCGGATTTCAAAACCGAAATACAGCGGCCTCATAATTACACAGAAATAGCCTCACGATGTATTGTCACGGCATGTTCTGTCGCAGTTGTAGTGCCAAAAGTATTTTTTTGAATCCTAGGGACCACTGAATGGACATCTTACTCTACACCCCTCATTTTCCCACAAATTATTTTTTTCCTGAGAGCTTTAATTTAAGAGTTAATCGCAAGGACATTTATGTTGCTCCCATGCAGCCGGAGCCCGTATGAACAACAAAACTGAGAAGAAGAGTTTGTCAAAAACTGAATGTATTCAGAAGAGACAGATGCTTCTCTCTCTCTCTCTCTTTTTTTTTTAACTTACCTTAAACTGAATGCTATTTCAAGAACTAAAATTACAGACTTGGTTTGCTGCAGGACAGAGCAGCAAAAGCAAACAAAAGCTCTCCTGGCAGCCCCAGAGCCAGCCCCTGACCCCAAGTGCCCATCGCTTCTGTGGGTTGTCATTATCACTCTTTTCCCCATAAAGAAGTAAATTTAGGAAAGGACAAAAATAGGCAAGGAAGGCTGTCAGTCATTTTAATTCTTTATTTTTCTGAATAGAATATTTTTCTTGGTCTATTAAAAAATACATGACCACTCATTTGGAATCCCTTCATTTATATAAAGCAGTAAGTCTAATCCATTTTGCCTCTTTGAAGAACTGTCTTCTGCTCATTTGAAAGACTGCTCTCGTGATAAGGTTAACACCTACCCCTCTCAATACTGTTTCATTTTGCACACACTCCCGACTTCCGTTATACAAGGCATTTTTATTATGTCGCCATAATTTATTTTTGAGCAGAGCTCATATCATATCCAGGAGATGAATACATGTGACAGCACTTTAAGCTCCAACGAAGAATACAGGCATTAGCTCCCTTTATCATGCCTTTGGCACTTAATGCATAGTAAGAGCTCAATAAAATGTCTGCAGAATGAACTCAAGTGGGGACAAAGAGGAATGAGAAAAAGGAAATGAGGATGATGATAAATCCGAAACACAGAGTCTCCCCCAGTGCCAGCATTGCCGACCCTGAGCGTTGGTTGAGGGCTGAGGGGGCTGCTGAGGCTGAATGTGTGTCCGCAGAGCCAGACATGGCTGTTGTCCAGCTCAGACTCATCTACCTGAAGTGGTCTTCAGTGGTCACATTCCTCGTAAACGGAATTAACCACGAAGACATTAGTGAGCAATGAGATTTTACTGAAGATTTCACAGGGAGTCTGAGGATATCAATTGCATCGCACACTACCAGGAATGCTCTTCTCCCCCCACCCACCCTGCTCCTGCTGGTATCCTATTCTCGATGCAATACTGTTGTTGGAGAGGTACATGGCAGTCACAATGAAGATGCTTATCAAACAGGGGTTTCCAAACTGGGGATAGAGAAAAGGAGTTACGGTAAGAGAACAGGGACAGAAAGGACAAATTCCATCACAGAGCTATTGCACAGAAGACAGACAACATGGTAAACCTTGCTAACGGGCTCAGAATGTTGCAAAGGGATGACAGGCAGCACACAGAAAAAGCACCAGAAATACCCACACCCTTTGCGTCATTCCAGAGAGGACAATCCAAGAACGTATTTCAGCAGAAGAATGCAATGTGCACAGGACGTGGTCCGAAGCATTATCAACACTGGGAAGAAAGACAGCTGGGTGGGGTGAAAAACGTAAAGACATGTTCCTTCTGTTAAGTGATGAAGCATCTGCCAATGAGATCTTCTTATCTTTTATTTTTTTATTTATTGTTTTTTATTTTAATTCCAGTATCTCTCACATACAGTGTTATATTCGTTTCAGGCGTACAATATAGTGATTCAATAATTCTATATACTATCAGTTAAAAATAGAACTACCCTACAATCCAGGGATTGCACTACTGGGTATTTACCCAAAGAGTACAAAACACTAATTTAAAGGGATACCAGCCCCCTATGTTTACTGCAGCATTATTTACAATAGCCAAATTATAGAAGCAGCCCAAGTGTCCGTCAATAGATGAATAGAATAAGAAGATATATATATACAATATACAATGGAATATATATACCCAATATATATACAAATATACAATGTATATATATATATATATATATACATGCAATGGAATATTATTTAGCCATAAAGAGATATTCTTCTTTGATTTAAAAATGTAATTAAGATGGCCACCTCCAAATACAGAAAATCTTTGTAATAATATTAAGTGAAAAAAAGAAATAAATAGGCCATGATGACAGCTCCATTAAATATATGTGTGTAGACAAAGGTTTGGAAGTGCTATTAGAATTTTTGAAAAGATCTATTTATTTATTGTAGAGAGAGAGCAGGGGAGGAGAGGCAGAGGGAGAGAGATAGTCTAAAGCAGACTCTGCACCCAGCTCAGAGCCCAAGGTGGGGCTCAATCTCAGGATCCTGAGATCGTGAACTAAACCAAAATTGAGAGTCTAAGGCTTAACTGACTGGGCCACCCCAGCACCCCCACCGCAGGGTTTTGAACCCATGCCCTAANTTTCCCCTGGAGACCATGTAGTCATGACACAGGTGTAAAGCTAGGTGATTGGATTATTCATTTTGAGTTTTCTGAGCAGCTCTTTGAAACTTGAAGCTTCTGATTCCATCAACATGGAAATACATTATTTCACACGTCAGGCAGGATGTTCATCCAAGTCCAAATAACAATTAACCATCTGCTTATGTGTACATTTTTTCTTTCTGGGGTAATCCATCAAGGTTGGTTTGAATCAGTAAAAACAGTTCTATTTGGAATTCAGAGGAAAGCATACAATGCCAGTTTTTCCGAATCTTGGTTGAAATTTGTTTCCTTAAGACCTCTAAGAGAACTCAGGAGTTAGTATGTCAAACTGTGCTTATGGGAGCTCCAGAGGTCCCACCTTCAAAACCTTGAGCAGTCACCAAAAAAGCATGTTAAAGTTATTGGTGCCTTACAGAATTTGATGAGAAACATGCCTATTTATGAGAACTAAGGGGGGCTGGCTGTGTTCATACACTGCTACACTTGGCAAAAGGAATGTTCTGGTAAGAGATCGGAATAGGAGAGCTCCCTTCCCTGCTTCTCCCAAGAGCCTTCAGTGAAGAAGGTGCACTTACTTCTCTTTGTGGTGGGTGTAGATACACCCAGAAACAAGGAGACCTGTCCTTTCATGTTTCTTCTCCATTCCATTTCCATCTATATAATGATTCATTGTTAGCATTTCAGTATGATTTCAGTCACTACATGTTCTCATGTGTTGTGTCTGGTTACAGTGGGCCAGTAGCTAACTGTTCTTCATCAGTCCTTACTCCTTTTAACCAAAGATTGGCTTCCCTCTGATCTTGCTTCATCCTATTTCCACCGTGCCTGCCATTCATCAAGGGAATCATAACTTGTAATAAACACTTTGTCTTTCATAGAAATTTAAAAACAGTTGAGATCTCACTTTCTACTGGTTCACATTAGATGCTCCTTTAAGACCACTTTTGGATTGCCAGGTGCATATCCTGACAAAGTGGTATTATTCTAGAATAAATTTTCTTGAAAGGTAAAATGGAATCTGAGTCTGAAAATGTCTCCACTGCTATTTTCCTTTAGACTGGTGGGTTCACTGATCTCCAGGGAAGTTCAAACAGAGAATTTGTCCTTAGAACTTCAAAGCCTCCATGTAAAAGCATGTCTTTAGAACATATGTGTACATCTTGTCCCTGGGTTATTTCCTGTGCCTATTTGTTGAGTATCGCCATATTAAGTTTGAGATAACTCTTACATGTGGAAAATGTTTTCCTTTAAGTACCAAGTAAAACTGAGATGTCAAAACTTGTTTGGGATCCATAACTAAATAGGGGGAAAAAATCTTTTGCAGTATGGTCAAATATGTTTGCTCTTTTTTAACACCAAAGTTTGTGAAGTAACTATTAGATAAGTCTTCTAAAACAGAAACAAAGCAAAACTTAACCTGACAGTCTTTTCATGGTCACCATTCAAAAATTCTAAAAGTGAAACAGGTAGTGCATTTAGTTTGCCATTTTTTTTTTCTGGAAGCAACTATAAACCACTGGAAGCCTTGCCTAAATCCAACTTTCAATAAATAACATAGCAAGATTTGGATTGTTTTAATTACTCGCCTCTCTACTGGCAAACTTATCATTGGCAGTAAGAAACACCCTTGCGGTGTTTTTGGAAATTTAATCTATGGCATGAACTGTGCAAAATTCCCTCATTTCAAAACCGGTGTAATTTGTTAACCTCCAGAATTACAAATGCATCCTGAGCCTGGGTAGACATTCTTCCACTTCTTCCATTGCTGGAGAGATGGGCAAACAACATGCTCGGGTGACCACTGGTAGAATAGCACCTGGCAAATCCCTGGCATCATGCCAGCAATGATAACCTGTAGCTCTATCAGAAAAATAAGCCTGAATGACTAAAAAATGTAAAGCATGGAAAATATAGCTCTGTCTGTATGTTTTTGAACATTTATTATTTTGCCATATAATTCTAATGACAAAATGCATTACTCTCAGAATTTGAAAATGAGAAATGTGCATGTGATTACTTTCTGAGGGCTGCTATCAGAAAATATAACAACCTAAGTGGTTTAAAGGACATAAATTTATGTTCACAGTCCTGGAGGCTGGAAGTCCAAGATCAAGGTGTCATCAGGGCTTAGGGAAGAATCTGTTCCATGCCTCTCCCAGAGCTGTTGGTGGTTTTCCAATAAGTTTCATGGTCCTTGACCTATAGAAGCGTCACCTTGATCTCTACTTTCATTTTCACAGAGTGTTTATTCTCCCTATGTGCATGTTTATCTCCATATTTCTTCTGTTTATAAGGACACTAGACACGTTGGATTAGGGCCCACCCTAATGACTCATTTTAACTTGATTGGCTCTGTAAAGATCCTGTCTCCAAAGAAAGTTACATGCTGAGGAGCTGGAGGTTAAGTCCTCAACATGTGAATTTTGGAGGGACACAATTCAACGCATAGCAGTAGGTGTTTACAAGAGATAGAACGGGAGGTTGGGTTTTGCCATTCAGCCAGGCCTGGGGCTTGCCAGTCCCTTTACTTCTTAGATGAAATCACTACATTATGCAACCGGGGGTGGAACCACCTCAGGTTCTGTGGGGAGCCATCATAGTTTGCATTAGATGGGGCTAAAGAAGTTCCTCCAGCTGATGTGAGACCAGCCTCTTCGTTAAGTTAAGCTTGGTAAAAAATTAAATATTGTCCAGCACATTTTCTATCAGACACTTTCAAGCTGCTATGAACAGTCTAGGGAGGATACGATTCTTAGGCACATGCCATGTTCTTCCAGTGTAGCATGGGATGGCACATTTGTTGGCATAGATGTTCTATAATTTGCTACACGTTTGTGAAAGTGAGTTCTGTGGATTGAAGAGTATCCCCAAAAATGATATGTTCAAATCTTAACCCCAGGTACCTGTGAATGTGACCTTGTTTGGAAATAGAGTCTTTGCAGGTGTAATTAAGTGAAGAATCTTAAGATGAGATTATCCTGAATTTATGGTGGGCCTTTAATTCAACAACTGGCATCTTTATATGAGGAAGAAGGAGATTTGACACACAGGTTTACCAAAAGAACCAGTACTTGAGAGACCAAGATCCTGGAATGAAGGAAAGTAAAGACAGCTTAGCACAATAACCTGAGCCACTTTTCCCTCAAAACACCTCTAAATGTAAGAGGTGCAGGCAAACAATGTGGGGAAGCCAGGGTGACCAAAAAAGCCTGCAAAAGGATAAAAAGTCAAGTAGGGCTGTTGGATTGTATTGGGGAAGTAAAAACCAGGCATGAAACCTTGCCCAAGTAGAGGGGTCCTGGAAAATATTGCAGGGTTTCAGTTGGGACCACTGAGGGACTATACCCTAGAAGTAAGGGCAAACTAGAAATAGACTAGATCTTAACAAGACTGAACAGTAGACTATAATCAATTAAGTCCCCAATTGGATAGAAGCGATATGCTCCTATCCTCATTGCATATCAAAAAACCTTTCTCCAGAATAATGTAACATCATTCAGAGTCTCTAACAGTTTATCATAATGTGTATGAATGTATGTGAATTTTCAGCATTCAAAAAAACTAGAAGGTGCATCAAGAGCTAGGATACGTCAAGAGGCAGGCCAAAGGGAAGAAAACAAAATAAAAACATACCCACTGGTGACCCAAGTTAAGGGGAGTTAAGAGACCTGAATTCTAACTGTTAGGTTTCAAGAAAACAGATGACAATATGGAGAATCTCACCAGAGGACCAAAATTTATTCAAATAATCAGATAGAAATTCTAGAACCAAAAAATGCAAAAATTGAAATTAACAATAATGGGTGTGTTTCAACAACAGACACAGCTAGAAAGAGTATCTGTGATTTTGAAGACATTCCACTTAAAATGTCCATCTTGAAGCCCAGACAGGGAAAAAAGAGCAAACATAAAAAAGAAGAGTGAGAGTTGTGGGATACAGTGAGAAGGCTTGTCATATATGTACCTGGAATCTCAGAAATGGAGGAGACACAGGAAGGGACAGAAGTAATATCTGACAAAGTAAAAGCTGAAAATTTTCTGAAATAGATAACAGAAATATAGATTTGAAAGATAGTATAGGTCTGCATCAGCCCAGGGCCGGGGGAAGCTAGAGATTGCTGGGTTCCGTGGCCTTCTAGTTGGGGGTAGAAACACACTACCGGACTGTGTCTTCCAGAAAAACAAGGGACATGATGTGGGAAGCTCAGGGGGCACCTGACCCAGGCTTTCTGGGGAAGGTGACGTCTGAAGACTTGCTAGATGAAAATGGGGATGTTCTGGGTGGGAGGAATAGTTCGTGTAAAGGCCGAGAGAGTAGTAAAATGCGTCAGCTCAGAAAGTCATGTGTGTGTAGGTTTGGTCTCTGTGTCCTTTCTTGGGACACAACTCATCCTTTTTTTTTTTGTAGTCCTCAGTATGTTTTATTATGAATATTTAAAATATACACGCTAGGGGCGCCTGGGTGGCTCAGTCGGTTAAGCGTCTGCTTTCGGCTGAGGGTCCTGGGATCCAGCCCCGCATCGGGCTCCTTGCTCAGCTGGGAGCCTGCTTCTCCCTCTCCCTCTGCCTGCTGCTCCCCCTACTTGTGCTCGCTTGCACTCTGTCAAATAAATAAAATCTTATTTAAAAAAATGCACAACATCAGAGAAGAATATAACAAACGTCCAGTTACCTCTCAGCAATTACTAATATTGTACCCTTTTTGTTTCACCTATACTTATTATTTTGCTGGACCATATTAAAACAAATTCCAGACATTAATAAATTAACCCATAAATGCTGCATGATGTATCTCTAACAACAAAAAAAAAGATAGTAAACTCAGCAATAAAAATACACACAAAAAATACATTTAACTACATCACAGTTGAAAATCAAAGACAATGGGAAAATCTTAAAAGCAACCAGAGAATGAAAAAAAAAATTATCTTCCAAAAAGCAAGAAGATGGATTGGAGGTAAAGAGCAACATTTTATAAGAAAAAACATCAATCCATGAGGAAAATAAAGTGAATAAAATAATATATACCTGATAACGCAACTTCAAAGCATATAGAGCAAAAATTGACAGAATTGAAAAGAAAAATAGACATATGTGCAATCATGGTGAGAAATTTTATTTATTTTTAAAGATTTTAGTTATTTATCTGTCAGAGAAGGAGAGCAAGCACAAGCAGGGGGAGAGGCAGGCAGAGGGAGAAGCAGGCTCCCCGCTGAGCAGGGACCCCAATGCGGGAGTCGATCCCAGGACCCTGGGATCATGACCTGAGCCAAAGGCAGATGTTTAACAGACTGAGCCACCCAGGCACCCTGATGGTGAGAGATTTTAACAACTTCTTTCAGTAAGTGATAGCACACATGGTGGGGGGCAGGATACGAAACTAGAAACAACATGATTAACAAATATGAAGTAATTGTCGTATAAACTACGTTACACTACACTGCTGTATTTATGCGCTTTTGGTGCACGCATAAGAAATATTTACCAAAAATGTTCATACGCTGTGCTATAATGAACATCCCAACAAAATTCAAACCATCAAAAGTATATAATATGTTGTCTCTGAACTCAGTGAAGTTTAACTAAAAATCACTAACAACAACAACAAAATAACCAGAAAGTCCCAAAGTTTAAGAAGTTAAGCAACATATATAAATAATCCATGGTCATCACTTTGTGCTGTGTGTGCTTTTTATCCTGTACTCACCTAAGCTATGGAGCTACAGGCTTTTTCTAAGCTAAGAAAATCATAAAGTCTTTTATTCACACCTTACCAATAACAAATATTTAAAAATCACATGAAAGCACTGCAGTAACATTTACTAAGCCATACTTTGGAAATCTCTCTTTTCCTTTAGCAAAGTTAAAAGATAAAGGTTGTAGGGGCGCCTGGGTGGCACAGTGGTTGGGCGTCTGCCTTCGGCTCAGGGCGTGATCCCGGCGTTGTGGGATCGAGCCCCATATCAGGCTCCTCCGCTGGGAGCCTGCTTCTTCCTCTCCCACTCCCCCTGCTTGTGTTCCCTCTCTCGCTGGCTGTCTCTATCTCTGTCGAATAAATAAATAAAATCTTTAAAAAAAAAAAAGATAAAGGTTGTAGTACAACCTTTACAGGATTGCAGTGGAATTCTTCCAGAAATAGATCTTTAATTTTTTTAACAAAAAAAAAATTCTACATTTTCAAGGACACCCTGAAAGGAATACCAGTAAGTTGGCAGCTGGAATAGATGACCTCACCTCTAAGATTCTGGTTATTCCTAAATCCTGATTTGGCCTATTTCTATTTTTTTCTATTAATAATCAAAGTATAAAATACCCTAAGCCCCATGCTAAAACTATGTGGCAACATGAGGTTAAATTTCTTTGTTTTAATTTTATTTAAATTGCAGTTAGTCAACATATACTGTGGAGTATTAGTCCCAGGTGTAGAGTACAGTGAGTCAACACTCCCACCATCACCCTGCGCTCATCACAACAAGTGCCTCCTTAATCCCCATTGGGGTTAAATGTCTTCAAGAGCAGACTTGGAGAGACAAGAGTTTATTCTTCATATTTGAATATAGAAAAGGGATTAGACTTGATCTAATCTTAATTTCATTGGGCAAAACTAGAAGCAAAAGTGGCAAATAATGGGAAGAAGATTTCAAGTCAAAATTAGTTTCCCTTAATTTTAATGTAATATTAAATATAATTACATTAATTTAATGTGATAATATAGTAACATAATATATTAATATGATTATACCTAATTATATTATAAATGATTAATATTAACATATTATATCAGTATTACTAGCATAATATTAAAACACACAGAGCCTGCAGTTGGCAAGCCCTGTGACCAGACCCAGTGTTTCTGAACTTTTGACAGCCTGAACCGGGAACAAATTGGTATCTGGTTAAAATGCCAGCAATGTATTTCCTATGCTTCTAAAGGTAAAGATAGAATTTATCCATAGGAAGAGCTCTCAATGTTATTTCTGTAAGTAATTTTCAGGCAAGTACCTATTTGTCATCCTTGTGCTAGCCTTCAACTTTGGGATGTATCCCAAATGCAATGTTTCAAACAGAGATGTTAACTTTTCTACTTATTAATGTTTAAAGCTACCTTCATTGTAGACATCTTAAAGAGATTCTTATAATGGAAGTGAGGGGAGAGATAGGGAGTGGTAACTGTGGCTTCTGGGACTCAGGGAGAACAGGAAATGATGAACTGAACTTTAAGCAGGAGAGCTGGGCCCAGCAAAATGGCAGCACATGGGAATTAATGAAGGGCACAGCCAGTAGGGGCCTGAGAAATTATAGGAGTAGTGAGCCATGGCAATCCAATTTTAAGTTGTCCTTCCAGCATGCTAATTCCTTTATGTCATTCGCGAATCCTTGGTAAAGTGTTTTAAAAACAACAGTTTTGATGGTACCATGTCTTGGGGATTAAGGAAGGGTCAGCGTCCAAATATGAGGTGGAATGAATCCAAGAGAGCTGTAAGCATGGACAGGAGCACCAGGATAGTATATGGAAAATGGTGGAAGAGGTCAGAAGCAGGTCTGTGAAGTAGAAAGCGAGAAGTGAAACGAAAAGAATGTGCACAATCCCAGGGTTCCTCAGAAGTATTTGAGGAAGGGATAGGACTCTTGCTATGAGCCAGGATAAAGTCCTGGATTCCAAGTATGAGGTGATTACAAGGAGGGAGGTTCCCTGGGAGGCCGGAGACCTTGAGAACACTGGGGCCTCTCTTTTAAAAAAAAAAAAATTGTTTACTTATTTTAGAGAGGGGGAGAGGGGCCCAGGGAGAGGGAGAGAGAGAATGTCAGGCAAACTCCATGCTGAGTGCAGAGCCCGACATAGAGCTCAATCTCTGGACCCCAAGATCATGACCTGAGTTGAAACCGAGTCAGATGCTCAACCAACTGAGCCACCCAGGTGCCCCTGGGGCCCCTCTAATGCTGAATCTCACGTGTGTGTTTGGGGAGAAAACCTTCTAACCATAAAATAATAGACAGACTTCCTCAGCAAGAAAGCGGTTCCTGCGATGGTAGCCAAGCAGAAACTGATGGCTGCGGGGAGAGGTTTCCCAGGCAAGCTTTTGGGTCCTATATGCTCAACATTAATAGAAGTCTAAGAAAAGCATTTCTGAAATATAAAAAGGTCAACTGCATGCCTTGAGAACTTCTCCGAGACTCATCTAGCTCTCTCCACCCCCATGACCCGGGGACATCATTCCGGGACTTCTCCACAATGGCACATGTGTAAAGACCAGCTAATGCGAGGTGTATCAAGACAAAGGGCAAGACCCCAGAGCAGCTGTTATTCTCTGAGGCGTCAAGTCCAGCCCTTATGTGTCCAAGGAACACTGCCACGAGAGATGAGTCAATTAGAAGGATATGTCACAGCTTTTGGACACAGTGGTTCTTGAATATGGAGGAAAGAGAAGATTGGTAAGGCCTAGGAGAGCAACCCTCCTTCTCCAAATACAAGGCCCTATTTATTTTAGAACACGTCCAATTTCAGAGATGGTAATTTAAAAAATAAACAAATACACAAACCAGGCATCCTTAAATTCTACTTTCAATGGCCTAGCCTATATTTTGGAGAAAATAAATGGATAAAACGAAGAACTAATTGAGTTGATATTAATGGAAAGAAAATTTATCTACACACAACCATATTATTGAAATAGACCTGATTTTCTACAATTTCTCACCAGGAGAGCAGGACTCTAGATTTTAGGTTTTTGCTTGGTGCTGCTTTTGATTGGTCTTCATGATTTTCCAGCTAGGTTCCTCAGAACCCCTCATTTCGCCCTAGTGTTGCAATGGAGCACGGTTATATTTTGTGAAATAAATTGCCAATCTGCCTTGAATTACTCTGAGAATGGTTGATTTAGTTACTCAGAACTGTAACATCGAGAACCATACCCCAAAAGAGAATTTTATCAGGCCTGTATTTTAGGTAAGAAAGAAATTTCTTTTTTGCTACTGGCCTATAGTACACTAATGATGACTCTTCATTCCCTTGAAAATAAAAAAGATCCTGGGTGGTTTTCCCTGGATGGTATGCCCACAGCCAAACAAAATTTGAAGATAACTATTTGCCCGTGTCTTTTTCAGCCTCTGCAATGAATCACATCATCTGACCTCCAAGCCAGAAAGTACTAAATTCATCTCCCTCCCTGTATCCCCCACCTCCTAGTCAAGTAATTAGCTGCCCTGGCAAAATTGTGAAATAAATGAATTGTGTTTCCGTGGGCCTTTTCTCCCCCGTTTTCAAATCTTCCTTCTTGTCAGCCCTGACTTTCAACTTCGTCTTCTAGGACCCCTGATGGCCCAGAGTCATGGGCATTTTCCCTGCTTACTTTCCTGCTCAATTCTCCTCAACCTCAACCACCTGTCTTAAGGAGCCCTAGGCCTGTCTCCTGCCAGATGCTTCCAGCAAAGGTATCAGTGATTTTGATGACTTACAGTGACGTCATATGTTTCCTCTGCCAGAAAATGTTTCCTTTTAACAGAAGAGATTAATGGAGTTCTCAGCCCTGCACATTAGAATCACTGGAAGCACTTCAAAAATTATCAAATGCCTATGCCCTTCCATAGATACTCTGACTTAATAGTTCCAGGGTGGGACCCAGACACCAGTATATTTTTAAAAATCCTCTCCACATGACTCAAGTGTCAAGCCGGGGGGTTGGAAATCACTGCCTATCCCAAGAGGGGGAGAACTGGGATAATTGCAGGGCCTGTGGTGAGTGGACAGGAGGAGACACGATCAGGAGGAGGCCTCTGAGCTCACCATGTTGACAACTGGCTACTTCAGCCAAAATCTAGTTGTATCTTTGTTTATTGATAGAAATAATTACCTACATGTCTCATCTAATGAGAGAAAATCAAACAGCTGTGCAGAAATTCTCTTTTTCTGACCAACTGCCCCAACCAAGACCTTTGAGTTGGCAAAGTATGATCAGTCCCAAGACATGGCACCTCCCAAGATTTCTGTCAGTTCTGAGACTCTGGCCATTCCTTCTCTCATCCTCAGAGGAGCACAGACCTTTCTATCTTCTGAGGTCCAAAAGAAGCAAATGACAAATATTTTTGTTTATCTCTCTCTTTCCAGAAGTGGGTATAAAGACAGACACCTGTTCAGGGTAAGAGAAACCAGTATGTCTCAACTGGCATCCCTGAAAAGTGGTGTATTAACAACAGGACAAGAAATACGGTAGAGCAAAAGAAAGCTTAACCTTCTCTGCATCTCTATTCCAGCAGGCATCTACAAACTCATGTAAGTAGACTCCCTACTTTCAGGGACCTGTCATCTTTACTAATAATTAGATTATTTCTTATATGCAAGATGCCTGTAATGTCTAAGTCAGCCCTACTATCACGATATGAATGTAAAACATGGTAAAGCTGAATTCTTTTTTCATATAATCTGAACAAATTTTGTGCTCTGGATTTCCCACCTAATGATATTATTTCTGTTTCATACTGATGCCCTTTTAAATCAAAATTACACACCATCCTGGATCAGCATGAGGTGGCAGTTAGTGACATGGCATACCACAGTCCTGAAATGTCTCATGGCAGGTGAACTTGCTCAATGGCTCCAACTGGGAAAACATGATGGGTGTTAAGTGATCATGTATTAAGTCCATGTATCCAAAAATCTTCATCTGTAAATATTAAGAACAGAAATAGTTCCCGCACAAAATAAGAGAAAAAAAAGAAGGAAATTTCAAAGGAAAGAAAGAAGAAAGAAAGAAGAAAGAAAGAAAGAAAGAAAGAAAGAAAGAAAGAAAGAAAGAAAGAGGATTTCAAAAACAGAAGAAAAAGCCAGCCACTGACTGACTGCTGTCCCCAGCATTCTCCTCAAGCAAGAAGCCAGCCAAGTACTGAATTGGAACTAAAATTCTGAAGCCATCAATTCCTTAGGCCAAATCTGATGGGCGAGACATTTTGGCAGGGGTATGTCAAAACCTTACTGATGTCTTCCCAGACCCAGCCATGTTCTTTGATACTTACTCTGGATGTGTATTTTTGGAATCCCAAGAAGCTTCCTAAAAGACCTAGTATCTCCTTGGCCAAGAAGAGCACCTTCAAACATATCCACAAATTCTGTAGGGTTCTGGGGCCCTACTGGAGAGGCATTTCCAAACTCTAAGACTTAAGAGTTCTGGGGAAAAGGAGAGGAAGTGAAGACTAGGGTAACTCATTCCCACATTTGATCACTGCACCCTACGCACATAGGCTTTTGCTTTAAATATATGATCTTTAACATGCAGATTAGAGAGGAAATCAGGAATCCAAATAAATGCTGAGAACATTCATTAAAATAGCTAGCAGACAAATCAGACAAATGATCAGGGATTGATGGTCCCCTCATTTAAATCTACCAATTTATGCTGAAATGCATCCTTTTGAACAATCTTCCACTCTCCCCGCAGTCTGAAACCTTTTGGCTCATTTTCAAATGTTTTATGAATTTCTGAAAGAGCCATTTTCTAAAGAACCTTTTATATGTTATTGCTGTACTATATCTTATTATGGCCATACTGTTGACTTGGTACTAGAAACTGTCACAAAAATATATGTTTGTATCTTCTCTTAAAATTTGTGAAGTTGCGCTGAGTGAGTTTGGGGAAACTTAACTGTTAAGAATATTGGCTCTAAAAAATAATAGCAATAATAGCAATAAATTGTCCAACTTGTGAGCCTAATTAAAGTCAACGGAATGAAAAACAAGACCCTTACAATATCTCATAGCTTAAGGCCTACGAAACTTGTCAAAATATGATATGTGTTGTGAGGCAGGCATTTGCTTCGTGAGTCTATTTATTGTTCAATCTGTCCCACTTTTCTTCCATCCTCCCTGAAGTTAAGGAAAGGGGAGAAACACACTTAAATTACAGCTTTCACAGTTTGGATTGGATATATGCTTTTCTTCTGCATCCTCGTGGACTCTCAGGGTCTCCCTAGTTGAAGAGAAGAAGGCATAGGGACAGATACTCAATCACTTCATGCCATGTGGACAAACACAGACTCTGAACAGAAAAACAGGTGCCAAAGGCCTCCGGACAAACCGCTTCTATCGCTCTGATCATTTTTATGTATTGGCTTTAGTTCTTTGCTTACTTGACCTACGCCTTGTCCTCTTTCATCCGGGTCCTTTTCCTTGCAAGCGCTTAGGTTGTTAAAGCTTTGTATAGGTGTTTCAGTATTGAGTAGTAGGGAGCAAGCTACATTAATGAGCTGTAGGGAGGATAAACCAACCGAGTTCAAAGGGAAGGGAAAACAGCAGAGTCTATTTGAGCACCAAGAAGAGAAACATCAAGCTTGGCCATTATTCTGACTACCAATACTCTTCCTCTTTGTTTCAGTGAAATATCATCAAAAAGACTTACCAACTTCCAGATTCCTGACACCATACACTGATTGACCCAAGAGCTTCTGATTGCTCATCCTTCTAACAGTTTCTTTCTAATTACCAATCTCCTTTTTGTCTTTGATTTGAATTTTCTTCTTTTCTTTCACCTGAGCTGACTATGTCATCCATTTAAAATGCCCTTTTGTAAGCTTGCGAGTCAATCCCGTGTGAAGGTGTGCGGGCTCTGAATAAGGAAGGTATTCTTAGAGTTTCTAAGTAATAAGCCTTGACACTGGAATAGCAGATTGCAGTTTGTAAAGTACTTTTACACCCACTGATTCTCACCAAAACCCTATGAAATAGACAAGGGAGCCACCAGAGGAACTGAGGCCCGGGGAGGTTTGTCCAGGATCATGCGGCTGACTGATATTACCAGTTCCTGGTACCTTTTCTGTTGTTCCAGTCTCCCAACATAATAAGGCAGAAGTGTCGGAATATTTGTCAGCTGCTATTTATTANNNTCCTGCTGAAGGCCCGAGATCGAGACAAAGTAGACCTATGAATGACTACATCAGAGATCTTTATCTTGCTTTCTCTGAACCTAAGAGACCTTTTCATTTCTTGGTAATGGATAAGAATGTTTAATTAAGATTTAAAAAATTAATTTAAACTTGTATTAAATTAAAAAGCACACACAAACATCTTTAGAGTCAGTCATCTGTAAAATAACACATTTCATCAATGTTTCCTTTACAGCCTTCTAAAAGTCATTGCCCTCACGAAAATTCAGTGAGCTCACTCCACATATCTTGCCAGCAAGACTTCTAACAATTCCCATCGTCATGGGCAGAAAGCACAGAATCTGCTTATGCTAAATGTGCTCTAAGTTCACCAGAGAACAAAGTTTCCTCTAGAAAGGTAAAATTTAGGAGAAAGAAAGAAACTCGAGTGTGCTTCCTACTCAGCTCCTTGGCCCCCTTTCACTAGGCCTGTGCAGGGCTGCAGAAGCACAAACCCTGTTTGTGCTCATCAGTCCACAGGTGTGGGCAAGTAGCTTGACATCCAAGTCATGACCCAAAGGGCCCACATCAGGATAAGACCACAGACTGAGCCTCAGGATGAGCTGTCATATAGATAAATATAAGTTCCAACTCTGCAAAAGAGCAATTGCTCAAATACAGGACAAGAAGACGTAAATCCACAGGAGTAAATGGGAAAAAATCCAGACTTTCAAGTCAACAGTGAAATCACAGTCAGAGGCAGCCTCCTGTGAGCCAACACAGCATTAGCCTGTCTAGACAGAAGTCATATGTCCTGAACACGGCAGGCGAGTGTTCTTTCCCCATATGAATTGTGCAAAGTATACTTGAGCCTGGACTCACTTTTAGATGTATCTCTTAGGAGCAGTATAGATAAGACAGGAGGCATTCAGGGAAAGAATCAGGCTAATGAGGTCATTCAGGCTGTGCCTGGCATGTTGGAGATTAAATAAATGTTCGTCAAATGCCTGATGCATGAGGAGTAAACATGAGGAATTGTAGAGGGAATTGGGCCTGCTTATTCTTAATACAAGACTTGGGGAAACTCAATAAAAGAACAGTGCTCTGGGTCCTCTGAGAAGCTGATGTCAACACAGGTGTAACATACAAGGATCTGTTTTGACACACTTCGATGTGTGTTTTTTCCAACACCGCCAAGCAATTAACTCAATTCTGACATTATCTACCTAGAGATAGCAACAGGTCTCACAGGTAAGTGTTCAGATCTACAGGACTGGTGCACTCCCCTACGTCAGACACCAATCAAAAGTCTGTCTATGGTTTGGTTTCCACAAACCTGTCCTTGGGTTCAAGTAATTTGTTAGGGCAGCTCACAGAACTCAGGAAACCAGTTTACTTACTAGAGTATCGGTTTGTTATAAAAGGATGTAACTCAAGAACAGCCAAGTAGAAAAGATCCATAGTGGAAGGTGTGGGGGAGGACAAGGAACCTCCATGCCCTCTCCAGGGGCGCCACGCACCCTAAATCACTACATGTTCTCAAACTCAGAAACTCCCCCAACCCTATCCTTTTTGGGATTTTATGGAGACTTCATGACGGAGACACGACTGATTAAATCATCAGCCAACGGTGACTAAACTCAGTCTCTAGCCCTTCTTCCTTCTCAGGAGGTCTGGGGTGGGAGTGCAATTTCCAAATCTCTAATCACGTGGTTGGATCCGCTGGCAACCAGCCAACCAAACTGTTCGGTTACCTAGGAGACTCCCCAGCGCACCTCATTAACATAACAAAACACACCTTTACTGCCCTTATCACTTAGGAAATTCCAAGGGTTATAGGAACTCTTGGCAGGAAAGGGACTTGACCAAATACGTATTTCTCATAAATCACAACATCAGACCCACCTTGGGGAAAGATCCTTCTACAGCCTTTGCCTTCCTCCTCAATTTCCCCCTGGGTAGCAGACATCTCCACCTGGATGTCTCCAAGGTCAGAGCAGCACTTCTCCAAACGCTGCCCCCATTAATTCCTTACAGCAGAAGCAGAGTGAATTTATAACCCCTGATAGTCCGAGTCTGGAACACAAAAAGTCCCAAGCCTAAAATAAAATTTTTTGTAGTCTAGTATTTTATGTTAACATTTCATGCTCCTAAGATATTTGTGACTGTAATAGAATAACAATGTATTTTTCCCAAACTTTGATCAAGATGAACTCCCCAGAAATGTGTCAGATTTATCTGTAACTTCCTATGTCTCTGCACAATGCTAAGGGTTGGCGGCCATAGTTTGAAAAGCATGGAAATTGGGAAATTCATTTCTCTCTCTCCTTTTTTTCCCTAGTTCCAATTTCTCCATGACAGTTTCCTATATTATGACTTCAACTCATCACTGTCTCTTCTCTTTCCAGCCCACTTCTTCTTTTTTTTTTTAATTTTTAAATTTTTTTATTTTACTAAGTAGGCTCCACACCCAGCATGGAGGCCAGCAGGGGCTTGAACTTACAACCCTCAGATGGAGACCTGAGCTGAGATCAAGAGTTTGATGCTTAACCCACTGAGCCACCCAGGGCCCCTCTAGCTCCAGCCCACTTCTGAGTCTCTGCCTCCTGCCTAGAGGGCTGTCCCTCTGCCCACTCCTTGTCATGACTGTCTCTGAACTGTATGTATTCTAAATACTTTCCAATACAACAATCTTCTCAAGTCCTATTACTCTACTCCTTCTAGGGGAATAGAATTTTGTTTTTGGATTCACCCCACTATCCAAATAATTATGCTAATGCCTGTATTTATTTTATTTTATTTATTTGCAGAGAGAGACAGCCAATGAAGAGAGGGAACACAGCAGGGGGAGTGTGAGAGGAAGAAGCAGGCTCTTAGTGGAGAAGCCCGATGTGGGGCTCGATCCCAGAACGCCGGGATCACGCCCTGAGCCGAAGGCAGACGCTTAACATCTAAGCCGCCCAGGCGCCCCTAACACTTGTATTTATTAACCTTGGTAACTATTATGCAAGTAACTATTGCATAAGTCCAAAGATTTTTGGCCTAACCGCTTCATTTCGTGTCTAAGATTTCCTTTCAAAATTTACTTTTGTTTACTCTGAAATATTCAGATTGGGTGCAGTGCATGCTAGGGGCTAATGCTATGCATGATACAAAGAACAAGATGGAGCTTATGACAGAAGAAGGACCATGAAATATGCACACAGGTCACTCTAATTTAAGATGAGAATTACCAGGGCTTTAGTGGAAGGACGAACATCAGACCAAAGGGGCTCCAAGAGGGACGTCTTATTTCTGGCTGTGAGGACAGTAGTGAGCTCTGGGAGGGATATCAAATTTCGAACATGCTCTGAAGGGCGAGTAAGATGCAGGCAGACAAAGATTTGGAAAGAGGGCCAGTGTGACCAATAACACTCAAGTACGAAAGCATATATGCAGACTAGTGAATTCTACGGTTCCGCTGGGCTGAATAGAGAACACGAAGCGCAGTGATGAGCAACAAGTTCAGAGAAGCAGGTTTGGGCCAAATCCCAGAGACCCCCACACTTGTCTTCTCATGGAAGGAGACCAGCCAGACAGCACGTTCTCCTTGCCAGCACAGACGCTCTGTCCAGACCATGCCTGGGATACCCTCTCTCTCTCCCTGGCTTATTGTGAGACTCTAAACACACTCACCAAGCCACTTTGCCCTGTGGAATCTTTGCTAGCTGCTCCAATGCATGCTCCACACTCAGGGGAAGGTGCTCAACCAGCCTGGCCTGCTCAGGCAAGCTGCTCAATCTCCGAGCCTCAGTGTCCCCATCTGTAAAATCCAACGGTACCTCCCACCTGGGGCGTGAACTTTGCATGAGATTGTTGTGCTCCATTAAAATACAGAAAAAGTCTTCTTTTCAGGAGTGATATTTAAAATATTTGACACACAGATTAGTACAGGCACCAATTAATCAGAATAAACATGAGCCGTAAATATCTTACCTGCTATAGCAGTCCATCCCAGATGAAGGCCAGCCCAGGCTGTTGATATTACCGTCTCCACCCCATTATACCAATCCATCACTTTTCTTCCTTTCTCTAAACTCCCAATAAGAGTTCTTGTAGCCTCGCAGTTAAATTACTATTAGGTACAGAAATTTTGAGGTGTGCGAGGGGTAATCATACCTTGCACAGCTTTGTGTTTTCTAAAATTTTACTGTGATGTATGGAATTATTCAGCAATTAACTTGAGCCAAGAGAGATTCTATTCCCACAAAGGCCCTCAACTGGTCTATATTTACCTATATCAAGTCCACAATATTTGCCAAAAAGAAAAAAAAGATTAAAAATGAACATACAAGTGTTTTCTTAAGTAAAAACCACACAGACCTTTGAGCCAGCATGGCCACTCCTGGACATGACCTGTTAGAAACGAAAGAGTCGGTGTACAGGAATGTAGGCAAACAGGTGATGTTACAACTTTGTCCAAAATGGCAAATGACCAGCATATCCTTCCAAACCACTGAGTGCACTGTGGAGCCTCTCTCCATGGGCTCCTATGCACTGCTAAGAATGAGGTCAACCACATCCGTTATTTTCAAGGACGCTGTTTTAGTCTGTTCAGGCTGCTGTAACACAATGCCACAGACTGGGCGGCTTAAGGCAACAAACATTAATTTCTTACCGTTCTGGAGGCTGGAGGTCTAAGGCCAGAATGTCAGGTCTGAGATCAAGGTCAGGTTCTTAGTGAAGATCCTCTTTCTGGTTCAAAGATGGCTGCCGTCTCACACAGTGGAAAGAGAAACTTATGATCCCTTCATTTCCTTATAAGGGCACTAATCCCGTCATGAGGGTAGAGCCGCCATCAAAACCTGACTACTTCCCAAAGGAGTCATCACATTGGGGGTTACGGTTTCAACATAAGATTTTTAGGGAGACGCACCATTCAGTCCATAGGAGATGCCTACGAGGTGGTCAAGTCACCACATTAATGAATACCGTATTTAGTGTGATGCAGTAAACATAAAAAGAATATGCGAACATATGTTTGTATGAGCAAAGTAAAGAGTATGGGAGGAAATGCATTTTATTGTTAATTATTACATCAGGGGTAGAGCTAGAAGGAGGGTTGGGGCCATTTTCAGTTTGACTTTAGACTCTTCTGCAGTGTTTGAGTTTTTCCTGGGAATCTGTATTGCTTTAGAAATTCCAGGGGTGCCTGGGTGGCTCAGTCATTAAGCGTCTGCCTTTGGCTCAGGGCGTGATCCCGGCTTTCTGGGATCGAGCCCCACATCGGGCTCCTCCGCTGGAAGCCTGCTTCTTCCTCTCCCACTTCCCCTGCTTGTGTTCCCTCTCTCTCTGGCTGTCTCTCTCTCTCTCTGTCAAATAAATAAATAAATCTTTAAAAAAAAAAAAAAAAGAAATTCCAATAACTGACTAAGAAAAAAAAAAAGCAACATAAACCTGTAATTCACAACAACCGTGGTGCGCAGGCCCGAGACGTATACAAGTCCTATATATACCACCCTGGAGATGTGGCCTCTTGAGAATGTACTTCAAGAGCAGTGGCTGAATAATGTCTATACTCCAAGTACCATGATGGGGGGCCAGGGAGGTCTGATCCTCCTGCTTTGACCAGAAGGCCCATCATGATTCCCGTCCTGAGGTGACGCACCCTGCCCGTGCCGGCGTTAGCGAGCAGACTGCAGAGCCGGGAAGTATGGCTGCACATCTCGAAGAGAAGTATCCGCTAAAAGTTGAAAGAGAGCCAGTGATGAGGACTGTCAAAGTAATTACAACCTTCCAATAAGAGCAACTTAGGTAATTGCAGTGGGTGAACCATTCTATTTAGATTCACAACTGACTCATGATTGGAAATGGTTGGCCACATAATTACAAAGTTTGGGTTCCTGAATGATTAATTAGATGCAGTGGCTTCTTTTTATGTAAGTCCTTCTTAAAGCCACATTGCCTGAAATAGAGCCCCTTTGAAATGAATCACACTGTACACTAGAGACTGGAAAAATAGATTACATTGAAAATGAATCCAAAAAACCCATTTTTTTTTCCTTCTGACTGAACTTGCCAAACTTAAAAACTGGTATCCATGTAGGGCTTTTGAAGTGCTCTTGGTCTAAACTCGAAATATAGGTTACAAAACATGTTATAAAAAATCCTTTTCATTAGTTGAATTCTTTTCAAGAATGACGAAAGAATTCTAACATTTTACAGATCAACAGAACTAGAAAGGACCTTCAGAGGACATCTGTAGAATCCCCTTGTCCCAATGACAACTTGACCTTCCCAGGTCTTCCCAGAAACATAGCTAGCTAACATTCTCCTTCTTTCTTCTTTTTTTAGATTTATAACTGTGGTAGAATACACACAACCTAAAATTTACCATCTTAACAATTTTTTTTAGAGAAAGAGAGTGTGCATAAGAGGGGGTGGGGCGGGGCAGTGGGGCAGGAGGGGAGAGAGAAAGAATCTTAAACAGGCTCCACACTCAGCACAGAGCCCCACTCAGGGCTCGATCTCACGACCCTGAGATCATGACCTGAGCCAAAATCAAGAGGCAGACACTCAACTGACTGAGCCACCCAGGTCTTCTCCATCTTAGCCATTTTTAAGTGAACAATTTGGTAGTATTAATTAAATTCACATTGTTGTGCAAGCAATCTCCAGAACTTTTTCATCCTGGTAAACTGCATGTTCATACCCATGAAACAATAGCTCCCCAATTAGCCTGGAAACCACCATTCTACTTTGTTTCTCTGAGTTTGCTGTAGGTACCTCGTGAGTGGAATCATATTATCTTTGTCCTTTTGTGACTGGGAGATTGCATTTAGCATAATGTCCTCAAGGCTCATCCATATTGTAGTATGAGTCAGAATTTCCTGCTTTTTTAAAACTGAATAATATTCCATGGTAGGTGTGGACCACATTTTATTTATCCATTCATCCATTGATGGACCCTTGGGTTGCTTCCTCCTTTTGGTCATTGTGAATAATAATGCTACTGTGAACATGGGTCTACAAATATCTGAGACCCTGCTTCCCAATATTTAGGATATACACCCAGAGGTGGGATTGCTGGATCATAGTGTAATTCTATTTTTAATTTTTTGAGGAACTGCCATTCTGTTTTCCATGCTTCTTTCTTTTTAATAAAAATAGATTTGTTTGGCTTTTATTCTGGCAATGAAAATAATATATGCTCATGGAAAAAGTTATCAAAAGTGGAAAGTGACTATGACCAATAATACCATTACCCGGCAAAACTACTGTTAATATAGTATGTAGCCTTCCAGGTTTTATCATTTTTCCTAGTTTATTACCTTATTCCTCATAATCAATATATTTTAACCATAAAAATCACTAATGAAATGACCACTTATGAAATTGGTACTCACTGAGCTTCCCTCCCTAATAGCACTAACCGTCAACGAGAATCTTTGCTGGGCAGTCTCTCACTGGTTGTGGGATATTCAAATGAAACGCAAACTGATTCTAAAGTAGAACTAGAAATATGGCAAAAGTGCCAAATTTCATTACGTTAATGCACTGATTTAAATGACCTGAACTGTGGCTGAGTATAGATGTTTTTCCAAGTCCCCTGTGATTCTAATGTGCAGCCAGACTTGAGAAACGTGGTAGGTGGACCGTCCATGCTCTCAGCTAAGGCAGCCCATGCTGGGCTCTAGATCCAGTCCCTCCTTCCGCTCTAGGATGTGGCTCCAGCTGTGTTCTTCCCCAAGGTCAGCATTTTCTTCCTTCTATTGGATCATTCCCATCACCATGACTCAAACATGCTGCTATTTCTCCTGAACATCCTTTCCTTGTCTTACCATTCTTATCTCCAGGTTCTGTCTTATTTCTCTGCTCCTCTTTATAGGGAAACTCATTAAAAGAATTATCTACTCTTATCTCCACTTCCTCTCTCACTGCAATAAATCTTTCTTCACCACCTCTCCACGGAAACTGGCCTCATCCAGTGACTTCCAAGTTACCAATCCAATGGTCTTTCTCAGTCCTTAGCTTACTTGATCTCTTTCCCTTTCCCTTCTGCCTGAGACACGTCCTCCACTTGGAGGCCAGGTGGCCATTCTCTTTTGGTTGTCCTCCCTCACCGACCCCTTCTTATTTTATTATGTGCGTTCCTCCGAGTGTCCCCAGCACTGGTCCAGCCATTTGGGTGCCATTGTTGCTCCTGAGACGTGTCAACATCAATGCTGGCCCCTGGTCTTTGCACCGGCATTTCCCTCTGCCCAGAGGCCCCTCCCCATAAGCACCCTCCTCACTTTCTGTAGGTCTTCTCTCAACTTCCCCTGATCAGAGAGTCCTTTCCTTTCCACTCCCCAGGGACTCTCTGAAGCCCTCACCTGGATCTATTCTCCTAGCATATACCTGCTTGTTTGCTGATTTGCTCCTGTCTGTCATCCCCTCTAGAAAGGAGATCCAGGTAAGCCTTTGTTTTGTTTTTTTTTTTTAAGATTTTATTTATTTATTTGACAGAGAGAGAGACAGCCAGCGAGAGAGGGAACACAAGCAGGAGGAGTGGGAGAGGAAGAAGCAGGCTCCCAGTGGAGGAGCCTGCTGTGGGGCTCGATCCCAGAACGCCGGGATCACGCCCTGAGCCGAAGGCAGACGCTTAACGACTGCGCCACCCAGGCGCCCCCAGATAAGCCTTTGTTTTGTTCACTGTTTGCTGTATCCTCTGTGTTTACAAAGTGTTGCACGTAATAAATACCTAATAGTTATTATCCACACACACTTTGTAGGGAAAGTTATGCCAATACATTCCAGTATTCAATGTTTTAAAAATTACTCTTTAGTTACCCTTCTATTTTAAACTTTTTAAAGAATAAAATAGTAAATTTGTCAACAGTTTTAGGTTCAATCATTAATATAAAGTCATAAAATACCTTTCTTTATTTCTCTTTTTCACTCCAAAAATTTTTACAGA
This sequence comes from Ursus maritimus, assembly GCF_017311325.1. Taxonomy (NCBI): domain Eukaryota; kingdom Metazoa; phylum Chordata; class Mammalia; order Carnivora; family Ursidae; genus Ursus; species Ursus maritimus. Next base: position 54,964,006 of record NW_024423897.1, read on the forward strand.
TTTAAATAGGTTTATATCATACGGCTACTCTCTAGTATTCCTTATTCTGATGTAGCAAGATTTTATATATTTCCAAAATGTATTTTTTAATAATAATATTTTTCATTATATTATGTAAGTCACCATACAGTACATCCCTAGTTTTTGATGTAAAGTTCCATGATTCATTAGTTGCATATAACACCCAGTGCACCATGCAATACGTGCCCTCCTTACTACCCATCACCAGCCTATCCCATTCCCCCACCCTCCTCTGCTCTGAAGCCCTCAGTTTGTTCCAAAAGGTATTCTTATTACAAATGCTGTTTATAAATTGCATTTGCACCTAATAGTATATCTTAGACATCTTCCTGTGTCAATGAACACAATTTTGCATCATCATTTCAGTGCCTGAAAGGCTGTACAATATGATTACACTTTAATAGTAATGACAATGACAGTAGCAAAAATTTATAGAGCACTTATAATACATCAGGCATTTTTTTTAAGCATTCAACGTGCATTGCTTCATTTAATCCTCACAGCTGTAAGATGTGATTAACGAGATCTGTTGTACTCATGAAGAGACCAAGGTTTAGAAAGTCATGGGCTGGGATACAAACCCAGGCCTGTTGACTCCTGGTGTCCACTCTTACATACCCCACTCTGATGCCCACATATTTACTCCTGTCTTGGTTGCCCTGGTGAAGAATTTCTAGAAATAGAATTTCTGTGTCAAGGCTATACACTTTTGGACTTTTGAGGCATATATAAATTTTCCTCAAAAAGTGAGTTGTGAGTTTATATTGCTGATTTTCGATAACCATCTTTGGTTATCTCATTATTGCTTTAATATGTATTTTTTTACTGAAATTGTTATAGTTCTTGTTTTATAAATTGCTCGTTTGTGAACTTGGCTTGGTTTCTTTGGAGGGGGGCTTGTTTTCTATTGAGGCATATATTTTTCTTATATCCATAGAAACTCTTTATGTTTGGACTCTTAACCTATTAATATTTTTCCTAGCTTGTTTTTCTTTACATGCATAGGTTTTATCATTGAACTAAAGATTTTCGTTTTGATATAGTTAAATCTTTCCTTGGTGATTTCTAGTTTTGAGCCCCTGAAGTTTTTTTCAATCATTTCAGTCCTATTTTTTGTATTAAAATGTTCAATTCTTTTGAATTATGTGTTCGTGTGTGTGTAAAAATTGTGAGGTAAGGATCCAAATTCGTTTATTTCTAAATTGTTAGCCAACATTCCCAATTAACGTTTATAAAGTATATTTGAAATGCCATTTTTTTCACGTATACTTGAGTCTTTTTCTAGAGTCACCGTTCCGCTGATCAATCTTTTTTTGCATCAGCAATGTACTCTTCTAAATGTGTAATAAAATAATTTAAAATCTGGTAGGACTAGTTTTACTCCCCCTCACACTTTTTTCCTTTAAAAAAAATCATGGCTACTTTCTCATGTATATTCTTTTTTTAAATTTTATTAACTTTTTCATTTTAATTCCATTTTGGTTAACATACAGTGTGATTACTTCCAGGCGTACAATATAGTGATTCAACAATTCTATACATGACTCAATGCTCATCATGATAAGTGTGCTCTTAGTCCCCGTCACCTATTTCACCCATCCCCCACCCACCTCCTCTCTGGTAACCATCAGTTCATTCTCTGTAGTTAAGAACTTATTTCTTGATTTGTATCTCTCTCTCTTTTTATTTCTCCTTTGTTTATTTGTTTTGTTTCTTAAATTCCACATAGGAGTGAAATCATGTCTTTCTCTGATTATTTATTTCACTTAGCATTATACTTTCTAGCTCCACCCATGTTATTGCAAATGGCAAGATTTCATTTTTTATGCCTGAATAATATTCCATTGTATATCTATACACCACGTCTTCTTTATCCATTCATCTCTTGATGGACACTTGGGCTGCTTCCATAATTTGACTATTGTAGTTCATGCTACTATAAATATAGGGGTGCATATATCCATTGAATTAATGTTGTCGTATTTGGGGGGTAAATTCCCAGTAGTGTGATTACTGGATTGTAGGGTAGTTCTATTTTTAAGTTTTTGAGGAACCTCCATACTGTTTTCCACAGTATACACTTTCAAAAAATTTAGGAGGAAATGACTTTAAGATCTGAATTTATAGAATAATTAAGATAAAAGTGTTATCTTCCAATTTAGGATCGTTGTAGCTAAGGAAAATACATTTATCATTATTTACTCAAGTCTTTGTTTACAATCTTTAAATAACTGTTTTAAGGGGCATCTGGGTGGCTCAGTCGGTTAAGCATCTGACTCTTGGTTTCAGATCAGGTCATGATCTCAGGGTTGTGAGATCCAGTCCCGTTTCGGGCTCCACACTGGGCGTGAAGCCTGCTTGGGGTTCTCTCTCTCCCTCTCCCCCTCCCTTCCCTCTCTGTCTTTCTAAAAATAAATAAATAAATAAAAATTAAAAGTGGTTTCATTTTCTCCCTACAAATCCTGTATGATTTGTTGATTTTATTCCCAAGAATTATATCACTGCTATTGTGAATGAGGCCTTTTATTTCCATTACATTTTCTGCTTATTTATTGTTGATATAGTAAAACCATGATTGATAAAGCAAGCATTTGAGTGAGGATGTGAAACAATGAGAACTCGAATATACAGTGATTCAAACACGCATTCAGCACAATTGGCCTCTGTTCAGAAAAAGTGAAGATATGGACTTCTCCCCAACTTTTAGTGCATACTCTAGATCCCTGGGGTCCATAGAACCACTGACATTTGTAAAAAGAGAACACGTACATGAATGTTTATGACAGCAAACAATGGGTTGCGTAGAGCTATAACCATGCACTGGAATATATACAGCCATGAAATGCATGTGCTATGAAGAAGCCCATGAACCCACTCAAGTGAACCCCACAAGCATGATGCTGTCCCCAGCAAGCAAGCCAAAAAAGGGCCCTTTCAATAAGATGCCACCTTGACAAGGCATCAAACAAACAGTAAGGAACTTAGGAATACATACATATTTCACAAAAGTGTTAAAAGCCCCACAAAAATAATACACATCAAATTTCTAATGAGGATTACCTCTGCGGGAAGGACATGACTGGTGAGGAACACACAGGCTTCAACTGCATCAGCAACGGTGTATTTCTTAAGCCAGATGGTGGATACGCAGGTGTTTATATAGTTTTCCTATACTGTTCTGTGTGTCTGAACTATGTAATATTAATTTGTAAGTCAGGATGCTATTGCTTTTTACCCTCTTTTTGTATCCAGACAGCTTATTCGGGTTTCCTCTTGTTTCTAACGAGGTTTTCACTAGATTTTGTTGGATTTTCCAGGTAGATAACCATATCATCTGATAATATTAACTGCCTTTGTCTTACCAGGATATAGAACTCTGTTTTAAATCTAAAGTATGATGCATAGACATGTGACTGATGTATGTGTGTAATCGGATATGCACACATGTGGGTGGCGTGTTGTTGTATGATGTACATATGATTGCCATGTGTATAATATGATCGCACATACATGTCATTGGTGTGCATGTGATGTGCTGTGTCACACATGTGATTGGTGAGTTTGTGTTATGATGTGCATATACATGTGATGTGTGTTTTGTGGTGTGTACCCATTTATGACATGTGTGATATGACATAAACTTACATGTGGTTGTCACATGTGTTGTATAAGCTGCTCACATAGGTGTGATATGGTGTGTGCATGAGGGTGGTTGATATGTTTGATACGTTATACACATGCATGTGATTGGTGTGTGTGTCACATGTGTGTATTATTTATTGTTCAATATCTCATATCTTACCATAAGGCATCTGTCATCTATTTTAATGAGAATTTGGGACCTGGTATACATGTTAAATATTTTTCACATATAATATTAATTAATCTATTTAAAGGGTATACTATGTTAATAGATTTCTCATATTAAACCATACTTACACTCCTGGACCCTGATCTCTAGGCATTTTTTTTCTAAATATGCTGCTGTGTTTTTTGTTTTTGTTTTAAAGATTTTATTTGTTTATTTGAGAGAGAGAGAGAGACAGCCAGTGAGAGGGAACACAAGCAGGGGGAGTGGGAGAGGAAGAAGCAGGCTCCCAGGAGAGGAGCCTGATGTGGGGCTCGATCCCACAATGCCGGGATCACACCCTGAGCCGAAGTTCAGATGCTTAACGACTGAGCCACCCAGGCGCCCCTGCCGCTGTGTTTTATCTGCTCACATCACAGTGAGGGTGTTTGCTTCCACATTTCAGAGGAAATCCAGTATGCCCTCCCCATTGGTGACAGGGTTGAACTGACACAAAGAAAGAAGAGAAAAGCTTTGTTCTTTCTGTTCTAGAACAATTTACATAGCCTATGAATTGTCAGTTCCTTGAAGATATGAAAGAACACTCCAAGGAAAACATGTACTCCGAGGTGGGGCCTGGGGGAGTCCTTCTCTGACAGTATCTTATTTTCTCCTTTCTGTGGTTGTCTTTTCATCCTTAGGAATGACATCTAAAGGCAACATTGTCTTACAGAGTAACTGCCCTTACAACACCCCACAGTCTGCTGCAGAGAAAATCACTCCTGTATAAATTGAAGGCATATTCAACCTCCACCTTACAATGTGTGTTTTATTTGTGGAAACTGTTTTTTTTTTTTTTCCAGACTTCCCTTCCATAAAATAAAACCACCTCCTTCGGTCTTCCTGTTATGATTACCCAAGTTAAAGATACCAGAGTGGGGAGAAATTGCCAGTCTTTTATTCGAGTTATGACAACCTCAGTACGGTTAACAATATATTTTCAGCTGGTCACAGAACCTTAGAGTGACTAGCTGTTTTCTTGCTAGGACAGGAAAACTAGGGGCGCCTGGGTGGCACAGCGGTTAAGCGTCTGCCTTCGGCTCAGGGCGTGATCCCGGTGTTCTGGGATCGAGCCCCACATCAGGCTCCTCCGCTGGGAGCCTGCTTCTTCCTCTCCCACTCCCCCTGCTTGTGTTGCCTCTCTCGCTGGCTGTCTCTATCTCTGTCGAATAAATAAATAAAATCTTAAAAAAAAAAAAGAAAGGAAAACTAATGAAGAGGTTTCAGGGGGAAATACGATAAAGTACAAATAGTCTTCTTTACAGCAGAATATTAAAGGGGTGATGGTAATAAACCTCACAATTTAAAAAAATGTTTCAGATGTACACCTTACAATTTGACATCCGTGTGCCCTATAAATTATCGCCACCTCTAGTTACCATGCATCACCGCAGAGCTAACCCTCTTCATCGCCGCCCAGCCCCCTTCCCCTCTGGTAGCCACGAGTCTGTTCTCTGCAGCCACGAGTCTGTTCTCTGCAGCCACGAGTCTGTTCTCTGCAGCCACGAGTCTGTTCTCTGCAGCCACGAGTCTGTTTTTGTTTTCTTGTTTCTTTGCTTTGTTCTATGTTTTTAAATTCCACATATAAGTGAAATCATTGCTATTTGTCTTTCTCTACCCACTGACTTCGCTTAGCATAATACCCTCAAGGTCCATCCATGTTGTCACAAATGGCAAGATTTCACTCTTTTCTATACCTGAATAGTATTCCATTATATAAATACACCACATCTTCTTTATCCATTCACAGTCATATTTCTTTCTGAATGTTGACAAGTTCCTGCCATGAGGTAGACAGTAGAAGTCAACTGAGATCATTGGTTGGAGAAGTTTCAGGCAGAGGAGTAAAAAAATCCAATTATCTCAGCCACAGCAACAGGGTCAGAGCTAACCTGTGGCACATGCTGAACAACGACTTTCTGCGCAGTAGCAGAAAAACATTGATGTAAATACTTCTTAACTTTTTACAGTGGCCTCATATTGTTTTACAAGATAGCCTTTGTTAACAGTAATTATGATGGCTATTATTATTTTGTAAATTTCCCAGTTAATATTCACTAAAAATCTTTATCTTGTTGTTTGGTAATTCCAAGAAATGATAATAAGACCCAAGCTTCATGTAATTGGAAGTTCATTTTCACTTTTCAACATGTATTTCTAGAATACTGAACTCTGAACCTCTTTAAGCCTGAATGAATATTAGATGTGCTTAGAATTGCATTAAGATAATCAGCTTCTCCTTCGCCCTTTGTTTTAATTCAAATCTGGGAGTTCAGCTTTCTTGGGCCCAGTGCTGTGGGGTAACACGATGACTTTCCTGCTAGTAGGGAAAGGCCAAATATGACAGAGGAAACAGGTTCACTGCAGTCTTGAAAACCGAATTATCTCTGTTCCCACTCTAAGGGAACCATCCCACTGTCCCTTCCAGGGAAGACACCAGAATGATGGGTGAGAGCTATGGCTTTGCAGGCCACTACCTGGAGATTCTTGGTTCTTCTGCTCACTTCAGTGATGTTTGGCAGATTAATCTTTAAACCTCAGTGTGCCCATTGGAAAGATATCCCCACAATAAGATGATTCTGAGGATTTAAAAAAAATACCATTTATAAAGGGCTTAACATGGTGTTCAGCATTTTGAATGGTACTTAGACAATATTTCAAAAGCCTTGACTAATGAGTCTAAACAACATTTTCTGCTCTTTGCCTGAATTCCAGGAACAGTGTATTTCAAACAAGGTCCACAGTCTGCAAGAATTTTATGTTCTTGATATGTTTATCATCTTTAAAAGAGTAATATTATCATTACCTGGAGGAAGATGATGATGGAGGACCACATGATCTTAGGCTGTGCACCTGTTCTTGTGTTGATATCTGTGCAAAGTGAGGACCAAATCCCTGCACAGAAGACCACACAGAGATTTCACAGTAGTTTGAACAGAGAAACATGGGGACAGAACGGGATCAGGTTCACCTTCTTGGGACAACTCATTGGCAATGAGCATAGTGACAAATATGCAACAATGACTTTTTCCATTACATGGCTTCTTTACTTTTCATCATCATATTTGGGACCACTTTTTCATTAATCGGCTTACCAAAAGAATGCATCATTGATATAAAATAAGATCATAATTTAAAAAGAACATTTAAACAATCATGATTGATACCAAGATAGTGCTCTGTACCCGACACTCTTCCATGTGCTTTGTACAATAATTTATTTACACACATACTTCACATCCTTTAATTCCGACTAAAACCATAAGGGGTAAGGCTTACTATTTCACCCTTAGTTTGCACATGAGAATAGCAAGGAACACAGAAGTTAAGCAGCCTGCCCAAGCCCACGTAAGTCCTGAGTGGCAACCTCAGGCTTTCATCCTCATGATTTTAATCACCATGCAACCGACCTTCCACCATGACGGTCACTCAACCAGTAGACCATCTTGGGGAAAGTCATCAGACGGGTTGACAAGAAAGAACCATAAACCCATTCTTAAGTCCTTTGTAAGCAAATTAGTTTCAGGGAACTATCACCCATCAAAAAAAAATTAAGTTAAAGGTGAACGTTATTTGTTTCATAGTTAGGTCCTATATAATTCATAAATATGCTACTCTATAATCTTTAAAAATTATACTTGGTTTTGTGTTTATACTTAAACAGCCTTATAATAAAAATAGTTTGAGCCAAGTCTGGAGGGGCAAAATATTTTACAGGGTCCATCCACCCCAAATTTGAGAACATGGTGTTATAATATTTCCCATCTCACTCACTCACTTGGTCAGTCATGATAGCCCTCCTGCTCCAAGGCCAGTAAAATTCTTTTTCTTCCCATAAACCCTGGCCCTAAAATAATGTGGAAGAATGTATTAGCCATGCTCAGAGTAGAAACCCAGAGTTTGGGACTCCAGGTGTCCCCACCCCCTCAGTACTTTTCTTTGCCTGTCGATTCCCTCCCTTGCACCATGAGTGTGTTTATCTCCTCAACAGAGTGTTCACCGCAGTGAGGACAAGGACAACTCCCTCCTCACTGGTTCATTCCCTCTGGAAAGACCACACAGGGTTTGGGAAGTAGCAGGTGCCCAGGGAATGTCTGCTAGTTAGAAAGACACCCAATCAAAGACTGAGACCACTGTGCATTGTTAATGCATCTGTTGTGTTTTTCGCAGCCTCCTGGGGGATGAGGGTGAGAGTTCTGCAACCTCACCGCAGCATCTCTACCAAGACCCAGCTGCTCTGAGCCTGAATGCCTGCAGGGATGAGAGCTCACTGCAGGGTGAAGCAGCAAGCATCTGGCAGTCACCCTGGATGGCTAAGAAGCCCCTCCCGAGGCTGTCCTGGAGAATCTGCCATTTTGCCCCATTCGGTCCGGTTCTGCTCTCTGGTGCTGACTGCCTCAAACATGCTCTGCCCAATAATTCAGGGAGCCACACATCACAGCTGTGATTGGGTGTTTTTTTAGTGTTTTTTTTTTTCCCAGTAATCTCTATACCCAACATGGGATTCGAACACACAACCCCAAGATCAAGAGTCGCATGCTCTTCGCACTGAGCCAGCCAGGTGCCCCATCACAAGTGTTTTAATCTCCATTTCACGGAGGAAACTGAGGCCCAGATGCTTTAGAAGATCTGCCCGAGGTCACACTGCTAGTGAGGATGGAAGCAGAGATGGTTTCCCATATTTCAATGTGAACTAGTCCATCGGATCAGAAGCTACTAGAAGATAGAACCCTGTCTCAAATCTGTTTGCATCCTCCTTACCACTTGGCCTAGTCCGTAGTAGATTTATAGTGTTTCTTCAATGAGTGAGTAATTGCATAAATTAATTATTCTGGGACCATAAATACAAGCTAAATCTCAGATACGGTACCCTACAGTTATCATAGAATGCAGCAATTAGCGTGTGCTGCTTTGTGGACCAAAGCCACAAGGTGATTCATGAAGCTGTTTGGAGATGATACAGGACTCTGGCAAGAACCTTGCCAAAAACAGAAGACTACAATATGCTTTGAAAGAGGCAGCAATTGATATGTTGGCTCATGAGGCATACAATATGGGAACAGCCTGAACTACGGCTCGGCTCGGTGCTGGCAATCTTCCTAATTCTCTAAATAAATGCAGCAAAAGCTCTGAGAGAACAGGGGTGAGATCTGTCCTACTCAGGCTCAGGTCACAAACACCCCGATGCCTGAGTTCCTGGGAAGTCAAGTGGGCAAACACTAAAATGGTGGGGAGGATGACTTTTTGTAACCTATCCTGGTGGAGGGAAGGGAAAGCCCAGAAGAGTAGAGGCATCGTGGGCTGGGTGAGGGACAGTCCTGTCCAGTCCAGCACAGGTGGCCACAATGGCAGGGTGGCAAAACTGAAAGCAGGACTGGTGCCAGCAACAGCAAAGGCCAAGCACCCAGGCAGGATTAGGACTTGGCCATGGCTGATGGCAATGGGGAAGCAACCAAGACTTGGTCATGCCCACAAGGGCCGTTAGTTTGAAGGCTCCCCAAAGCAGAACAGAAAGGGGCTCAAGGAAGAGGACTTGGCAACATTTGTCAGAGGGCTGGAGGCTAATGCTCCAGCGGGCAGCACCATGTGGACCACTCCCCTGGAGAGCCCTGTCCCCTTGACCATGAGCCACCAGAGGGCAGCACCTATGACTTAGTCACCCAGATCAGGCTCCATACCAGATGCATGGGCAGGTCAAGTGGGCTGGGAGTGGTGAAGCACATAAACCCACTGGCTTCCATGGCTGGGCTGGCCATTTGCAACCATTGACAAGTCTTCATAGTTGGAACTCTTGAGACTAAAATGAGAAGACTGAGAGGATCCCAACTTGAATGTACTTTTGAGGGTAGACAGCCCTTTGTTCCAAGGTATCCTCCCCCACACATCTCTTGGCTAGGCAAACACAGAGCTTGTCCCCTTATCGCCATGAAGTCCTCAACTACAGATGCTTTACAAGGAGAAGTCCAAGTGCTCCTTTTGGGTATGGACATGTTTGTGATGTTCGCTGAACTCAATCTCAGCAGATGCTACTGCTCCTCTGTGTGGATTCAGACTTCTCTGAGATAACCATCACTGGTCCTGCAGGGCAGTGTGTGCCCACCTTCCAGCTCAAGAAGTCCCCCCTGGGGAGAGAGAACTCCAGGCCCAGAGATACTGGAATGAAGGAACCAGTCTGAGCTTCACCTAAGGCCGAAAGAGAGTCTACAGAAAGGAAACAAGTAGACTTGGCTGAGAACAATTCAGGCTGATGTCCTACTCGTGAGGTCATTCTAGATTAAATAATACAATTGGAGAAATGCTGACGATAGATGATACCATTTAATTGACATTTCTCTAGGGAAATATGAAGTAACACTCAAAGAGCAGTTGGGGGCTCAACAATTCCTCTGAAGGCAGCTGAAGTTGCCACTGTCACTGGGGTATGTGTGTGTGGTGGCCAGGCACCTGCAACTTCAAGAAACACTGGCTAAAGGTCACAATGGATGAGAGCCTGAGGAAGCGGGGAAAGCAGCAGTAGCCAGAGAGAAGCTCTCAGCACCGAAGGAGGCAAACTGCAGTAGAGCCAACGTAGATAGCGGTTGGAGCAGATCGCAGAAGGAACAGACATTCCTAAGGCCTCTCAGATATTCTTGGGGAGAAGAATGGATTTTCCTATAACTGGGCAGAATAGGGGGTTCAAGTGATTCTAATTTGGAAAATTCATGGGGTCCAGTGAGACCCGCACGGGGAGGAAAACCTGAATCCGTAGCATCCAGCAGACTGCTTGCCGGAGAGGAGACACCCAGGAAGTGTTTGCACCCCTGAATGGACCTCCCTTCCCACGGTGGTGACCCCAGAACCAGCTGTTACCTAAGCCCGAGACCTTGAGGCTTCCTGAACCAGCTGGGTGACTGAGCAAGCTTTTGTCACTCTGGCTTATGCAAGGTGGCACTCCTTTGGGATCATCAAAAAGAGGGGATCGATGTTTTATTCATTTGGTTGCCCTTGTTCAACACAAGCTGTCCATGTCTTAGGAGTGAGGGCACCACCCTCAGACCCAGTGCGTAATCATAAAATAAAGAGCCTCTAATTTCCTCCCTTCCCGTCTCCTACGTTCCGCTTCTTCTATTTCTTAGCAGCTTACTTCATTTGAAACAGTTTCAGAAATGTCTAAAAGTCATTTTGAGTGAAACTATCTCCCTGTAAGATGAAGGAAAGGACATCTTCTTTGATTTATTTTTCCTCTCTCCCCCAGTTTTCAGTATGCTATCACACGATGGTAGAGATCTGCGAACTTATTAACGTACATCTGAGGTATGACAAATCAAAGGCACAGGTGAACAAAAAAACCCAGTTAACCAATTGCCTGGTTTCTCTTTGGCCTCATTTAACTGGTCAGTTGCTCCTCCCACTGCTAACCCACAAGGCCAGTCGCGATGGCCTGCTCAGCAAGATGGCGCAGGACAAGTCGAGGTTTCGAAGAGAAAAGACAGCTTTCATTGGAATGAACACCTTTTCCTTACCCTGATCTTCTTTTAAAGTGGCTTCTTTCGGTTTTCTTTGCTGAAGAATAAAATGTGCAATTGAACTAAAGCAGAGCACCACTAACAGTCGCATCTGAGAATCGTGGACTCCAGTTGAATCCAGGCTGATGGCCGCCTGCTGCTCTTACCTCTTTCATTCAACGGGAAGCCCAACTCTCAAGTTTCTTTCTGCAAAAAACTCCTTGTATCTGGCTGTTTAAAAGAATCTCGTTAGCACCTTTTGTCTTCCTTTAAGAATGTTACTGAGTGTTAAACATAGCAAAAGGAACTCTGTAATCAGCCACAATCTTTGAATATTTTCCCTTAGCGTGTAGAAGGAATGAGATCCTCAAAACAATCCTTCACACACACACACACACACACACACACACCCAATAAGAAAAAAACCACCAACCTGAGCAGAGTAGGAGAAATGAGTCTGGTGGGGAAGTTTCCCTGAGTCATAAACAAATCAATGATCCTCCATTAAAGAAGAAAAGATCTGAATGGTCTCCCGATTTCGTTAGGGAAGAAATCATTACACGCGCAGGCATGGGCCCTTCTCTTGTCTTTCAACAAGCCACTCAAACGCACTGAGACGGCTGGGAAGTGTTCTTTGCGAGAGCATCATCGATGTGCAGCAGACCTCCCTGGGTCCCAGACAAGGTGGAGTCTTGGCATGGCCACACTTTGCAAGGCTCCCTACTTCCATGCACTCCGTTGTCATCCAAAGAATTGCACCATCTGTGACCTCAGAGAAAGCGTGCCACATGTGGGGAACACATTTCAGTACATTTCTAGAATGAGGAGATGCCCCTGAACAGCTACTAGACTGTGGGCAAGGAGATTAGAGTATCCTGGCCTTTTCTTCTCCGGGCATCTCCAACTCACCAGATCTCATTACAGCAGCCAATTCAGGATCCCAAACTATGATGCCGTGGGGGAGTCATTCCTTTTGGGGGGGGGGTGTAGTCATTTCTTTCCTTCCTTAAGAATTGATGTATATGAAAGATGGACACGTTTCCGTTTTCACATCAGGTGTGTTTTATTTAACATGTGAGGGAAAGCCCAATCTATGGTAGCTGAGTATTTCAAAGCACTCTGTTCTTTTGTTTATATAGGAAGTAAGTAAATTTGGTGGCTGCAACACAAAATTGAAAAAAGAAAGAATTTTATAACATTAGAAGTAAAGTTTCCCCCTCAACCATCTCTTCCTAATCTCAGTCCCCAGAGAGAAGCATTGCTAACTAGGTAACGGGCTTTCAATGAAAAGGATGAAATTGCATCAGATTAAGCCTGTCCCCCACCTTTGGGTCACTGGGAAGTAAAGAAAGATATCAAGATGCAATTATTGATTTGCCACCATTCTTGTCCTGCTTTCACCTTCACATTCAATGAAAGGGTCGTACTTGTCACCACAGGATTGGTTCACATTCCAGGCACCTGGCTCGGCAGCGGTGTTGCCCAAATCTTACACACATTCTGGGTGGACTCACTTACCCTCATACTCAGGTTCCTATGGGCTACGATTCCCAGCCCAAACCTTGCGTGCCTACCAGATAGACAGACACGCCTCTCTGGAGGAGACATGGGGCTTCTCAGACACATCTTGGGACTGACGCAATGGTCAGTCCCACTCCCGTTTATGGCTCCACGTGCCTCTGTCTATCCACCTTAGGAAGCCAGAAAACCAGAAAGCATCCTAGGCTCTGCCCTTCATGACCCACCTCCCATCCCATTCATCATCAAGCCCCCTGCATCTTCCTCTCTAAACCTCTTTCAAATCCACGCTGCCTCCCACCGAATTGATTCATAGCCTCATCTCTTCTCACCCAGATTGCCGAGATTCTGCCAACTTTATCTGCAAAGCACATCTCAGATCAGCTGTCTGGCCCACATTTCCCACACCACTGCCTCTTCCTTGCCAGGGACAACTGAAGCAGCTCCTCAGCAGATTTCCCTGCTTCCAGGCATGCTTTGCAGACTAGCCAGGATGACTGCTGCTCATCCTTTGGTCCCCGGAATGTCACTGCCTAAGGAGGCCTTCCCTTGGCCACCCCTTGAGGTGGAGCCCCTCCCCCTCCATACTTGCCTGGGACATCATGGAAATCCACCCGGGGCACTCACCACAATTTGTAAATATACTTAGTTTGATGTCTATTTATTTAAACTGGACTCTCTCTGTAAGCTGTTTCGGTCACTACTATATCCCCAGGACCTCGGCTGTCACCCGGCACATGGTCATCATCCAAAAAGTATTTGTTGAATGAATGAATGACTAGTGTTCCATTACCGCTCTCCCTCTCTTGTCCTTCTGTTAGTCTCAAGCTGAAAAAGGTTTTCTAGGTTGCGAATATCACCTCATCATCTACTGCTTCAAATTTTAACAAGGGAATTACAAGGGAATTACAATTCAAACTCCTTTACGCTGTCACTGTCTCAGACACAGCTCATGCCACACCGGTGCTGCCTATACTGACCACCCTACACCCATTCCCCAAATGGGCCCCTCTCTTGTGATCCTGTGTCCCCTTTTCCTTCCTCAGCGGTCCCACTCACTGTGTCCTGGTCTCAAAAGCCTCCCTTGGTTCTTCAAGCACTGGGCTCGGTGCTACTTCTCCTTCTATCAATTTTAAGCTTTTTAAAAAAGTTATGTGGCTATGTTCTCCCTCTTCCCCCGGTTTGTCTGTTTCTTGAGGATAAGCACCAGGCCATTCATTTTATACTTCCAGTACTTTCCATCGTACTTGGAAAATAGTGGGTGCTTCACAAAATTTTATTAATGGGGCAATCCTCACAATAATTAGCATCTGGTAAAGCAAAGACAGCAACAGTCAGGACAGACCCATCGGACAGACGCTGGCTACAAACAGTGGTCACCCACATGGCCGTGTGCTGGCTGGATGTGGGCAGGTCTGATGAGCCAGGGAAGGAGTGAATGGATGAGAAAACACCGAAGACCCTCCCTTCTGGGCCTATCCCTCTGCTTCTCCCAAGGACAAGCAGCCACAGAGTCCCCCCCTCTTGGTTCAGACCCGTCACAGTGGCTGTTCTCGAACGTACCCGCCAGCCTGGCCGTCCGCACCAGCCTCCAGACAACCCTGTCTGTACATGTTTGAATTGTAACCACAGCACTTGGTGCCATTTGTCTTGAGAGAGGTTCCCTTGAAACACATTCACGCCCCACGTTGAGCGAACACAGTTCAGCCGCAGAGTGATTTATTGTTCGGGGAGTAATTATCAGAACTTCTGTCAACTCCGCTCCATTTCATGGAGGGGGAGAAAAGATGTATTTGGAACAAAACAAGCCCAGGACACAGCACTTGTAGGAATTAGCTGATGAATGAGAGATAGAAGGCACAATGCCGGCCCTAGTGGGGGACGTCATTCTCGCCAGATGAACTCAAGCCAGCCTGCTTCTAAATAATACGACTCTCCGCGGTCGGCACAGCGCTCATCGGGCTGACTCCGCCGTTTGCCCGGCTCTCCTCCCCTGGGCAGGCGTCCTGTCAATGGAGATCGGAGTAGCTTTTTCCCTTTTCCCTTTTCTTCATTTGGCTCGGCTCAGCCAATGGGCCTGCTTACATAGGCTACCCTCTCCCCATCTCTGGGAAAGGGTCAGATCTGATCTCTAGCATGACTCTGTCCTACACCCCAGCCCAGGAAATCCCTGGAATAAATCAAGTTCCCATTCCAGAACGAGGAGGACGTGTGCTGTCCTATACCGGCAAACAGCACGTAAGTATACGTTGTGTCAGATGGTGACAAGGGATATATTTGATATTTGATACATGTCCCATCAGAGACACCAACATAAAGTTGAAATAGGATTCTGTAATAAACTCATGGGATTGCTAATAATCCAGAGAACACAGGGTGCAGGGAGCTGGATGGTAGTGCAGTCCAATGAGTTAACATGTCTGTGTCTGACCGTTTACAATCCAATTTGATGCCCAAATTGGATTTGATCCACTTTGCAGGAAGGAAAGGAAGATAAATCAGAAATTGGGAGTAGAGAAATTATACTTTGTTTGGTCTGCTTAGATCATGGGCATTTTGCCTCTAATGTTATCTTCACCGCAATCCAGAGAAATCCCCACATAAGCCAGGCATCTGTGTTCCAAGTTCACAGATCGACAACATGGGATCCAGAAGGTCAGGGAGCACGCCACACACACGGAACATCCGGGCAGAGCGGACGCTGGGCTGCAGATCCCAGTGTGCTGCCCCAAAGCCCTTTCCACTGAATCCTGTTGCTTCTCAGTAAAATGGGCTTCAGGCTCTCTGAAGCGGTAAACATAATAATAGCAACTAAAGTCATCACATCTCTGTGCTCGCACTGTGTCAGGACTTTATATGCATCCGTTCCCCTAAGCCTCCCAACAAATTTATACAGTAGAGTCTACCTTCCTCCCATTCTGCAGATCGGCAAACTGAGGCACCAAAAGGGAATGCAACTGATAAGTGCTTGTAAGAGGTAGGGCCGTTCTTTGGAACAAGACAGGTCGCCTCCCAGGCCTGGGCTCTGCCTACCACATTACCGAAACTTCAACACAAATTGGTCCTACATATCCTGGCTAGAAGTTCAATGATCCTACTTATTCCAGAACTCCCCAGCACCGGTTTCCAGGATGAGCCCTGGTTACTGACCTCATCGCTGACCTCCGACCCCCAGGGATGGAACTACCCACCTTGGCCAGAGAGAGGAGAACCGAGACCCTGCACATCTTGATTCTGGACGAGCATAAGGCTGACCTTTGGGAAGGACGCTGTAATCAGATGGAAGAAAAGAGGCCATTCTTTGGAGACAAGCCATGAGCGCTGAGGAATAATATTTTCAATTTCTTTTGCTTCTGCCTAGCTGACGAATCATAGGCTATCTATTCTCATTTTATTTTTAATGTTTGTGTGATGGGTTAGCTGAGCTATTCCTCCCCCGACCTCCCCAGCATGGCATTATTTCTTCCATCCCTTCCATTTCCCTGAGGGAGCCTTGGGTTGAGCTGTGTGCTTGTTATCCAGAATGTATTAATAGCCACCTCTGTCCGACAGCGTGCTGTTGTTCCTCCAACGTGAATATGAGGAGAGCAGGGAACACAGTATTCTTTTGGGTTAAAAAAGTAAATAAAAAGACAGTGTGTGGGAAGTGTGGAGAATCGGTTAAGGAAGGGAGAGTGTAATGCATGTTATATGGAATGGGAACATGCTGGTCTCCTCCCAAAGCAAATAAGGCTGCTGTGGAGCATGGACGCCCCCTCTGCCCGGCAGAGGGACAAGCGCCCCGGAAACTTCTTTCCAACCACTCATTTCGGGATAGGAGGCAAAATCTAGAAATACGAATTCTGTTCTGTAGAATTTTGTGGTAAGCATGGTTTCTAAAATAGAATCAAGACACAGGGCTGCGGGCAATTTGCAAGTGCCAGGAGTAGTCCGAGAGACCGTGGGAATTCTCAAGGCTGGGACCCCGAGATATTTCTGTGGCTTGTGGAGATGGGGAAGAGGACTGGAGGGGTCAGTCCTGGAGGGTAGGTCCCAGCGTAAGGGTTCTGCTACCTGAGTCGGATGCAGTGTGATTGAATTAAGTGAATGAGTGGAAAGTGTCAATGGCAGTACAGAGAGTATTTAATGGCGGCATGTCCGGCATGGTGTGAGCCCAGATGGAGGGCCACTGGTAGGTGGGCAGGCTGCTGGGACCGACGAAATCACACCTCATGGCTTCGTAGTTGTGTTGTGCTGCTCAGCACAGAAAGTGGGGTAGAAAACACTGAGTTGTTTATTACTATTATTGTGAATTATTGTTATTGTTCTTATGAATGAGAATTTCCTAAGTGATTCTTAAAGGAGATTCTCTCAACTCACATTTCCATCCAAAATGAATAGACAGCTAAAATACTTCCAACCATTCATCCCAGCCCACACCCCACAGATACCAACAGTTCCTGAATTCCCATTTCCTCCTGCCCAGGCCACTGCCGGGGGTGTGAAGGGGTGGACACAAACAGAGAATTGCACCCAGAAGTGACCACGGACATCCCCATGACGTTCACCATCTATACCCTACAGATAGTCTTCTTAACTGGCGTGGCTTGAAAAAAAGCAAAGCTTTCCCAGTCTGTCGTATGTCCCTCCCGCACTGTCCAGAACACAGCTAGTGAGATCTCCAACTTACCCCCCCACCGAAGGGCCTCAGAGCTCTTAACTGGCACAAGATTCTGTTTTCTAAGGAGGTTGCTGATGACTTAGCTAAGCATTCTTTGTGATTGGTGTACCTGACGAGAGCTCATTGTCTCTCCAGTCTGCTGGAGCCGTGGTTCCCCAACCCCAGTACAAACCAGAAGGACCAGCATTCTGGTTCAACTGTGGACTCCCGAGCCCCACCTCCCAGACCTGTGGAAGCAGGTCCTCTTGGGGCGGGGCTCAGCCATTGGCATTTTACATGACCTCTCCAGGTGATTCCTTGTGTCATCAGATTGGGGACCATTGACGAGAGGGGGAACCTTATGCTAGGGGAGTAAGACACGCCTCAGGTGGGTTAAATGAAATAACGTGCCACCAGTAGGAGTTGGTGGAAAGACCCAATGGAGGTTCCAGTAAGTGACAGGACAATTATTGAGGAGGTCTGGGGGCACCGAGGAGGGCATTTGGGCATTTGGGCATCAAAATAAGGAATAAGGTGATTTGAAATCCAAAACACCTACTCTACGGTCCTGCCTCTGAGCAGTATGGCCCCTACAGACAGCCTTGCTGTGTTGGCCAATATGGACAGGACTGTTTTTCTCCCAGCAACCCTGTTCCTGCTGGAGGCCAATCCTAAAACAAGGCTGATCCACAAGCAAGGCATTGTGACTCTCCCTTTCTGGATCCCCTCACAAGGACCCTGTCCCAACCATTCCGCCTTCATTTCCTGAGCTGATGAAGTCAGAACCAAACCCATCCTCAATGACACAATGTATTCACACGACCTTTGCTTTAGTGCCCAATTGTTCAAGAACCCTCCACTGGACCCACCTTGCTTTTCACTTTGAGTTGTACAGAGTTGTACGAACAGCTGAGTTCTTAGCCTTCAGTTTCCTGACAAGTCCAATTATCACATAAGAAACAGCCCTGACCACAGTGACTCTGGCAAGACGAGCCCCGAGACGCCAGAGGCAGCTTCATCAGCCAAACTCAACTTTGCTTTCTGGGCTGTACAAGAAAGCCCTTAGGGAAGGCTCCCCAGGCCCATGACTTTTCAGCCGCAATGGCTCCCGTGCATTCCTGCATCCTGGAAAAACCCTCCATCTCCTGCTCTTTCAAGACAACAGCAGTAGGCATCTACCCCACGTCTTCCACAAGCCAGGCTCTTTGCCCAAAACTTCATGTACATTATGATTCATCTTGATCGCAATCCTGCAATATATGCATTTGTTCCCTAGCTCAGAAAAGCAGGTTTCAGAGAAATTGAGAGTACCTCCTCCCAAGTCACACAGCCAGGAAGTGGGCCTCTTGGTGTTCTAATATTCCAAGAAGCCGGGTATGTTAATAACTGAGATTTGAGTACCTTTGTGATTATCAAAATGATTTTGATATTTTGAAAACTACGAACTCTGAATCACTTATGTTTTCTGCTCAAGATCAATGACTCAATTACTCCATTTAAAAAAAAAACAACAACACCTCCTATCCAAACTGTAGGTCTAAGCAGGGGTCTGCCTGAGCGGGCCAGATATTGTGGTATCACAAGCTTTCTCTTTCAAGAACGAATCATACTCTAGTTTTAAATTTTTCCAAACAAGTGGGATACGAAGATGATGGGGTGAAAGTTGATAAGTTACCCCACACTGGATTCATTGTCTATACTTGATAGAGCAAAGGGACAAAGACCGAAGAGCGTGCTCTCTTAGAAATAGCAGTGAAAACATATAGAGCCCCTGTATCAGTGAGCTCGGGTTGCTGTGACAGAACACGGTGGACTGGGTGGTTACAAAAACAGAAATTTCTTTCTCACAGTTCTAGAGGCTGGAAGTCCGAGCTCAGAGCACGGGCAGGTTGGTTTCGTGTGAGACCTCTCTCCTTGGCGTGGAGATGGACATTTTAGCACTATGTCTTCACATGGTCTGTCCCTGTGAGAGCATCCCTGGTGTTTCTTCCTCTTCTTAGAAGGCCACCAGTCATATTGGATTAGGGCTGCATCCTCTGACCTCATTTAGCCTTCCTTACCTTCTGGAAAGCCCTATTCCAAATACAGTCATGTTGGAACTTCAGGCTTCAAAGTACGACTTTTGAGGGTGACACAATTTAGTTCATAACAGCATCTTATCAGCTAGAGTGCAGTCCATGAAAAGAAAATATTCCCACACGTCTCTCGTGGTGCTGTCTTATGTAACACAAAAACACAACTTGCGGGTGTCAACCCCTTCTTCATTTTGGGGCACTTCGCTCCAGATTCTGGGCATGTGTGTTTCCATTTTAATGCAGACCTACTTGCAGGCATTTTTCCTATGAACATTATGCAATAAACGTTTTCCCATAAGTTAGTTGCTATAATTTTAATCTCAATGGTTTCATATTTTTGCACACAACGTGGCACATTAAGAATTAAATGTTCTTGGGGCTCCTGGGTGGCACAGCAGTTAAGCGTCTGCCTTCAGCTCAGGGCATGATCCCGGCGTTATGGGATCGAGCCCCGCATCAGGCTCTTCTGCTATGAGCCTGCTTCTTCCTCTCCCACTCCCCCTGCTTGTGTTCCCTCTCTCGCTGGCTGTCTCTATCTCTGTAGAATAAATAAATAAATAATCTTTAAAAAAAAAAAAAAAAGAATTAAACGTTCTTAGGGAGAGAGAGACAAAGCTACTCTGGAAGCTGGCCTGGGAGGGCTTGAGGAGAAAGGCGGCTGCTGGCAGGCCCCCCTCCCCTGGTCCAGCCGGGGGAACAAGATGGAAGACTGAGGATAACCCTGGGGAGGCATAGGTCTTCCCAGTGAAAGACAGATTTTTGTAGGAAGCAGTATTTCTCGTTGGACACACTTGGATTTTGATCTTCTCATTAGTCACTTCCTAGCAAATGATTCTGGTGAATAACCTCTGCTCTGAGGCCTGGATTCTCACTGGGAAAGGAGAACGCCTCCCTCACAAGGTTCAGCATGAAATGTCACGGTATGCAAGGTGTCTAGCATTCTGTAGGTGCTCTGGAGACCTTAGATGAACAGCTGAGGAGAAGAGGATCATTAGAATCCCCTTCAAACACACTGCACACAAGGGTTTGGGATGAGATAGACCCAAATTTCAGTGTCTACCCTGTTCCCCCATTTCCTGAGGGCTCAACCCAGATCACCAGTTAGCTGGTAAGAGACCTTAGGCAAATCTTCACCTCTCTGCACCTCAGTTTGTGATAATAAGACCTAATAATGGGGTTGTTGTGAGAATTAATGTATGTATCTAAAGTGCTAGGACATGATACTTCTTGACAATTGGAAGATGGCAAATGGTAAATAGTATATTGTGTAGTATTTCATTTATCCAAAGAGGATACTGGAAACCAGATCTCAGATCTGTTCTGGCTGTGTGACACTGAGAAAATTACTTAACATCCCTGAGCCGCTGTTTGTTTTCTCACAAATAAAGTGAAATGATAATAATGATTATTATAGGATATATTATGGGGTATATAATAATAATAACCATAGGTAATGGATGCTTAAAAACTAAATAGAATATCCCAAATCCTGATACAGTGCCTGGCACATGGAAAGTTTCCATAAATCTTCGTAAATGAAAGAGGAAATAAAGAAGCCTTGAGGAGTCCCAATCCACTGATGAACAGCATGGAACCCCCTGTGTAGACAAGTAAAGTGATATTTTAGGAATCAAGAATTCAAGGATCCCTTCACCAAAACAGACTGTCTGGGCTCTCTTTCCTATGCGTTCATCACCAGCTGGCAATGCACTGTGCGTTCCTGCATCTGACATTCTGAGTCTTGAAGTCGTTTCCATCGTTCAAGATGGAAGTCCTCTCCTCAAGAAAACAGGTGAGGAAGAAGAGTAATTGCCCTGGAAGCCCTTCCATGTGGAAGAAAGAGGAGTAGCTCAGATATTAAAACATCAGTTCCATTTTCAGCCCCCCACATCTCTGATTCCTCCGACACAAACTGGTGGCACATTCATCTTCCTAAAGCCCAACCCCAAACAAGGCACTCTCCAACCTAAAAATATCCTGTTTTCTTATTTAGTGGAGCAAATTATGTTAAAAAAAAAAAATCCTCAGACTCAGTATTCAGAACCCTCCACTCCAGAACCTGGTCCCCATCCCTCTGGTCTTACCTCCCACAAATCTCCAAAGTTATCACCATGTGCTGAGGCAGGCCCATTGCTTACTGAGCCTGGATCACTTGAGTTCACCCCTCTACGTCTTCGATTGCACTGTTTTCTCCACTTCATCCATCTCCCTCTGTTAAAATTCTGTCCAACCTTCATGAGCTATCTACTCTCGGGACACCTCGCTGACTCCTCCCTATCTGTTGTGCTTTCTCATTCATTTTACTCCAGTCACCTCCTAGTTGCTCCTCTCATTTGATATTTAACCGAAACAGTTGTTTTATGTCAATTCTCATCCCCATTTGCACAGCCCATATTGAATTATAACATCCTTTAGGGCCAGGAAGACCATGCCTAGCCTCACACTTTGCAGTGTACACATTCAAATACTTGTTGAATTCAATTACACTTGCCAGAATCCGGAAGCCAGGACAAAGGATTTTTTTTAAGTGGTTTGCATTTTTAAAAATCCAGTTCAAATATTTATTCAGCAATCATTTTCTACACATTTGCTAGATGGCAAGAGCTAATTTTTTTTTTAACTATTCTTGACAAGATTTCAAGATGACATTAGTAAGACCAATGTAGGGACTTGACTGAGGTTAAGAAGTCAACTTCCCAAGTGCAGAATGCAGGGAGCCCATAATTCCAGCAGTCCACCTGAGGAACTCGAAGAGAGTAAGCAGAACATGTGGTCCCTCTTGCTGCCGTGGCAAGATGGCAGGCTCCTATCGCCTAGGGAAATGCTCATGGAAATGGTCACCAGATCCAAAGACATGATCACAAAATGGCATCAGATCATTTGTGTGTGTGTGAGAGAGAGAATTCATTCCCCAATGAGTCTGGCTCCTTTTTTTCCTTACAAATATTAAGAGCATTAATGTTGCTTAGATTTCTCTCTGGTCGGGACTCAGCCAGGAAATTGCAGAACTCTAAGAACTTTTAAGAGCATCCTCAGGAAAGTGAGAATTTGACTGGGTTACTTTCTGTTAAGGCCTGGATATGAAAACTGGACCCTTCTAGAAAACAAAACAAAACAAAACAAAACAGATCTACCAAATATATAACTGATGAGTCACTAAACTCTACCCTGAAACTAATAATACGCTATATGTTAACTAACATGAATTAAAAAAAAAAAAAAAAAGATCCACAAACCAGAACAAACCACACTGCGAAGACGTCCTAACTAGTGACTCTAATACACTTGTATTAGAGCAACAGTTTATGATGGGTAATAATTGGCCAAAATTACAACTAATCGTGAAAACATTTTACATTAGAAAAACGAACAAAGCACTTACCTTCTTGAAAGATGGCCTCTCTTATAGGTTGGTAGATACATCATGCAAAAGCAAAAGGCATGCAAAGAGCAGGGGTATGTGTGTATTTCCGTGTAAAATAAATATTTTTTAGAATTCTACTTTAATCTATCTATTGGTTTTTAAATCATTTCACTTTGAATTTTAAGTAGTTTTTATAGGGCTTGGAGCATACATCTCTATCTTTTAACAGCTTACTTATTGCTGATGTCATACCACTTTACATAAAATACAAAGAATCTTGCAAACTTATGGGTAGATTAATCTCTGTATGCTCAAGTTGTCATATGTGTTACATTTATATGCATTATGCATCTCTCAATACCATGATATAATTTTTGCTTTCAATTAGTCATGTGTATTTTTATTTTGAAGATCTGTCACTTGGACATATACACTTATGATTGTTTGGAAGCATACACATTTCTGATTAATTGACCCTTTGTCGTTATGAAATGTCCCTCTTTAGCTCTAGTAATACCTGTTGTTGTGATGTCTATTATCTGACATTAATATAGTTACCTCACTCTTCTTATGCTGTTCACATGGTGCATCTTTAAATACCCGATATTTCAACCTGTCTATGTCTTTACATTTAAAAGCACATCTGTCATTCTGGGATGGAATTTTGCTTTTTTCCCTCTCTTCTGACAATCTATCCCTGTTTTTTTAGAGATTTATTTATTTCAGAGGGAGAGAGTCCATGATCAGGGAGAGGGGGAGAAAGGGAGGGAGAGAGAGAATCCTCAAGCAGACTACTGAGCATGAAGCCTGACACGGGGCTTGATCCCATGACCCTACAATCATGACCTGAGGTGGAGTCAAGACTCAGACACTTAACCAAATGAGTCATCCAGGTGCTCCTAATCTATCCCTCTTAATTGGCATGTTTAGTACATTTACAGTTAGTGTGCTTTTTGATATGGTAGGATTCAGGTCTACCATTTTACTATTTGCTTTGTGTTTTTTCCATCTGTTTTTGGTTTCTCTGTTCTTCTTATTTTTGCTGGGATTAATTGGACATTTATTAGAACTCTCTGTATTTTTATGATCATAGATGACATCCCTGATTACCTGTCACCCTCATCATCTCTGGTTTCCTGCTTCTTACAGTTCTCTAGCTCTAGCCATAAAGTACATCAGATGCCCAGAACTTGAGGATTTACACTTTATATGACCCAGTAATCTAATTCATCTAATATAGTCAGCTTGTCAGACTGAGAAATATCTGAACATCTGCTAGGTTCCATGCAGATGCCACAACACAGGATGCTTTCATTCAGTCCCTCTCCTTCAGCAAGTTTAAGGAATCTTCCTTCCAGGAGATTCCAGTCGTCCCCTACCTTTAATGATAACATGCTTCCTCATGGAATCAAGTGTTTGTTCACTAGCCAAACTTAGTCCATCCTTTAGGTCTAGTCAAGTGATTGCCTTTGCCTGCCTAGGGACTATGGAAGAGGTGACCTTTCCTCTTTCTGACTCGGTAACCCTCACTTGGCTTCTGACCCAATCTGAGTCAGTTTCATGTCTTTCTCCCTCATAGGAACCAGATGTCTACTTCAGCTTGCCTGGAAGCCCTGGTTGGTATCTCTCTGCCTACTTTTTAGTCTAAGTTTTCTTGAAATGTCCCACAGAATCACAAAACTTCAAGTCATCATATTAGATCTTCTCCTCTCCATCCCTTTTCCAGTTAGTTCATTCTTTATCCTGTGACTTGCTTTCTTGCTTTCTTTTTTCTCTTGAATTTTTCTCAACAAATGTCCTTTAGTTCTCAACGCTGTGACCCTGAGCTTTACCAATTTCATTCCCACTTAGGGACCTCTTTCAATTAACCATAAAAAAGGCTCAACCCGTGAGAAAAGCAGGTCCCAATACAATCATAGTTGGGCTACTCTGTATTCCTCAGACGATCTCCTTCACTTTCTTAGCAAGCAGGTAAGTACGTGTACATTTGTCTAAGCAGAAGGGAGATTCCTGAGCAGGGGAAGGAGAAGTGAAGGGGAGGGGGCGGGCTTCGGAGCCACACGTGGGGCTCAGTCCCTCCCTGTGGTGGGGGAGGCATATTTATCAAGAAAGGTGAAGTGGTCACCTCAGTAGCACGGCTTACAGAGTCCAGGTTTTGGGTGCAACAAGATGCAAAGCCAACACAGTTGGCTGCAGGGCTGAGCACCCCCTGCCACAGTGGGCCTCTGTCTGTGCCCTTCATCTTGGGTTCTCAGCCCCATCTACATGTTAGTCACCTAAGGAGCTTAAGAAAAAAATACACTGATGCAGGGCACATCCTCAAACAAATTAATTCAGGATCTTGGGGCTGGGCTCAGCCTGTGCATATTTCGTGAAGATCTCCAGGTGATTTTCACATACAGCCAGGGCTGGCAAGCACTGAGGTCACTAGTCTAGGTTCTCAGCAGAGACTGTAGTGCCCCAGAGTCTATCTTCCTGGTTTTCTCCCCGCCATTTCCCAACTCTCTCTGAGAACTTCCTTCCACTCAAGGAGCACAGGAATAGAGTATCTAGAGTTGTTGTTTTCAGTGGGAACAATCCCCTCCCCCCGCAGGGGACAGTTGACAATGTCTGGAGGCATTTTGGGTTGTCACACTTGAGGAGGCAGTGAACAAAAGCCAGGGCTGCTGCTAAACATCTTACAAAGAACAAGACAGCAGCGCCCCCAACAATGAAGAATTATCCAAGGCCAAAGTCAATAGTGCCGAGGTTGAGAGACCTTGGTCTGTAGGGAAGGACGATGGGCTGCAGTGGCCTTAGGCCAGTGGCTTCTCACCGTGGACACAGGGAGCAGAGGGGATTCTGTGCAGCCCTGGGCTCCAGGGCAATGCACCCGTTGCTGACTGTAACACTGGACCTCATCTGCAAATCATAGTCCAGGTTGGGTAGTTGATCTGCTCTTATCAAAATAAGCCAGATATGTGGAAAGGCTAAAAGCATGAAAAACAAATTCCAGAGAGACCAAGGATGGTGAGAGAGAGAGGAGAGTAAATGTCATTTGCAAAGTCCATAAACTCAGCAGGTACACTGTAGCTGTGCAAGACCATTGGCCCATGAAAAATTAATTCTAGTTTTCATTCAGTAGTAACTGGCATTTAAAAAAAAAAAGACAAGTAATTTTGAACGGCGCCATCCCAACCAATGCCAACTAGCTGTCTATCTGGGGTAAGGCACTGTCAATCACAGAGTCTGCGAAGCAGAAAAACAGTAATTTCGGAGAGCTTGCAAATCACCCAAACAGCAGACTGTGTTCAGTTCTTTTTTCCATTTAAAAGCATTTGAGAACCAGCTAGATGGAAAGCACTCCTCTGAAAATTTGAAGATAGAAGGTTTATTGGTTCTCTTCAGACCAAAAGAGGGAAAATAAGGTAGTGGCCACAAAGAAAATGAAGTGTGCATTTCTCCCACTTCACGTGTAATGAACGGAATAGTGAGACAGTCAACCTCAGCTGAGGAGGGAGAATGAGCTGTAAATCACTCCATTCACAAGCTGTAAGTAATGGGTGCCAGAGTCGGAGAAGACTCTGATTCCTCAACAAATAAAAACACCTGCCTTTAGAGAAACATTGATATCTGTTAATAAGGGCTGAAATTGTTGCTATGAAAATGGGGCCTTTAATTCATAATAACCAAGAACTTCCAATTCCCACAGGGAGCTTGGAAATGGTGGGAGGAAGAAACTCTAGTTCTATTTTGAAGCCAGACCTTTCTGGTTTGACAAGTGTTAACAGTGTGAATGTTTTACGAGGAGCACGGTCATTAACGTGTCACCTTTTGAGATAGAATGGGAGCCCCTTCCTATAAAGAAAATTTTAGAACAGAGTCAAAAACTATGTCATGCTCTTTTTATCTCTGCAATGGAACACATCTAAAGAAGAACGATGAGTTAAAAATGTCCGAACTTTGGGTTGTTTTTTTTCCCTGTGTCTAACTGCTTGGTGTCACTTTCTAAAGTTTTTGTTCTCATTCCATCTTACCAGAGGCCATTTTCTCTTGAGACTCCAAAAAAAAAAAAAAAAGGGTAATTGAACACCTCGTGAAACCTACATGATTCTCTACATTTATAACCATCCTAAAGTTAAAATCAGTGGTTATAACTGATCACTTCATTCTCTCAGTGCTGGGCCCCACTGCACCTCTTCTGAGTTTCCTCTAAGTGAAGAGAAGGAGGACCCAGGATTCCTGGATTCTTAATCCAAAATTCTCACTGAACATTTCCCTCTCTGCTCCCCCTTGGACAAGAGGGCAAGTAACCAGAGCTGGTCCTGGTTCCACCAATCCAGTATAAAATTCAACATGGGATTAAGAGCTACACTTTTGAGGTGTTTTCTGACATTGGCTCTCTACTCTATGGCCTTGGAACAAATGAAGTCAATCTGATCCATATAAAGATCAAATCCGGGTTAGACGCAGGTAGCATTTTAAAGAAATTATGTCTCCCGTGTACGGATGGAAGGGGGATGAAGAGATGCATGGGTGAATGGAAAAGAAGTAAATGGATGGGCCAATGGGTACAGGAAGGAATGGAGTGCTTACTCACTGGATGGATGATGATGGATAGAGACACAAAGATGGGGCAATTATACAGTTACATGGTTAAGAGAACACAGACAAGAGGTCTTAATCCTGTCTGGCAGAAGGCAGCACAGATGCAGAAAACTTCAAGGTAAAGCCTTTAAATGTTTCCAGAAGGAGATCTCTTAGAAGCAAAAAAGGTTTGAACCAATACGAGAAAAGGCAGAGTTCAAGCTGCAGTCAGAGTGATGAGTGGTCCGGGGTGGCACAAGGTAAGGGTAACAGGAGATGAGGTTTTGTGCAGGAACGGATGATTTGCCAGCTATTTTCATAGCTACTTGAACGAGTTCTGTGGATGTCTATACCTCAGCACAACCGTATTGTCATTGTAATGATACCCCATTAGCTTTTGCATTTCCGTCTGTTGGGAAGAAAACTTTTCCAATATCAACTTATGTTCGAGTAGTCAGGGGCCTTGGAAGTAACTGACAACAGACAGATACCAGGAGAAAAGTTGCTCCTGAGGAGTGGCTCCAACAACAACCAGAGTTAAGGGTTTATTGGTTCACTTAGCAGGGTGTGGATGGGTCAGGGACCGTACCGCCTCAGTGGGAAGTACGGGAGGTTCTGATCCTGGACTCTTTTACACAACGTTCTTGAAATATTACAGTGTTAAAGGTCAGTTGCCTCCCCGACTGTAGATTCCCTCGAAGGCAGGAGGACGTATGGTAGCTGAATCCCCAAGAAGCCCTTATTTAGTCAGGTAAGGGATGTTCCGATAAGATTTCTTTCTGCATCTGCTATAACCTAAATGTTTTCAGTTTAAAATAATCTTTAGCCACTCTGCTCCCTTTGTTTCTATATCTCTTGTCTGGCTCTTTTACCATTCCAAAGTCACACTAAGGACCTTGGATTTTGTCTAGGGATGAGGAGAGCTTCTGAAGGGTTTGAGGCAGGGTGACTTGTGGAGAACTGGAACTGAACTTCCAAAAGCAAACCCCAGCCTCAAGAGCAGTGCCAGCAACAGCAAGACAAATGGCCCCGGAAACAGAGGCACATATCCTTGCCCAACACTCAAGGCCCGTAGGAGTGTGCAAGAGGAGGCTGACCACCATGCAGGGGACGCAGAGCAGGAGCATGGCAGGCAATGGGCTCTCTTCTGCCACCTAGTGGCAGCATGGTGCCTAGCACAGGCTTTGATGCCTGCAGACTTAAGTTCCTGTCCTGGCGCCATCCTTTCCTGTCCGTGAAAGCTACTTATCTTCTTCGAGTCTCAGTTTTGCCAATCAATTACAAGGAATAATATTTATTTTATGAGATTACTGTAAAGATTAAAATGAGAAAAAAATTGCAAAGTACAGGACAGAGTGCTTGTGGCATGGTGGATATCCAACAGAGATTCTTTTCTCACCCTTCTTCCCCATACCTCTCCTTGAGAGAAACAGTAGTTTGGGGTTTTTTTAAGATTTATTTCTTTATTTATTTATTCGGTTTTTAGAGAGTGCATGCATGAGCTGGGGAGGGGCAGAAGGAGAAGGGAGAATCTCAAGGAGACTCCCTGCTGAGAGCAGAGCCTGATGCAGGGGTTGATCTCATGACCCTGAGATCATGACCTGGGCAGAAATCAAGAGTTGGCCTCTTAACCAACTGAGCCACCCAGGCACCCTTTGAGAAACAATAGTTTTCGTCAGCACAGGACCACTACCTTCCTCACCTGATCCCATTTGAGAAATGTCTTTCCTCCCTTTCTCCATACTTCTTATGAATAGCCCCTCCCTCCACCTAGATCCTAGAGTTGCTCAAGGACACCAGTTTATAAGTTACTTCTTCGTTTTTTCAGGAACTTCCTGAAAATCCATATGCCCAAGCAATAGACTACACAGCTAGCCCTCATCAGGGTGGGAAGCCCTTTCTCAGAAAAACAGATCACTCGGGGCACCCGGGTGGCTCAGTCGGTTAAGCGTCTGACTCTTGGTTTTGGCTCAGGTCATGATCTCAGGGTTGTGGGATCGAGCCCCATTCGGGCTCCATGGTCAGCACAGAGTCTGCCGGACCCTCCTTCTTCTCTCCCTCTGCTCCTCCCCCTGCTCAGGCTTGCACTCACTCTCTCAAAATAAATAAATAAAATCTTAAAAAAAGAAAAGAAAAGAAAACCAGATCAATCTTTTCAGGCTTATCGAATATCTCTTTACTCTCTTAGCCTGGTTCAAAACTCCTGCTTCATTGTGCCCACCGTGCCTGAACAACGATATCACAAATTCTGCCAATCAGCATCTCCCTTTCTGGTGTTGGAAGACCTACCTTGAACTAACTGTAGAAACTCTATGAATACCCTGCCCTTGGCCTCCACCCATCTCGAGCTAGCTCTAGCCCTGTGGATGCAAGGGCTGCAGTGACCCACGGGGCTCTGCCTCATCACCAGGCTAACGTGGCACAGCTCTCAGGGAGCTGGCGTCCTCCATCCACATGGGAATGGCTGCTGAGAGCAGCCTGGTTTCTCCACCCCCGAAGGAAGTTACTGAGGAACCCTCCGCCATTCGACCTTCTCATCTCAGTGGGGTGGTTATCAGATGCCTCCCATGATTGCTTTATAACCAAAGATCCTAAGTCACCAGATCTGTCTCAAAATCACCCCTAGCACATTCTGTCAGCAGATCTGCACTCTTTGGAGGAGTTCATATTAGGGACACGTGACACCTGTGGTCTGGGCTGGGACTTGGGTTCTGAGCCAGGACCACAAGGAAGCCTCAGGCTTGGGCCTGAGTGAAGAATGGGGACATAGTTCGTCGTCCCCTTTTTCAGCTTTTAGGGGAGGCAGCCTCCTCTGAGGGCCCGCTTTTCCTGTTCACATACAGATACTACCTCTTGGGGAACCCGCCCCTGGGGTGACATACTCCATCTGGACAGATGGGAAAGCCATGCACAGCCTGGGACCCCCTCTCCTCGGAGAACACCGGGGAGAGTTTAACTTCAGACCATTGAGTCTTGAGGATATGCTGTGCCATGTAACTTAACTCCATTTGTCTCTGTTTGCCACCCACGAGAGGTCCAGGAGGGCGTGAGAGTTCCCCGGAATGCTCCCATAGCAAACAGCAAACCCGCCATCAGCAGATGGGTGACTACACAGGATCCCAGGTGCTCCCTAAAACCAGACCAGGGGTTTTATTTTCCACGGCACACTTGTTAGAAATCACCAAATAAGAAGAGACGGGGGTGGCAATAGTTATTTTCTCAACATTTCAAGTCTTGGAAAATGTTTTTAAAAAGGGATCCTCGACTACGGATAGATCGCCCCTTCCGTCCTGCCAGAACCGTCGGGGAAGCTAAGTGGAGAACAACTGTCAAGACCCAGGGATGAAAATCTAAACACATCTGCCAGGAGCAAGTGACACAAATCCCCGCCAACCGGGGTGTCATTGCATATTTGTCTCACTTTCCCTGCACTCCCCAGCTTTGCCTGCCCACACAGTTCATCATGACATGACGTTGAACGCACGTCCCAGCGATCCTGTTTAACAGCTTCTGAAAGGACGGCCCAGCCAGCAGGTGCATGGGTTTGTCTCCGCAGACCACTCTGCTTGATGGTGGTGTGGGCCCGGCCCTCGTGTGCTGACGGCTTCCCTGGTCACAGGCTTGCTCTCAGATGGAAGGAGAACGTCAGTGTTGCTAAAACACTAGAAGTAATCTGACTCCAAACCAAGGTACGCTTTCGCTCTGATCGTTCTCCACTCTGCCCCATGAGAGCTGGTGTCCTTCCGACGAAGTGTTCGGGAGCAGGAAGCCAGGGTCCGGGGGGTTCCCAGTCAGCTGACACCAACGTGAGAAGCCTAGGATGGCCAGGCCCCCAACATGGGTGAGGGGGGACTCTGAATCCCCTGAAGGCAGCTGCCCTTCTGCTTCTCGGCATCCCCAAAGCAGGTGGCTCCTGGTTGCCCTGAACAAGGCTTCCTCTGTGCCCACTCTCCCCTCCGTCTAGGATGAAATATTTATCAAGCAATGCTTTGAGTAAGAGAGGGGCTTTGACCTCCCTCAGAGCTGGGCTTCCAGCTTGAGAGACAAGACAAACATGTTTGAAATATTTAGTAATGATAACAAAGGCCAAAACAAGTGATTCAGAAATAATAGCAGCTCTAGGTTCAGAGGAGAGAAAGATCAATAAGGGCCGGCACGATTAGCAGAGGCTTTCTAGAAGGTACCAGAACTGAGGGATAAGCTTTGTAGAGACCCAAAGCAGCAGAGGCACCTGGAATGGCCACGGTGAAAATGAGATGGGGTTTTGAAGGTGGCTTGGTGAAACATCGATCGGGGTTACCTTGAGGCAGGGAGGAATAGGCAGGCGCATAGCGTCAAGAGGAATGCTGTGGACAGGCCAACAGCCACCACAGGAACCCCCTTAGTAAAACGGGCCCACCCCTCATTTCCCTCCAGCAGAACCTCTCACAGGACATTCAACTCCAAAACTGTCACTGGCTTATTCCCTCCAAAGACCTGGAAAAAGGATAGGGAATTATTTAGGATTAACTGAAATACTCATCTTACTGAAGAGAACAAGTAAAAATACTCAAAATACTCCTTAGGCGTGTTCTGCCGAAAACAGAGTTATCCTAATGGTACAAATCTGTTCCAAGGCATTCACAGGCAACAAGGGTAGCAATTCTTTATTTTTCCTAAATCGAATCATATGGTGAGACAAAGTAGAGAGCACAGAACAGACCCACAGATACGCATTCACTTGATTTATGAGAAAGGTGACCCTAAAGAGTCATGAGGAAAAGATGGTCCTTTTCATAAATAGTGCTGGGTCAATTGAATAGTCATATTTTCAAAATATGGATCTTATCCCTTCACATCATACACAAAATCGATTCCGGGTGTTTATATACAAGGACATTCAGAGAATGTCCATCTGAATTTGAAATAGGCAAAGATTTGATAAAATAACTCAAAAGCACAGAGACCATCAAGGAAAAATTTGATAAACTGGAATAGATTAAAACTAAGAGCTTTTGTTCATGAAAAGCCACCATTAAGAGAGTGAATAGGGGCCCAAAGAGAGGGAAATAATATTTTCAATGCATATACCTGATAAAGAAGTTGTTTCCAGAATATGTAAAGTACTCTTACAAATAAATAAGAACAAGACAGGCAACAAGAAAGAAAAATATGTGAACAGGCCACTCATTCATTAAGAGGGTAACCAAATGGCCAATAAACATATGAGAAGTCACTCAAACTCATTAATGTCAGGGAAATGCTCATTGAAAATACAACGAGATCCTTTCACACATCCTCCAGCATGTCTAATATGGAAAAGGTACAGTGCCGTGAGTTGGCAAGAACGGGGAGCAACTGGCATTCTCACACAGTGCAGGTAGGTGAGTCAATTTATAAACCACCTAGGAAAACTATTTGACAGGATCTACTAAAGTTGACCATACACGAACCCCATGACCCCCCAATTTTAATCCTGGTAGTTACCCAAAGGAAGCGACAATATGCTCACACAAAAACTTATACTCAAATATTTCGAGCAGCCTCATTCATAACAGCTAAAACTGGAAACAAATGTCTATCAAAGGGAGAAAAATGAGCAAATTGTACTTTATTGATACAATGGAATGCTGCTCAGCAATAAATTCCTGACATATATATAAGGAAAGAAATACACATACGATGATGTAGACGACATTGCGGTGGCAAAGGGAATCCTGGAAATAATCTAAACGTTTATATTTTTAACAGGGAACATTTAAACAAATTATGGTACATCCATTCAATGTAATAACGTACAATAGTTAAAAGAAGCGCCATAAAATTGGATGTGATGATAAGGAAAGAGCGCCAAAGTGAAGTAACTGGAAAGTTCAATTATGAAACAACACGTATAGCATTTTTCATCGGTGTTAAAAATATATATTGTGTAAGTGGAAAATCTCTGGAAGGGCACTGAAGAAACAGGTAACTATAGTTAGCTCTGGGGAATGGGGCTGGGACTGGCGTAGGGTAACCAACCGGTCACTGAGGTCGACTTAGTCTGGAGTGAAAGGCCCAGTTACTTTTCATTGCACACCTTTTGTCCTGCTTGGATTTTTTTTTTTAAAGTAGGCTCCGTGTCCAGTGTGGAGCCCAATGGGGGGCTCCAACCCACGACCCTGAGATCAAGACCTGATCGAGATCAAGAGTCAGGTGTTCAACCAACTGAGCCACCCAGGTGCCCCTGCTAAGATTTTTTTTAATTACAAGCATGTTATTTTCTCAGTTTATGAGATTTGATTAAATGAAATGCAAAGTGCTTTATAATTACTTTTTTTTAAAAAGACACGGTGGTGACTCTGGTCAAGTTTAATTGTTTGTATTACAGGATGGGGGGTAAGGTGATGGCCCATGAATATATGCAATTCCTAACTCCTAAATCTACAGACGTTACCTTCTATGGAAAAGTGACTTTGCAGATGTGGCGAAGTTAAGGGTCTGGAGAGGAGGTTATTACCTGGGTTCGCAGAGTGGGTTCTAAAGTTAATCTCATGTATCCCATGAGAAGTCTCCCAAGGAGAAGGCAGTTAAAGGCAGCACAGGCATTGGAGCGATGCCTTCGAGTGGAGGAAGGAGCTGCAGCCTGTAGGAAGGCAGGTGGCGACTGGAAAAAGGCAAAGAAACGCGTTCTCCCCCAGAGCCTCCGGAGAGAGTGTGGTCCTGCCAACCCTTTGACTGCAGCCTGCTGAAAGCTCTGCAGACTCACCTCTAAAATGGCAAGGGGATAAATGTGTGTCATTTGAAGCCACCCCGTTTATGGTAATTTGTCACAACATTCGTAGGAAATTAATACATAAGATCATACGCCAGTCAGAATGGCTAGCATCAAAATGACAAGAAAGACCAAGGGATGGTGAGGATGTGCAGCAGAGGGGAACCCTCGTGCCCTGTGGGTGGGAATGTCAACTGTGCAGCCACTGTGGAGAACTGTATGGGGTCCTCAAGGGATTAAAACCAGAACTACCCTACGATCCACCAATTCCACTTCAACTAACACTATTTATCCAAAAAAATGAAGACACTAATTTGAAAAGGCATACGTCCCTTTATGTTCATCACTGTCGTTTGCGATAGCCAAGATATGGAAGCAACCTAAATGTCCACTGATAGATGCATGGATGAAGAAGATGTGATATGTGGTGTATTTATAGACATAAGTCAGCCCTAAAAAATGAAAGCTTGGGACACCTGGGTGGTGCAGGTGGTCAAGCATCTGACTTGACTTCGGCTCAGGTCGTGATCTCAGGATCACGGAATTGAGCCCCGGCATCAGGATTCAAGCTCAGAAGGGATTCTGCTTAAGATTCTCTCTCCCTCGCTCTGTGCCCCTCCCCCTGTGCTGTGCTCTCGCTCTCTTTCTCAAACAAACAAATAAATAAATAATAAAATCTTGCCATCTGTGACAACATGGATGGACCTCAAGAGCATTACGCTGAATGAACTAGACCAAGAAAGACAAATATGATACAAATTCACCTATATGTGGAATGTAAAAAACACAGCAGAAACAGACTTAGAGATACAGAGGATAAACTGAGGGTTGCCAGAGAGGAGGAGGGTGAGGTGAAGGACAAAATACATGAAGGGGATTAAGAGGTACAACCTTCCAGTTTATAAAATAAAAATCAGATTTATTATAAAATAATAAAATAATAAAAAAAGACGGGGGTACAGCATAAGTACAGCATAAGGAATATAGTCAATAATACTGTAACAACTTTGTATGGTGACACACGGTAACTTATTGTGCTGACCGTTTTGTGATGTATATAAATATTGAATCTCTATTTATATACCTGAAACTATGTTGTGTTCACTTATTCTTCAATGAATTTTAAAAAAACGTAAGATAAAATTCTCAGGGGCGCCTGGGCGGCACAGTCGTTAAGCGTCTGCCTTCGGCTCAGGGCGTGATCCCGGCGTTATGGGATCGAGCCCCACATCAGGCTCCTCCGCTGGGAGCCTGCTTCTTCCTCTCCCACTCCCCCTGCTTGTGTTCCCTCTCTCGCTGGCTGTTTCTGTCAAATAAATAAAATAAAATCTTTAAAAACAAAAACAAAACAAAAACAAAACAAAAAGATAAAATTTTCAAATGTGAGGAAGTATTCTTTCCAGACAAGAATATGTGGGCAAAGCCTTGCCATGTGAAGAATCCAAGTGTCTAATGTAAAGTAAATTCATGACACCAGGCTAGCACAAGATCACGCTGCCCGCTTGTCCATGATGGGGACATTATCTGTATGGCCCATTACCTCCACCACTGACATTTACTGGACTCTGGATAGAGTTTTGGAATTCAAAGATTGAATTCTGCTGCTGAATACAATTTCTCTGTTCAGGAAACAATCCAACACAGGTTCATAAATCAATACATCCACGCTACGACTCAAGATCAAACTTCGCCCAACGTCTGCAGATCATTAATACATGTGGGTCTTAATGAGGCCATTTTTCATATCAGCTAAAATCACCTCTGTGTTCAGACTGAGATCTCCTTGGTTTATTACCTTTTTCACTCTAAGTAAATGAAAAATAAGTGGCAAAATTTTCAAATATGTGTGAATTAAGCAGTGTACATTCCTAAAATTACTCTTAATTTGATAGAATAAATCAATTTGAGGAGTATTAGGAATTGTCCTGTTTGTGCCACTAGCTGTAATTGATCATTCTCCCAACATCCGGCTATCCAGAGACGCGAGACCCACACCCATTCACTCGAAACCCCAGCTTCGCTGCCATGGGGGGGGGGGTGCGTACATGCTCTAGATTTCCCTCCCTGTTTAGTTTGTAGATTCTCCCTTTCAAGTACCATGTTTCAACCTCTCTTTTTAAAAAATTGAATCTAGAAAAGGGAGAGGCTTAAAAAGCCAGACTTTCCAGTGGTGAGTTTTTGCTGTTTTCTCAGTGATTCATGTTTCAGTCCTCCCTTCCCGCCCCACCATCCTCTCTCTCTCTCTCTCTGTCTCTCTCTCTCTCTCTCTCTCTCTCTCTCTCGGGTATTTTAGCGTTTGAAAATTTCTCCCTAAGGAACAAGGACACGTGAGTTTGCAGGGCATTCCTTTCTGGAAAGCCTCTGATTTTTACAAAAGCAAAACAGGGAGGTGTGTGTAAAGGGGAGTTAAAGAAGGAGAGGTTTGCCAAGAAATTCACTCCAGCAATAATGCCCTTGTGGCATCCACCGTGAGGATCAGAACACGCGTGTGTCAACAGTGTGTGTGCAAGAAATTCCAACGCAGCTTCCGCACTTGGGACAAAGCTCCTTCCCCCGCATACCCTTTCATCTTCCCGGGTCTTTATTGTTCTCGCCTCCAGCTCAAGACAGCAAGACTCACCCTAAATCCCCACACAGGGGACACAACACATAATCTGCATTTTCAGATGCTGATCCCCGACTGCAGACAGGACAGAATGAGATCACACAAACGCACACACACACAAGAAACAAAACAACAACCACGCTGTATCCTGACCTCCGGAGGACGGTCTGCTTCACAGTCTCCAATGGGCACTTGCTGATTCTATTTGCAACAGGGAGGACTACGTTTAAAATAGTTCCCTGAACTACAGGCCGATACAAAAAAGGAGAAGGAGGAGGGACTGGACTGGAGGGGACTGTGTTTAAGAAGAAAACAGTTGTTAACGTTGACTCCTTCCTTGGGGTGCAATCCAGGTGGGCAAAAGGGAATCCATGTATATTGGGGGGATTTCTCCAACACCCCTGAAGGGTTGACCCCAGACACCTTTGCGCTAGAGGCTGGGAGAATAATCGCCACCCACTGAGCTGGTTCTTCCTGGCCAACCCCGGCCCTCCCAGCCCCCCACATCCACACATGCTGATCTCTCCCTACAACAGACTCAAAGAAGCCATTTCAGTGCCTTTTCAAGACTACATTTTTTAATCCCATTTTCCCCCAGTTTTCCCTTTCCTTTCCCCTTCCAGCCCAAATCTCTTTGTTTACACAAGTTTGTCTAATAATAATGCCTATCGTTTATTAAGCTTAGTACAGCGCTAGTTTCCATGCTAGAGCGTTATCTCCTCCCTTTCCACCACCCACTGCGGGAGGGATAATTATCTCCTCTTTGCATCTGAGAAAGTGAGATTCATAGGCTTCAATTTACCCAAAGTCAGATCGCAAGTGAAGGGCCAGCACTTGCTCTCTGCTGAAAATCTGAGCCTTTAACACTCTTGCCTCCTGGCTGATAAGCAGTGGCATGGGGCAGTTTTATGGAAGAGTTTACAGAGTTGGGGTTCCAACTGATTTTTTTAATTTTTACAAATTCACTTCTGAATTCACACTAAACTTCACACAACTTATAAAACTATAGTCAAATCCAAAATAGGAAGGAAGGAAGGGAGGGGATAGGAAGTAGGGGGAGGAGAGGGAGGAAGGAAGGAAGGAAGGAAGGAAGGAAGGAAGGAAGGAAGGAAGATAGAAGTTTAAGTAATTGGGGCGCCTGGGTGGCACAGCGGTTAAGCGGCTGCCTTCGGCTCAGGGCGTGATCCCGGCGTTATGGGATCGAGCCCCACATCAGGCTCCTCCGCTATGAGCCTGCTTCTTCCTCTCCCACTCCCCCTGCTTGTGTTCCCTCTCTCGCTGGCTGTCTCTCTCTCTGTCAAATAAATAAATAAAATCTTTAAAAAAAAAAGAAGAAGTTTAAGTAATTATTATTTTAAACCCAAGGAAATTCTATCAATGGCCTGAATTTCTACCCACCTTCCCCTGTAACGGATCACTGATTTGATGATAATTCCTCCAAATAAACAGAATAGAAGGAAAATCAGCCTGTTGTAGGTCTTCCCAATGACTTCACATCTCTGAAGCAGAGGCTGTCAAACTGGCACAGGATCTATATTTTATGGCCGATTGAGCCTGGGGCAAATGGACCACAGTGAAGGAGAGCATTAAATCAAGCCAATGGCCAGCCTCCAGCCACGTTTGATGGCAGCCAGGATGTCACCTAAGTGGCAGAAGACTCCAGAATGAGTAGAGGAGCACTATCTGATTCTGGCCCCTGATCTCCACAGGCCAGAGCCAAAAAGATAAAATAACTATCTAAGACGATAAAATAACTAAGACGAAAAGTTCTCGATTTACCGCCTTTTTTTTTTTTTTTCATATTCACAGAATGGGGGGGGGGAAGCCTTGGAGAAATTGCTTCTCATTGGCCTTAGGAGGTGGGTTTATAACATATCACTCTGCAATAGTAAGCAAAGTACTAAGATATGAGCCCAGAAAAGCTCCAACGGGCCAAGTGAAAGCTATGAATCAAAGAGAGGAAAGGGGTGATTTGTCATGTGGATTTCAGCAATCTCCTTCTATTTGCCCCAGCCCACTGCCCCACTCACTCAAGCCGCAGGGAACGTTATTCAGGTTGCTGATGGGCAGGGGGAGGAGGAAGAGATGCCGAGGAAGTTCTCAAGGCCTGTTTTGAAAGATAGTGATAAATCGAGAATATAATTGCTAACACAGTAAAAACAATTTCTGGTTTACAAAGTGTTTTCACATGCGGTATAAATTCATTTGATGTCATATTTATGATTTCTGGAACATTCAGCTGCTGCAGCCCTCCCCAGAGCTCCCGTTCTGCTGTATACCATCTAAGGCAGGGTTCTCCCAGGACAGCCTGAGCCAAGGATTCAGGCACAAGTGATGCACTGAGGTGTGGTGCCACAGAAACCCATAACAGGGTAGGGAGAACCCACCAGGACAAGCCAAGCCAAGATGTAATTGCAGCTAAAGCCCCCAATTCAGCCTGATTCCAAGGGGATCCTGGAAGTGCACGCTATGCCTCAAGAATTATCCCACCTTTCAGCAAAGCAGACTGGCTCTTATACTAGGGGCCGTCTTGGAGCACAGGGTGGGGATGGGGGGGAGGGTTGCAGCTTAAACATCTAGGTGCTTCCATCTTTGTTTACAGACAAGAGAAGACAAGTGCCCTGAGGAGGGGGCAGCGGGTAATCATCTGAGGGTCTCAGATGAGCCTTAGCTATGAAGTACGAGGTTGCAGACGTTGAGCCCATGTTGCTGGAAAGGGGTCCTCCTTACTGAAGAACTCCTACCCATTCTTTAAAACCCTGTCCAGGTGCTAGTGATACATTCTCCCGATAACTGGTAACCCAAGTGGGCGACTTTTTCTTTTACACTCCTCCATCACCTGGAATACCCTTCTGGAGTAGTACTTGTCATTACAGTTTAATGACTCTTTCCCCAAGAGTCAACAGGGATCCCTGTTAGTAAATCTGATCCCAGGGAGCAGATATTAATGCATCTCCCCAAGACCCTAATTATCCCCAGGGAGGCGATGAGAAAAAGCTAGCACACTAGCTGTGATTTACTAATGTAGTGCTAAATGACTCCAGCTATATAACTTTGTTTGCCAAGCC
Organism: Ursus maritimus; assembly: GCF_017311325.1. Classification (NCBI taxonomy): domain Eukaryota; kingdom Metazoa; phylum Chordata; class Mammalia; order Carnivora; family Ursidae; genus Ursus; species Ursus maritimus. Next base: position 55,003,926 of record NW_024423897.1, read on the forward strand.
ATTCTTTTTTTTTTAAGATTTTATTTATTTATTCGACAGAGATAGAGACAGCCAGTGAGAGAGGGAACACAAGCAGGCGGAGTGGGAGAGGAAGAAGCAGGCTCATAGCGGAGGAGCCCGATGTGGGGCTCGATCCCATAACGCCGGGATCACGCCCTGAGCCGAAGGCAGACGCTTAAACGCTGTGCCACCCAGGCGCCCCTGCCAAGCCATTCTTTGAAGATATAGAAGGGAACCATATGAACAATTTCCTGAAAAAAAACAAAAAACAAAAACAAAAAACTCGATAGCAAAAGCATTCTTCAAGGAATGTGTTTCAAGAATCCTATAGAGAGAGTTTCTCAAAAATCTGAGATTTCCTTATTTTCAAAGATAATTATGCAGTGATCACATCCATTATGGGGACACTCTAGGAATATTAGGGCTTTCTAGAGAACATAAAATACCACAGATTAAAGCAGTGTCACGGTCAAGAAGATTCACTCACTTTGACCCCATATTTAGGTGTACATTCCACTGATGCTCAAAGCAGAAACACATTTAGCAAATCATTCAGGTCTTTGAAGAAATTCTCTTCTCAATTTCATCAGGCAAGCTCATGGACATGTTTTACAAGGCACGTAGAAAAAAAAAAAGATCAATTCTACTGCTGAGAGAGAATCTGGGTCAATTTTATAGATTCACACCCACATGAAATCCACATAAGTACAAAATTTGGGAGACATTGGTTAAAAGAAAAATCATACCAAGTATCAAAATAAGTTAAATTGCTCTATGTTTACAGTTCCATAAATGGCAAATATCCTAGGTCTTTACCCAAATCAATTTCGAAGGCATCTTACAAAAGCAGCCTTGAGATTCTAGTAGTGCTTTAAAAAATCTTACACAACAGCGTTCTTAGGAAAAGGGAGCAAAGACTGGCAGCCAAAATTTCCATTTTTGCTCATCAAGATTTCAATCAGTTTTACTGAAAAGCTGTTTCGTTCAATTTGCACTGATTAACCTTAGACCAGTCACGGAAAACTTTGTGGTTCTGGGATATGGGTTTTAATTGTCTTCATAATATACTTGGAAGGTCACTGGGGAAATTAAGCACAAAAGGTTTCCTGCACAATGCCGACAAAATGAGGAATCTGGGCAGTATGAACCTCAGGAATTTCAGTGTCTAACTGACCTTCTTTGTGCCGCCTCTTTCCTGTTAGAGTATATGTCTCCCAATTTTTTTCCTTCTTTATTTTGCCAATATTTATGTAGATGTGGGCTATATCCTTATCTCTCACTAAATATTGCTTTTCTCTAGGGCTCTAACATGAAAACAAAATTTCTGTTAAGTCTCTGGTACTTTTAATCCTCCTTCAATGCATACATAGCAAGGAGGGGACTCAGCTACAGAATTGATAGGGGTACCAAAAAGCTCAGTAATGAAAATAAATAATGTCTTAATGCAATCTTTTGAAAAATAAAAATGAATATAAAAAAGAATACATGATGGATAAAACATTAAAATTTTTAAAACTCAGCCACATTACTCTACCCTAGTCCCCGCCCTGATAGCGACTTTGGGATGATCCTAAGTGGTTATTAGTGCTTCTGGGAACATGGTGGGATTGTGGGTCCTGGCTCCCTGGTGCACATGGGTAAGGCCATGTGACAGGTTCTGATCAATAGGGTCTGAACAAAGTGATGGTTGCCAGCTTTGAGCAGAAGCATGTGATTGCCAGTTTAAGCCCCTCCTGAGTGCTCTTTTCTCTCCCTCACAACAAATGGCAACCGTCCAGGCCACAACACTGTACTGACCAGGTCCCTGCATGACTATATTGAGCAGAGGGGCCCTACAAACCCACAATAGACATGTAGCATGAGTGAGAAATAAACGTTCGTGATCTCAAGATGCTGAGGAGTGTTTGTTACAGCAGCTGACTGAGCCTCTCCTAACTGATGCAGACTAAAAACAAGGCTCTCACTACAAGAATCCTCAGTTTTTCAGCTGAAAGAAACAACACTGTCATTAACATCCAGTCTTATAGCTAAAACTCTTCTTGCCTTGAAAAAGCAAACTGCTTATTTTCTTTCCAACTCTCCTATAGATTTTATTCCTAGAGCCCAGCACTTTGTAGATGGACAGATAGAGATTTGAAAAACTGTTTCACTTCCTACAATCTCATGATTATAAAGTTGAATTGCCAGACCTGTGAAATAAGGTTAGAAATACCTCCCGTGCAAAGTAGTTATGGGATTAAATGAGACAATGCACGATCACACCTGGAACATAGTAGATAATGAATGCCGTTTAATCTAAATGTGCTCAAACCATACCTGAGATGTTCGCTAGCATACAGACTTCCACATCACCCCAACTCAGGAGACCTACCCAGGAGTCTGGATAGCCATGCCTCCTGGGTTTTGCAGCGCACCTCACCTTTAAAAGCCCTGGGTTCCTCCTTTACCCCATGGTCATTACAATCACGCATACCCAGTAGCCTGGCTTTTTGTCACATATGTAAACTTACTTACTTGTTAAGAATGATTCAAAAAGGAGAATCACTATCAAGTTAGTTTGTAACAACTTTAAAAAGTGGAGGAAAAATCAATGTGGCTTTGGAAAAAATGAGTTCTGCCAGGCTTTATTCCTTACTAATTGTAATGCATCTAAAGTAAAGATAGATCTAAAATTCCTGAGATCAGGGGCGCCTGGATGGCTCAGTTGGTTAAGCATCTGAGTCTTGATCTCAGGATTGTGAGTTCAAGACCCACATTGGCCTCCACACTGGGCGTGGAGCCTACTTCAATAAAAAATAAAAAATAAAATTCCTGAGATCAGCAAAGTGTGTGGTTTAGTTGGGTAAAATCTCTCTTTCTCATTAAGAAGCCCACACATCTAAAAGGTTGGTACTCAACTTTTTAGAACATCACGCTGGTATAAAAGTATCACTTTTCCATGTTGAGTCAAGGAGCATGAACATTCTGGTGAATCGGAGCCACAAAGGGGCATCCTAGGACCTATAGACTTTCCTTAGTAAGTATCACTCAAATGTTACCCTAATATGGGTAATCAAATCCTGCCTTCCTTCAAACAAAAGCACCTTGAATATATGAAGAGGGTAAGAACTGACATTTACATGGATTTGCCACAGTAATATACAGTGCACTATGGGGCACAGGGCTGCACACCAGGAGGACAGAGCATTGGGAAAGGAGTCAGTGGGAGATCGGAAATGGGGGATGGGAGATACCAACTTAAGTGACAAAGTGCTAATGGAGAGCAGAAGCAAGCCTTACACCAACGGGTTGGAGCCATCACACTCATTGGCCATTTTGGTCAAGATCAACTGTTGCAAATTCCTTTCCATGACCCCAGATACCCTACTTATTCTTTCCCGTACAACTGGTAACTCAGGAGTAAGAGTTCAGGCACAGCTAGGGGATCGTCTCAGGTTTAAGCCTTGGAAGAACCACCTGCTCAAAGGAAGGAGAGGTACCAGTGTCTGTGCCCACCATCCTGAGAGCCTAGTGTGGGGTTTTCTTGCAATTATTTACATAGGAAACCACGGTCGTCCTCTCGAGTCTCCTTCCTCACAACATCAACCTACCAGTGTACCCAGTCAACTGTTGAGATCCTACCAGGAGTCCCCAGAGCAAAATAAGAAATAGGGAAAACCTTTCTTCTCAACGCTCGGAATGTAGCTGGTGCTGAGCAACGTGGCGTATCCACCTGGGTGTTCGCTATAATATTGTTTGCTTACTGTAAGAGCAACGGCGTATGACTGGGGACCTATTGAGACGCACAAAAATGAAAAGTTCCTCTCAGGAGGGTCTGTCGAGGAATTAAACTCATATTGTTGACGTTGTGGAGCGGAGACCAGCTTAGCATGCTAACATGTGTTTTCTGTGCAGCTCAAGTGAGTCGAGGTACCTCTAGGGTTCAGAGGGGTGGTCCATCAGGAGTCCCCATGCAGGAGGGACTAGAAAGCTCCAGAAAAAAGAACTCAGGTTCATGGAGGAGAGGGTCAGGGTGCAAAAGCTGGATTTAGGGGTCCATATAAAAAGTGTCTGTGATTTTGTGTGAAAATGGTCTCCGTAACTCCAAGCATCTCTTAATGTAGGTCCCTATGGATTCATGCCCGAGTCCTGGTTGGAGGGCTGCGACCGAGGGCAGGTAAAATATTTTGTGAGCAATTTTGTCAAAATCTCTGTACAACAATGAGAGCATAAGGCAGCATCTCTTAAGGATTTCTGCTCAATGAGGGATGCCATAAACAAGGAAAAGAGACAGATGGCCCACTCAAAAAGGATACTTTCACTGTATAAAACAACACGAGATTAATGTCTAGAATAAACAAAGTTCTTTAAATTAGAAAAAAAAGATTGTAGATGGTTCGCAAAAGGGAAGGCACCGATAGCCACAGGCGCATGCAGAAATGCTAAAAGTCCCGAAGCAATGATGGAAAGCCATCATTAGAATGGCAAAAAAAAAAAAAAAGGAAAAAAAGAAAAGAAAAGAAAGACCATCCTTCATGTTGGAGAGGATACAGGGACACAGGAACATACGTGTGTCACCACTGGGCATGTGCAGCTCTTGGGGAACGAGTGCAGCTCCAGGGGGAACGTGTAAGACGGTGTACAGATAAGTCTGCACGTGCCTGGGGCTCAGGACCCACTCCCAACCGTCCAACCAGAGAAACCATCACACAAGTCCCAGGGGCCACGTACAAGGATATCCATCGAGGTCGCACCTATGGCCACACAGAGGCAATCAAAGTGTTTCTTACTGGGGAAGTGGCTAAAATGTGGGGGCACACACGATGGAATCCGCATGCAGCAAGAAGAAGCATCTTTCTCTCTTTTCCCCTTAGCTTCATCATATTTAATCCTCACACGCTCTCATGAGGTAGGCATTATTGCCCCATCTTACAGATGAGGAAACAGAGGCTCACAGGTGCCCGGGGCAATGTCTGCAATCCCAACACCAGGGGTAGATCGTGGGTAGAGAGTGCTACGTGAGAGCAGGAGCAAAGGGTGTGAGCTGGTAGAGCAACACTGTCCAAGTCAGCTAAAATACACACCCACACACACAACACTCCACATTCTGTGTGGACACTGTCTCATGTGGGTCCCTAGACGCAGAGCCTGAGACAAGCTGCAGATGTACCTGATGCTTTGAGGGAGGCTTTTGGGAGAAGAGGGGGAGGAAGCAGGATCACGCAGGGGAAGGAGCTCAGTGAGGATATATATGGGCTTGGGGAAAGTCTAGAAAGATCCCGGGGTGGGGGGGCAGAGCTCTGGGGCACCAGGCACACCCTTGAGGCAAGGGGCTGGCCTTTTGCACCCCTTTTCGGACAGTCATTGGCTGGGGCTCCCCCCACCCCAGGGGTGTGGGAACTCTCACCAGGGAAGTTCCCAGCCGGAGAGCAGCTCTCTCGCGCTCGGGGACTGGGCAGCCGGAGCTCTCAGCCGCCAGCAGCCAGCGCTCACCTCAGTAAGGGGTCAGGTACCCCACCTGGCAGGGGGTAAGGGGGGTGCCATTAGCATCCACTGCAGATGCAAACACTCAGGAATACATTAGAATAGGGACCTACAGAGGGCGGGGGACGGAGGGGGGTTGGCAAAGAACGAGCAGCTTCTCAGAGTGACCATGAGAACCTGCCGGAAATAGGAATATGATGACCTCAACCTCTGAGCCTAAAGGCCCTGCTTTGTGATTCGTCAGGAGAGAAGAGGCCCACGCAGAGACTGACGCACTCCGAAGCACACCCTTAGAATCCGTTCGGAAACACCAGCAGGACGGACACCCTGCCACCTGCTGGCAGGCAGACAATGCGAAGGCCCGGAGAGGTGGTGGCTCCGGCCCAGGTTTGTCTGGGAACAAAGCATCCGAAGAATTCAGATCCCCTCTCTGTGAAGTGGGATATCTGTAGCCAGGAAACAAATGATCAGAGAGGCGAACAGAACAACAAAAGCAGTGAAGGTTTCAAAACGTCCCTCTGTGTCATCGACAGGGGGGAAGGCAGAGCGAGATGAAGCCCTGGACTTCGCTGGGCTGGAGAGCGAGGTGGGAGAGCGCAAACCCCAACTTGTCGGAACCACCGATGAAGACGTGAGGGCTGTCATACCAAAATAGATGCTGCCCAGAAGGAAGAATTCCAGCGGGAAGGACTAGCGTGTGTGTGTGTGTGTGTGTGTGTGTGTGTGTGTGTACGGAGGGTCTGTGTGTGTGTGTTGTGTCTCAGGGTGGGGCTATCTTGCCCTTTGTGCTGGGAGCTACTGCTATTGGTGGCTGAGTCTCGCCCGGTGAAGCAGAGCACTCCACAAGCCTGGGACCACATGTGTGAGTGCACATGCACGCACACATGCACATGTACACACGCACACGCATGTGCACATAAGCACACGCACGCGTACACATGCACACATGTGCGCACACACATGCACACACGTGTGTGCACACACAGGTGCACAGTCACACATACACACATGCACATACGTGCATACACGTGTGCACACACGCAGGTGCACAGGCACACGTGCACACACATGTGCACACACACACATACACACAGATGCACAGGTGCACACACGAATGCTCAGCTCCTCTTTTCTAAGTAAGCTAGTCTCTCCTGCCCAGCAGAAGTGTTTGGGGGACCCCAGGTCTCACAGAGACCTCCAGCTTCTGCCCACAGCTGTTCACGCCCCCAGGGCTTAGCCCAGGCCCAAACCTTCCAAATCACACCAGACAGGCTTCCTCACCTCCTCCCAACCTTCAACCCATCACGCAGACTCTTTTCCATCCTTTGTGAGCCCGACCTCACAACCCCCACATGCAGATTAGCTTCTGCAGGCCTGCCCTGGTGGCCTCGCCCTCTCAGGCCCCATCGACCCACTCAGCTGAGGTCCGCGTCTCAGGGTGCGGTCCCTCGGTCGGCAGCAGCCACAGCAACAGCAGCGGTACCTGGGAGCTTCACAGAAATGCTGATTCTCAGGCTCCACCCCAGACTTACTGAATCAGTCTCTGGGGTTAAACCCAGGAAACTAAGCAACTCTGCGGGTGCCCCTATGCCTGCCACAGCTTGAGGATCGCTGCCCGGGGCCATGCCTCACCCAGTGCTGGCCAGAGCCACGCGGAGGACAGTCTGCGCCCTCTCGGAGTCCTGATGGGCTGTCTGGGGACCGCTTCCCTGGATGCCAGCCTGAGACGGGATTGGGTCACTACTCTCAAGGGCAGGGAGGAGGGCAGCAGGACAAGGTCAGAGAAGCAAACAGGGGCGTGGCCTCTGACCCCACGGAGGGGGGTGGGGGGGCAGGAATAGCACCACAGAGCCAGTCTCATTCGAGGCAAGGGAGTGCAGCATTGCTCCCCACATCAGTCACTGCAGCTGGGAAGTGTCCTCCCTCCAGGGATGGTGCACCGCCCCCGGGGTGAGAGCCACAGATGCTGTTCCGGGGAGGACAGTTTTCAGAGAGCAGAGTGGCTCTGAGCCTTCAGCAGCCCGGACTCAGAGCACCTGGGGGAACCAGCGCCCTGAAGGGGATCGGGGTGGGGGTCATTCTCTATTTTGCCTCCTCTAGATCCCTGAAATGTCGCAGCCTTCAGAGTATCCGACCCTGGGAGCAAGGAGAGGGAAATGGGGCAGGAGGGAGAGGCCGGATCGCGTTCCTTTCCCAGGGCTGTTGGATCAAAGCAGCACAAACTGGTGTTTCTGTTGAAACAACAGAAACCTACTCTCTCACCGTCTGGAGACCAGAAGTCCGAATCAAGGGGTCGGCAGGGCCATGCTGCCTCCAACATCTCTAGGGGAGCATCCTGTCTGCCTCTCCCTACTGTCTGGCGGCCCCAGCAACACTTGGCGCCCCTGGGCTGGTGGGCACACCACTCCTGTCTCTGCTTCGGTCACTGCAGGGCCTTGTCCCTGTCGTGTCTCCAAGTGTCTCTCCCTGTCCCGTAGGGTTACCGGTCATTGAATTTAGGGGCCACTCTAAGCAGCTGTCATCTCATCTCGATCCTTAACTACGTGCATCTGCAAGGACTCAATTTCCACATAAGGCCACCTTCACAGGTGCCAGGAGCCAGGACTTCCGCATAACTTCTGGGGGCCACAGTTGAACCCACAATCCACTGAGGATGACTTGGAGTGCCCCCAAGGCCACCACTCACCAAGCCGACTCCACAGGGAACTCAGTAACGATTCCTTGAACAGCAAGCTGCTAGTGGAAAATATGAGGGCCACCTTCCAGAAGCTGAAAGAGCAGTGACCACCCGGAGACCAGTTGGCCTAAAGGAAAAGAACACTCTCACAGCCTGAAAAGTTCCTTCTGCGGCTTGTGCTTCTCAGTACACTGCGTGGCATTTGGCCCTGGCCAAGGAGTCAAAGTGCCAGCAAAAGTGGCAGCCAATGACTGTCCCATACCCCAGGGAGGCAGACAGGACCCTTTCGTGGTAGAGAACAGCCATGGTGCTCACTGAACCAGATTAGGATGTGAAATAGTCCCTGAGCGCCTTTCCTTCCCTGTAACTCTGCTCTCTGGTTTTGCTTTTTTGCCCTGTAGTCCTTCCTCCACCAGAAACACACTGCGAGCTCCCAGGGAAGAGCTGGTCCCAAAGAGGCATCCAGAACAAGTCATGGGACTCTCCACCTGGGAGCTCTAGGCTGAACATCTGGGAATCAAGAACAGAGGCTGGTCCTGGAAATGATAGTTTTCTGCTGTAAGAGCCAGACAGGTGAGAGAGGAGAGGGTTTTCATTATTATTCAAGTAACATCAAGAGCCAGGCTGGGGGTATCCAGAGCAAAGGGCTTGACCCACAGCTCACAGGGAGGACAAAGAGCCCATCCTGAGCAGGGCGCAGAGCTCACAGAAAGGAGAGCAAGCCAAGGAGGGGAGTGTGAGGCTCCGTACCGGCTCTTGAGAGCAAACTACCCGTTGCCCCGCAATGGGTTTGCAGCCCGACTACAGAGCGGGCTCACCTGAGAATGGGAGAAGCTACTCCCCACATGTTCTTTACCACATGCGTGGTTCTCGTAGCCTGGAAATGGGGGCAGAGCTGGCTTAAAAACGTGAAATGCTGAGCTATCCCCATCCCCTGGTCTCCCTCACGCCTGCAGGATGTGGAGGAGTCAAGGGTCCTCGAGGGCTGCAGTGAGATGTCGTGAGGAGCTGAGTCGAGAGCTGGCATGCATGCAGGGAGGCGACTGTGCCATGGGATCAGGGACCTGTGGGCCGCCCAAGCTGGGGACTGGACAGACGGCGTGACCGAGTTTCTAGAAGCCGAGCTGAGAGCTGGGTGTGGACACAGCCAGCAGCAGTGGTTGCCCAGCTCAGCTGGGTCAGTCACAGAGGTCTGTGCCAGGTCAGAGGTCACTCCCAGACCAGACACTTCGCCTCCTGAACATCGTGGCTAGAACGCAGACGACTGCCAAGGGAAAAAGATAGGGGTGAAGGCATTCGGAATCCTGAATTGACTAGGTATGCCCTCCAAAAGATACCAAGTTTTAAACCAGGACTGACAGAATTGCCCGGCATCAGCAAGATTAAGTTCTCTGTCATTAGCAGAAATGAGGGTTTGTGAGCTAAATTAAGCTCAATTATAACACAATAAAGAAAGTTATATTTCTGCACACCGGAGTTTTATGGTTGTGAAATTTGTACCCACCGTATGAGAACTGGAATTGCAATTCAAGGCAATATATGATATATGCCATATTGATTGTAGAAGCAAAGTGTTTTATGATTCCAAAGAAAGGAGAAAGCATGCCTAGTGGAGTTTTAGAAGCTGTTTGTAGCTCAGCCCCTCCCAGTTTGTAGATCGCCTGACACCTAAAACCCACCTTCCAATAACTGTATTAGTTATGATACTCTCGCTGCAAGTGACGAAAACTTTAACTCAAACCCGCTGAAGAAAAGGAAAAGGAATTCATTTGCTCACAAAACTGAAGAATCCAGAGGGAGCTCTTACTTCAGGTATGGTTTGATCCAGGTTCAAATGATTTCCCTGAAATGGAGCTTCTGTCTCTGGATTTCTCAGCTCTGCTTTCCTGATGTTCAGTCCTCACTCGGGACCCATGGGCTCACATATGGCTGCCACAATTCCAGCGCCATCATCTTGTCACCTATGCGCCAACAAGAAAAGGAAGTATCCTTCCCTGATGACAACAAAAGTCTGGGAATTGAATCTCCTTAGCTGTGATGGGCAGAATTTGTGTCTTGTGACCATTAGGAAGCCAGCTATTCTGATCACAAGGATGGAAGGTGCCTATCAGCTTACACATGGAGTCGTTATGGAAACCTGACCCAAAATAGAGCATTGGAAAATGGTGGTTGCATGGGACAAAGAGAGGATGCTGGAGGCCAAAACAACAAACGTCCAGGATTCTGTCTCAGATTATGGCATACCGTTTGATCACCTTTCCTGCCAATGTGGACAGACTGTCCTGAGGCTGGGAAACATTCCATTTGTCAAGGGTCCTCACAGAGTATGAGCTTGATGAGCTCCTTGGATTAATTAATGTCAGTGGCTGCAAGTAATACAAACCAATGTCTACCTGTCCATTTGGGCTGCTATAACACAATATACCATAGACCACCTGGCTTAGAAACAACAAACTTATTTCTCACAGTTCTGGAAACTAGGCGTCTGAGATCACGGTGCCAGTAGCATGGTTTTTAGTGAGGTCTCCCTCTGTCCTCAGTCTGCACAAGGTGCCTGCCCACTGTGTTCTCAGTAGCCTTTTCTCTGTGCGTGCAGGCACAGACAAAGACATCTCTGCTATCTCTGCCTTTCCTTACAAGGATGTCAGTCCTATCAGATTAGTCCCCACCCTTATGACTCAGTTTAATTACCTCCATAAAGGCCCTATGTCCAAATATAGACACACTGAGGGTTAAGACTTCAATATATGAATGGGGGGGGGATAATTCAATCCATAATGTCATTCTAGTGACACACATAGATCAAGTATCTCTCGGTGAAAATCTAAACTCCAACGAAAAAATAATTTTCTTGGCTCAGCTTAGGTCATGTTTCTAAACGTGGTCTATCCAACTGTTGCCAGAGGGTTCTGTAATACCATCATGGGTATGGGCATTTCCACCAGAAGGGGCACCATGGAAGCCAGGCAAACGTAGTCCATATGCAATTTATCCCAGTATGTCAATGCTTAGTTGCCTTCCCTGGCCTTTCCGGAGGTAAAGAGTAATTCTACTTGGTTTATGTTCTCAGTGTGTCCATGAGCCTTGCTGCACCTAGAACTGAGAATATAATATATATCATAGGGGGTCGTGTCAGGACATGTCTCTTTGACAGCACCTCCACTACCAGAGAATATGGTTGTTTTTCTTTGCAAGGTTGCCGTGTTTCACTCTGAATCATCAGCATGCTGTCCACTAGTGTCCTTGGTTTTCTTGGCCTCCTTCTTCATGGGGACGCTTCGCAGCATGTGATGGGATCCCCATCATGTACAACTAAATACTACTGATGGAAAGGCAGCTTATGTCAGCCTCAGGGACTGTGGAGGAGCTGCAGACAGTCTTTCTCCAGTCTGACCCATCCTGTACCTTTACAGCAAGCAGAGTATACTTTCAATTGTCAAACTCCAAACACGCTCAACCACGAATAAACCTGTAAACCCTGCAAGAGAAGTCTTTAGAGGTTAATAGGGTTTGTTTTTTATCTGTGTTATGGACCGAATGTTCATGTACCCCAAATTCATATGGTGAACGCTAATCCCCCAATGGGATGGTATTTGGAGGTGGAGACTTTAGGAGGTAATGACGTTTAGATGAAGTCGTGAGGATGGCGCTCCCATAATGGCATTGGGAGTCCTTATAAGAAGAGAAAGAGACCAGTCTTCTCTTTGCCATGTGAGGACGCGTCCAGAAGGTGGCAGTCTACAAGCCAGGAGGAGGGCTCGCACTGCCATGCTGGCGGCCAGATCTTGAACCCCCAGCCTCCAGAACGGTGAGAAATAAATGTCTGTTGTTCAAGCCCCCCCCCGCCCCCCCATGGTATTTTGTTACAGCAGCCTGAGCAGACTGAGATACCTTGGCCTAAAAAGTTGGGAGAAGAGTCATCCAAGGAATGAAGATAAACAAGCGAGCCTTTTCCTCAATATGAATATTTGCCAGGTCCCCTGGGGATATAAATCTATTCATACATACTTGGGAAAGTTTTCTCAGACACAGCTCGTATTCAAAGGTTATTTACATCATCAAAATGTATTCAGATTTCCAAATCGGTGAGGACTGCAGCGAGACTAATATAAACAGGGGACAGGTGCAGGACGCTGAGCGATAACCAGAGGCAAGTGCCTGCGCGCGTGAGTGACGAGTGCAGGCGGTGTGAAAGGAAACCCACGGCACAGACTGGATCCCATCGTGTGTCAGTTTTGTTGCCTCTAACCTTAATGATACAGGTGTCCTGAAGAAGTCTGGCCCGTCATTGCGGAGCTAAACACACGCTAGCCCAGAAGCGCAGACGCAGGCCCCACAGCAGCCTCACACCAACGAGCCAACACATCAGTGGCAGCACATGTGAGCTACACGTGGCTGTCACTTCACACACCCCTGCCAAACCTTCCAGGAGAATCTCTCTTGTGGTTCACCCTGACCAGAAACGTACAGGAGAGGACTTCTGACACGTGGCAGATGACCTCACCATGGTGCGTAATAAACCCCCTAAGCCTTACTCCTGTAAAACAACCATTTGTTACGTTTTTAGTGGCTCAGAAATTCAGATGAGGCACAGTGGCTATGACTCATCTCTGCTCTGGGATGTCTGGGGTCTCAAAGGCTGAGGGGCTGGAGCAATGCAAAGCCCTGTTCACGTAAATGTCTGGTGTGGTGCCGGCTGGAGGCTGAGCGCCCCGCTCCTTTCTTCTCCTGCGTGGGCCTTGCTCACAGAATGGTGACTGACTTCCACGGGCAAACATCTGAAACAGTGCCAGGTGGAAGCCACAACCTTTTTATGACCGAGCCTCAGAAGTCATATAGCATCACTTCCACCATATTCTCTTGGCTGGAGCAGTCCCGAGCCAAGCTTCTCCCAGGCTCACCAGGAAGAAACTCAGGTGCCACCTCCCAGGGGGATGACAGACGATTGCAGTGTAATAACAGGCTGCGGGGTGGCATATACGCATACATACAGCTGTTGAAAAACACAACCACCACAAGGTCATTGGCCAGTTGTGACTGTGATTATCCCACATTATAAGGAAAGCCATCCCACTGCCATTTTGATGAATTTTAACATCAATTTCATTCTGACAATGTAGGATAAAAAACAGAATCAACTCTTACTGAGGGCTCACCGTACTCCAGAACGTTCTAGCACAGAAACTCTCCAAAACTTTCAGAGGCCACAAGAGGTCAAAAACTAAAGATTATACTTTGCAGATTCATCAAGACACTTTTTATTGTCAGTGTCAAATACCCAACTCAAAATGGCTTCAAACGCAAAAGAGACATTATAGGCTCATATAACTAGAAAATCAAAGGAATACTTTTGAGTAGAGCTTGATCCAGGGAATAAGAATTGCGCTTAACTCTATAATTTTCAGTGATGCTTCCATCCCAAAACATCCCATCCCAGTCTGCACTCACGTTAGGACTTACAATGCCTGATAAAAGGAGCGTTTTTCCTTATCATGATGGCAAGTTCCCTGGGAACGCTCAGACTAGTCTAGTGCGGGTTATATGCTCATCACTGACCTAAACTCGGGACCAGAGAAATGAAGAACTCTTATTGGAGTTCCCTGGGGCTAGCTGGAGCTCACAGCTTCAGCCACCTGACGGGGACAGAGCAGAGATTATCCTGTGGTTCAGGAATGCTTCCCAGATGAGGAGATGGGGAGCAGACCAAAAAGATCCCAAAGCAGAAAGGTGTAATCATTGCTAATATTGCACTGGTCAATAGCTAATCACTTGTGTTCTCTAATTAAATTTTCATGTGGATATCTACAGGATTCACTTTAAAATAAAAGAGCCAATCAATTTAACTCCAAAAAGAACTCAAGGGAAAGGCTCCTTAAGTAAATATATGGAACACTATTTAGTTCTCCGAAGGAAATTTTACACTACATTAGTAGGAAGCTAGTCAAAGAGGAAAATTACAGCCCACACCTTCATGCATTTCAACTCAAGAACTTGGCCCGGGTGTCAGTTTCCCAGGACTGCAGTAACAGGGTACCACAGGCTGGGCAGCTGAAACAGCAGGCATTTACTATCTTCTAGTTCTGGGGGCCAAAGTCTGAGATCAAGGTGTTGGTAAGGCTGGTTCCTTCAAGGGCTGGGGGAGAGCATTGGTTCCATGCACCTCTCTTGAGTCTCTGGAGGTTTGCTGACAATCTTTTATGTTCCTTGGCTTGTAGACACATCTCCCTGATCTCTGCCTCCATACACACTCATGGCATTCGCCCCGTGTGTATCTCTGTGTCCTAATTTCCTCTTTCTCTAAGGAGAGCCGTTACATTTCATTAGGGTTCACCCTGATGACCTTATTTTCACTTGATATCCTTCTGAAAAACCCTATTTTCTAAAAAAAGATCACATTCTGAGGTACTGGGGCTTAGTACTTCAATATATGATGTTGGAGGGACTCAATTCAACCCATAAAAACCTGATTCTATATCAGGTATTTTAAGAACACTCAAAATCCAGTTGGTACTCCCCAAAATTCATGTCTTTTGGTAACATCTTAGCAAAAACCATTATTCCCTTTTGGAACACTTCTGCTATTGATGGGGTTTTGGAATACGGGCGAAGTTCAGTGGGGTGAGGTCTGGAGCCTACAACCAAGAAAGAATTCTTGAGACATCTTTGGTGCAAAATGGTGGTTTATTAAAACACTGGGACAGGACCCGTGGGCAGAAAGACCTGCCGCCCCACGGTTGTGAGGGGTAGCTGATTATATAGATGGCATTGGGGAAGGTAAGAAAAAGGGAGGTTTTCAAAAGGATTTTCACATTAAAGAGGACTCACAGGATACCGGAGGCCTTGCCATTGTCAAGTTAAGGTGGTTTTTCCCTCTAGCAAGACATTGACATGAAAATAGTTGGGAGCTCGCTGGAGGAACATTACTCTCAATGGTCTGCAGGTTATAAGGACAAGTAATTGTAACTACATTTCCTTCCGGAAGCTAGGTTATTGATAAAAATGCTTTGTTCTTGTAGATTGCTTAGACTTTTACAAACTGAGGGAGACTCATGCCTTGCAGGATTGCGATCTCTATAAGTTAACTATTCGTTTTTGCTTTCCTTAGCTTTAGGGCACCCAGGAGTGCCTGAGGAATGTCGCATATATCCCATGGGGGGGAGGAGGGGTGCTGGGGTGTCAGCTTCTGCTTTGTCTTCGCCTTGCCTTCTGTTCCCTCATCACTATGGTTCAGCCTTTCCGTGAAAGCAAAACGAACACTTCTAGTACTACCACAAGATGACTATTGACTATTTCTTGGTCATCTGGATATTCTTGTATAAAATGTTGCATAATATTTTCCTCTCTCCACGAAATTTAGGAGATGACCAAACACAGTTCCAAACCTGAGACTAAAGAAGTAAACATTACCTCAATCAGAGACAAGCAAATATTAATCATTATTATAAAAAGTAATTTAAAAAAAAATCCTGTCATTAGCAGCACTATTGTCAGGCTACTTAATCAAATATCATCAAATACTTGGAGGAAAATCTGGAATGTTGGAAAACTTTATCCACACAAAAAATTTTGAAGCACTAATTGACTTGGAGGAAATAAAAATGAAGCAAAATTTACACATTATTTTTTAAAGATTTTTAAAGTTACACTTTTCTGATGTCAGCAAAAATAGAGATTTCTTTCATAAATGGGAAAAGAAAGCCATAATCTGTTGCTAGCTCACCGATATAATTGAATCTTTACTGGTGTACAGTGTTGAAAATGGAGGTTGAAGTCCCATTTGTTAACTGTTAAATTCTGGACCTATGTACGGCTTCTTTATTAAACTGTTAAATCTCTTCGCTAGGGATTGCATCCGTGAATTATTGATTAGCCCTAAATTAAGCTGGACTTTTTGGGGAAAAATCCAGTGTTCTAATCCATAGAGGCTCAAACTATAACTTTCTGTCTTAATTTTCCCAGTCATACCAGGGACATGTTCCAATTTGCCTTAGTAAGAGAGTGAGTTCCAATTTTCAAGCTATTAAAAAACCAGTCTCTCTTCCCATCGAAGTAGCAAATGCTTTCCAAGTAAAAACAAAGACTAACTACAGTATTTACACACCACTAAAAAAATATAGAATGCTAGATTGTTTGAAATTCAAAACGTTTTTCTCTAAAAGAAGAAGAAGAAGAGGAGGAGGAGGAGGAAGAAGGAGGAGGAGAGGGAGGAGGAGGAGGAGGAAAGGAAACAAACCATAAGAGACTTTTAACTCTAGAGAACAGACTGAGAGTTGCTGGCGGGAGGTGGGTGGGGGATGGGCTAGATGGGGGATGGGCATTCAGGAGGGCACTTGTGATGAGCACTCGGTGTTTATGTACATGATGAATCATTGAATTCTACTCTGGAAACCAATATTGCGCTGTATGTTAACTAAGTAAAATTTAAATTAAAAAATATATATATGTGTTTTTCTCTATGGTCTTTTTATTAGTCAAATAGGGATAGAGAAAAAAGACAAGATGTGTCCAATTTTATCGTTAATTTTCTTGGGTGTGATAACCGTGTTGTGGTTATATAAGATATTGCCCTTATTTTAAGAAGGTGCTTGCTGCAGCACTTGGGGATGGAAAGTCAAGATATTAGCAACTTATTGCAAATGAGTCAGCAAAACCATATGTACACATATACACACGGCAGTTGCATATACACGTACAGAGTATCAGCAATTGTTGAACTTAGAATTTACATCTTATTGTACTATTCTTCCCAATTCTCTGTGTATTTGACAATTTTTTATAATAAAATGTTGCAAAGGAAAGGGAATGGCAAAGATGGGGAAAGTTTTCTTCCTCTGGTAGATTTGTCACTTAACACTTTTCCTTTCCCTACCACATCCACGCTTCAACTCACTGCTCCCCCCCATCCACCACCCCAAAAGAACACAGTATGGCTCAAAATAAAATACTGTCGAAGAGTGAAAACGTTTACATTTACAAATTATTGTCTTTTTAAAGAAGTGTTTTGAGGGTAAGATGCTTAGGATAGTACCTGGCACAAATTAAGTACTTAATACACTCTTGCTGTTGTGATGGTTATTATCTAAAAATACAGTGCCTACTGATTGCCTGGTGCTGGCAGTTAAGTACCGCAAGTGCCATTCTGCTAGGAAGTGACAGGCATCAGTAGGAAGAAAAGGTCCCTACTGGCTCTGGTGGATAGGGGAGGTGAGACAGGCGGGACTGGGATTTCCATGCGCAGGGAGGTTAGAATTCAGAGATGTGGAAGGCAGGCACACGTTCACATGCACACACACACACAGGCACACAATCAGTAAGAAAGAAGGAAAAAAGGAAAGACAAGAAAACTTTTTTTCTTTTAAAGATTTTATTTATTTATTTGAGAGAGAGACAGAGACAGAGAGAGCAAGAGCACGGGGGAGGGAGAAGCAGACTCCCCACTGAGCAGGGAGCCTGACATGGGACTCAATCCCAGGACCCTGGGATCATGACCTGAGCCAAAGGCAGACACTTAACTGCCTGAGCCACCCAGGTGCCCAAGACAAGGACATTTTCTATTAAAATGTGTCTTTAATTGGCCCTACCCCGACCGTAACCTAAAGAGGCTATGGTAAATCACACTTGCGATGGTTAAGCGAGGATACGTCGAACCAGAGAAACTACTCACTGCAAATGTTTGTTAACTTATGTCATCACTAATATCTACCTTTCTTTACATATGGAACTTCAAGATTTCTTTGCAAAACTTTAAGAAGTTAAAAGTTGCTGTGTAAGCCATAGGACATCAGTAGGTTAGCATTCTATTAAACAAAGCAGGACTACATTGTTACGATTAATATGCGTGGTACGGTACAATGTAGAAAGGGAGTCTCCAACTGTTATCTCCTTTGAGCCGCCGACGTCTTACGGGACTGTCAGGCTGTGCGATCGCCTTCTATGGGGAATTAAGGGAAAGGCAGTGTGTTCTCTAAACTTCTAGACTGAACATCTGGAGAATGATTATAATCCAGTCTGGAGACGGATTCCATCTGTGAGCTCTCTTAGCTGAATAACCTTGTGTGAAACTTTCACATTTCTGAACCTCAGTGTTCTCATCCTTATTTACCATCCAGATTATTATGTTGATCAAAGAAGGTATATGAAAACACTTTATGAATTTTAATGCACTATAGGAGTGTTATTGCTATTGTTCTAAATGACTGATCTAAATGACCGAGTTCTAAAGAACTTACAGAGCAAAACTTAATAAAGAGCAATTAAGAATTTCACTCTCCAACTCAGCGTATAATACAGGCCACCAGTTTACTGAGTCCTAACTACAGACTAGGTGCTGTGCCAGAAAAGTTCTATAAGGGATGCCTGGTGGCTCAGTCGATTAAGCTTTCGACTCTTGATTTTGGCTCAGGTCATGATCTCGGGGTCTCAAGATCAAGCCCGGAGTCGGGCCCCCAGCTCAGCAGGGAGTCTGCTTGAGATTCTCTCTCTCCTTCTGCCTCTTCCCCTTCCCCTGCTTTCTCTCTCGCTCTCTCTCTCAAATAAGTAAATCTTAAAAAAAAAAAAAAAAAAGAAGAAGAAGAAGAAGAACATGAAAAGTTCTATGAGGTCGGTGTTATGATCATTCCCATTTTTCAAATAAACAGGATAAAGAGGTCTATAAATGCTCTACCCAGAACCATGCATCCCAGAGATAGGGAGCCAGGCTCTGAGCTTCAATGTTTGGGGGTCCAGTTCCCTGCTGTGCCTCCTTTAAAGTTAGCATTCCCAGGTTATGAACATAGATTTATAATAATATGATTAATCTTACTAAGTTTACATCTCACAGAGTTACCTCTCCAACCACCCCAGACGTGCGGGCAACAAATACTCATTGTTGTACACCACTGTGGCTGTGTGGCTAGTTGTTACACAGCATTATGGTGGCAAGAGATGACTGCTGTACCAGGACATCGCAAGGTGCAGCCAAAGGGGAGAGTCCCTGCCTGGTTCATCTAGAGTATCCCCAACACAGCCTTCTCTGACCTGAGCACACTGGCTAATTCATACCCCCCCCCCACCATTGCATTTATACCCACTCTCCAGGTTCTGTTTTCTTTTTCTTTTTCTTTTTTATGTAGGCTCCATGCCCAGCATGGCGCCTAACAGGAGGCTCGAACTCCTGACCCTGAGATCAAGACCTGAACTGAGATCAAGAGTCGGACACTTAACCGACTGAGCCACTCAAGGGCCCCCCCCACTCTCTAGGTTCTTGATCTAAAAATCACTCTATCTGGAAATACCTTCCTGCATGACCCCCCTCCCCCGCCTCCTGGAGCAACTTTAATGCCTCTCTCCTGTGCTCCCGGAGCACCAGATTCTTTTCAGAATCAGCGCTTCTCCCAACTCACTGTGTAGCAGATGGAGAAAGCTTTATTCTCAGGAGGTGGCAGAAGAATTGAGCGCCTGGCTTCCTCAAGAAAAAAGAACTCTGCTAAGCCAAGGGGCTGGGGAATAAAGAAGGGCGAGAAACAGAAGGAGGCATTGGTATTTGGTGAGAAAATGTTGGGAATGGCCGCAGTCTCTGTTTGCCACTCTGCGGAGGAAGCATTTAGAAAAGAAACTGGTGGCAGGAGAGGAGAGGACATTCCATGATCACTAATAACTATCCCAAACAGAGCCCTTCACAGTTTACACGGTGGCTTCCGTGCACTAATTGCTCAATGAATATTTAAACATGGTAGGGCTACCTTATTACCTATGTCTTTCTTGATTAATTAGGGGAAAGTTCTACATGCTGATAAGTGTGCTGTGCTTACACACTAACTGGATTTATGACTCTAGGCCAGTGCCACATCTAAATCAGATAATTTGAAATGACACAATGTAAGATTATTTATAAAAGAAATTGTCAACTATATCAAAGTACCGCCAACTCAGACCCACTAACAAAGTTTATTATTGTAAAGGACATTTCCTGAGATACCTTGCTTTTATTTCTGGATAAGATCTGTTTGCAATTACCTTACAAGTTATGTATTGAAATGTAGTTTCTAGAGTATCTGATGACTAGATCTTGAGTCTGAAATGTACTTCTCATATTGAAATATTAATTGACATGACTTGTGAAGAAAAGGCTTGCTCAATAAAAGAGATGTGGGTGGAGTTCCAGCCTGAATGATTGCAAAGTTTAAACTGATGAAGTCTACATAAATGAGGTATGTTTGCCATCAGAGATTTTAACTCTCCAGAAATTATGATTTAAATTATTAACATAAAATATATGAATGGAAAATTATATTCTTTATATATTTTTAGTTATGCTAGTAAAGGAATGTCAGGGATCCAAGACTTGGGTCATATTTACCACAAAAAGCTGTGTACTATGTTCTTCATTAAACCTGTTCTAGAATGTTCAGGTGAGGACTATTAATAATAGGCCAAATGGGAAACCACCCAAATGCCCATCAAGTATGGAATGGATGAATACAGCTATTCTAGAATATTTGTCTAGTCTATTAGTTGGGACTATTAGTCTATTAGTCTATTACTTGGGACTCCACTACATTTTACATATAATAATAATAACATTGTAATAAAATAATGAAGCCCACACCATGGACTACTATGCAGCATTGAAAACAAGTCTTCTACAACTACATTCTACAGCACAGATGAGCCTCCCAAACATATTATTGAGCAAGCGAAGGAGCCACGAGAAATTTCATCACACGAAGTATGCGAGTAGGTAAAGCTAACGTGTGCCGGGGAAGTCAGGCAAGTGATTACCCTGTGAGGGAGTAGTTTCTGAGAGAGAACACAGGAGGGTGTCCTATGTGCCAGAAACTTTCTGTGTCTTGCTCAGAACCCCAAATACAGGGGCGCCCGGGTGGTGCAGTCATTAGGCGTCTGCCTTCTGCTCAGGGCGTAATCCCAATGTTCTGGGATCAAGCCCCACATCAGGCTCTTCCGCTGGGAGCCTGCTTCTTCCTCTCCCACTCCCCCTGCTTGTGTTCTCTCTCTCACTGGCTGTCTGTCTCTGTCAAATAAATAAATAAAATCTTAAAAAAAAAAAAAAAAGAACCCCAAATACAGCGGCATGCCCCATTGTTAACAGTTTATCCTGTGAAAAATTTCTGTATACAGAGTATACTTTGAGAAATTGGTTTTCTTTCTTTAATTGGAGTGATAAAATAAAATAATACCCAGAGAAGAGGAAGGTAGAGCTCGCCACAGAAGATGTTCATAGTCTCCTGTCATTGAAGCTTAGAATTCTGCCTGATAAAAAACAAATTCAAAATCAAAGATGGTAAACAAGTGCTAGGATAGCTGGGGGACCCCACACCCTGTAAACCCCTGATGGATGATAATGGCGACCACTCACGTGGCTTTGCCAACCATTACAGAGAGGAAAATGCACAGACAGACCTGAAGAAGCCATGTGTACGGGGCCCTGGAAACCACTTGGGATATGGTAATGCACTTGAGGTCCAGGGAGGAATTCTGCATTTGCAAATTATATGGCCCTGGGGCAAATCATAATTTCTCAATTCCTTCATTGATCCAATGAGGCTAAGAATACCCACCACATAGGTTTATTCTAAAGATCAAACGAGGGGTGTCTGGGTTGCTCAGTTGGTTGAGTGTCCAACTTTTGATTTTGGCCCAGGTCATGATCTCAGGGTCATGGAATCAGGCCCCACGTGGGGCTCCATGCTGAGCATGGAGCCTGCTTGAGATTCTCTCTCTCCCTCTGCCCCTTCCGCTCATGCACACACTCTCTCTCCCTCTCCAAAAAAACAAAAGATCAAATTAGAGAAAATGTGGGAAGATGTTGGTCAGCTTCAGGGTCCTCCACAAATGGAAGTTATCAAGTTGATCAACTTTGAGTGTTCTTTTCCAGCATCTCGTACAAACCAGCCGTGAAAGTATTGCCACTCCTGGCCACAGTGAGGCTACAGTCTGAATACAGGGGTGCGTCTTTGCACCTCAAGTCACAATTATTCATCCAGCCCAACCCGGTGCCAGAAACTGGAACCCTGGTCCATTATTCATTTGTCAAACTTTTAGCAAAAGCACAAGACCCAAGAATTCAAAACAACTCCATTTTAATTCAGAATTATCCTTCATTATCCTTCATAATCCTTCAAAAAAAAAAATAAGACATTGCCTCATTATCTAGCACTATCAGACTGGTTTTATCACTTTGTGATCAGCTACTGCTGGCACTTTTCATTTTTATGAGGCCTTCTTTCCAATGCATGTGGCACCTAAGCCTAATTTGGTCTAATTTTGGATCCACAAATATAAACTTCACATAGCATTTCACTTATCTCTGAAATAAAGTTATCACTCTAGGTTTAAATGCCTTCCTCTAACACATTATTGTTTGTTGAATTATTGATCTTACATGGAAAATTAAAATATTAGCTTTCAAGTCCTTTACATTAAAATGTCATTTGTTAATTTGCATTAAATAGCTGGCATTATGGGCCCACTGAGAATTAACTTTGCTTCTAGCTGTTACTAATTATTAACATTTTTTATCCTTGGCCTTCAAGTATTTGTTTGGATACCCTACTTTCATAGCTGTTCCAAGTCGTAAGTCATCAGGGAGGAAGCAATTAAGCCACCAGATTGCCCTAATGGCATTCATCCTTGGAGACCATTCATAGTATGAACTAGAGTTTGTGTTTTAACAACTGGTAAAGATCAATCTGTTTAAATATTAAGAATTAAAATACAAAGACTTCCCGATTTTATGTATAAAAATCCAGAGTCTTCTTGACCTTGGACTTCCGGCAATGAGGGGAGCCGGACTGAGGAGGACGTCTATTTCTCCCTCAAACACAGAGGAATCCTGGGTGGATACTACCAAATACTTTGAAGTACATTGTCAAGTGCAAACATAAGAGACATTTTCCCAGGCTGTCAGGAACTAAGCGGGAGCTTGCAGAGACATGATGCTGTGTGATGCGGATCTTGAACATGGACCCTAACGCCTGAGGTCAAGGCTCTAATGATCGTGTTGGGACAGGCAGTGGGGCCTTGGGCCCCTGGGGGCTAGAGATAATGGTAAGTACTAGCACCTTCGGAGCTCTTCTGCTCCCTCAAAATGTTATTCTGTTATCAGAAGTGGGGTAGAATTAGTTACGTATGGCTGTCTAACACATTTCCCCAAAACCTCTTAGCTTAAAAAACAACCAATATTTATTATCTCACAGTTTCTGTAGGTCGGGCATCTGGGTGTGGCTTAGCGGGGCCCTCTGACTCAGGGTCCCTCACAAAGCTGCAACGGAAGTGTCAAGTGAGGGTAGATCTGCTTCCGAGCTCACACATGCGGCCGTACGCAGGATTCAGTTCCTCATACACTGTGGGCTTGAGGGCCTCAGTTTATTGTGGGGTATTGGCCAGAGGCCTCTATTCACTCCTCATCCCTGGGTCTCCCTTGACAGCCTACTTCCAACAGAGAGGGAGGGAGGAGAGGCAAGATGGAAGCCAAAATCTTTCTATAACCAATCTCAGAAGTGGCATCTCATCATTTTTGCAGCACTCTGTTTGTTTGTTAGGCCCAGCTCAGGTTCAAGGGGTGGGAATTGCACAAGGGCTTGAGTACCCGGAGACAGAGAGGATGGGGAGCCATCTTAGAAACTGCTTATGTCGTTTGTGATCTGGACCCATATGTTCTTGCCCAGAAGTGGGGTTATTAGAGCCTAGAGTTTTGGAGGAAGATCCTTGCAGACCTAAGACCTGGAGGTCGAAGGAAGAAGTGCTACCCAGCTGATATTGGTATCTGGGTGCTGGCACCGGTGGGAGAAAAAGAAGCTAGAAACTAGAACAATTGCCATCACTGGGATGATGAACAATTGCCAAAATGATGCTTCAGAAACAGTGAGCAAACAGGAAGCCTTTTCTCTCTCTCCTTCTGCCTTCTATTCTCCCTGTGAGGCCCCTTTGGCAAAAGCTGAAAGATAGCCAGACGGCAGAGGGGACTGGAGCTTGCAGAATCCCATCCCTGGCATCAGAAACAGAGTACGGAAGCAGGAGGTTAAAGCCGAAAGCCCATACCTGAATAACCAACATAAATGGCAATAAAGAATATCTTCCTCCTGGTCTAACAACGTGGCAAGGCTTGTGGCACCTGGGTGGCTCAATCAATTAAGCATCCAACTCTTGATTTTGGCTCAGGTCATGATCTCAGGGTTGTGAGATTGAGCCTTGCATCAGGCTGAGCACAGACTCCACACTCAGCACGGAATCTTCTTGAGATTCTCTCCCTCTCCCTCTGCCCTCCCTGCCTCGAGCTTGCTGGTGTCTGTTTTAAA
Organism: Ursus maritimus; assembly: GCF_017311325.1. Lineage (NCBI taxonomy): Eukaryota > Metazoa > Chordata > Mammalia > Carnivora > Ursidae > Ursus > Ursus maritimus. The sequence goes on from NW_024423897.1 coordinate 55,028,361, forward strand.
CTAATCTCTTGGCTTGGGAGTCCTCAACCACATGAATAGTGTATGTTTGGACGTTGTGTCTGGCCACTTTATGGAAAAGATTGACTTACTCTTAGGAGGCCTATCATTTCTTTCCATTCCCCACGCAGACGCCCAGGCTGTGTTTCAAAGATGAAGGAGTGAGTAACTATGGAAAATACTGTTGAAATTTGTGGAAAGGTCAAGTAAGAGGAGTCTTGAGACCATCGGTTTACCAGATTTAGATTATTGTTGAACTTGTCCAGCAAAAGCCTGCACATACAGAAACTCTAACATAATATAATATATGATAAAATATACAGTTCGGAAGGAAAGGGATGGAAAAGACACACCAAGCTAAAAATAAGGGAAAGGAAGTTGGCATGGCAATGATAACATCAGAAAAGGAGCCCTAAAGTGGACTTCTGTCCTGAAGACATGGATCGCCCAAGAGCCCCAGGAGATGGGAATGCCCTCCATTGATAATCCAGCAAGTGGTGGTGGTGGTGACCTGGCCGGCTGACGAGCCTGCCCCTCACTCCCAGCCGGGTCTCTCTTCCTTCTCCCCTCTGTCCGCACCACTCCCCTGAATCCCCACACCGAGGCCTCATGCTATTAAATACGACAGCCATTCTTCCTTCCTTGTCTCATCTGTCCTGGAGCCAGGGTTTCACCGTCACCTTCCTCTGTCCTCCATGGGCTTTGGAGACTCCACTGTCTTCCCACTTTTCTCCCTAGCTCTCTTCAGTCAACTTCCTTGGATCTTTTCCCCCCACTGGCCTCTTCAAGGTGTTGCTCAGAGCCCTTTCCTGGAGCCCTCTGTGCTCAGGGGAAGAATTCCGCTCAAACCCAGGGCTTCGGTGAGCGCTGAACGCTGGGCTCTCCCAAACCTGGATGTCTGTCCGGGGCCTCGCCAATAAAACCCCCTTCTCGGATGTTTTAGCAAATATTCAAACTGACTACACTGTTTCTGTCCCCCAGCCTAGTTCCCACACCTTCCTCCCCAGTCCTCCGGGTCCACCCAGCCTCCAAACTGCTCTCCGTTCTGTTCTCTGTTAGGAAATGTCCTACCTTCCTCCTAGCGACACATAAAGTGAGGGACCTGGGAGTTCCCCAAACTGCTTCTTCATCCACCCACATCCAAGCCGTGGGATCGGATCCTTACCATCTCCCTAGCTATAGCTCTTACAAATAATACATAATACAAATAAACAAATAATATTAAAATAGAAAATATGAAAACCCAACAGAACGAGCATGATTAATTTAATTTTTTTAAAGATGAGGGAGAGGGGCTTTCATTAATAAATATTAAAATACATTTTAAAGCTATAATAATTGAAAAGCATGGTATGGTGCAAGAATTAAACAGATGAGTGGAGAAGGAGAGGCGAACCTGAAACAGATCCTGGAAATATACAAAGGGCTATTGATTTTTCAATAACTGGAACTAGAAGAAAATCAGTACAGAAATCCTCATACCGAAATAGGTTGCTGATGTCTTCAAGAATTAAATATGCAAGAGACATGAAACTCAAGAAAATATGGGAGAAAAATTTGCACCAAGAATCACTTTTTAATCAATGAGAAAGCAATTGAAGAAGTTTCAACAACGCAATCCACAGATCCGACGTCATAAAAATGTAAACCCAGCATATCAAGAAGTGAATAATATAATTCACAGATAAACAATAAACTGGTTGTTAATAAATAGGAGCCAAGGGCTAAATACGCCCAGCTCCATGTCAAAAAGACCCGCCCGTGGGCATCTTGCCTGGTGGGCGTGTCCTTCCCTCTGCCTATTCCCCCCCTGGCCCCGGTGGCGTTAGTGTCAAGGTCTCCAAACTAAATGCACAGGCTGCCCTGCAGAGGGCGAGCCCAGAAGAGAGATTGCCCTAATAACGCTGAGCCGGCTTCCCTTGGGCGTTATTCCATCCTTTCCTCGCTGAAATGTTGAAGCACTTTCACGCTGGCTTTTGGATCAATGTTTAAAACTTCTCAGCCTTAAGAAAAATACAATCAAGATAGCAAACGAGGATCTTCTTTCCTGAAAGCTGGCGGGATACCCTTGACCCCCTCCCTCTGCCTCGAGCCCCCTTCAGGCAGGGTCAGTGGTTCCATAAGCCCTGGGACTCCCTCCCCACGTCATCCCCACCGCCCCTGCCTCAATGCCAGTGCCCCCACCTTTGTCCCTGGCTCCGAAAGCCTTTCTCCTGCCTCTCCCCATTGCTGACAGGAGCCGGGTTAATGTGCACTCCGCACGATTACCAAGTTCATGGGCAGCATGGTGATTAAGAACATGGACTCCAGACTAGAAAGTGAGAGTTCAAATCCTGGATCTACCTCTTACCAGCTGCTACTGAACCCCCTGTGCCTCAGTTGGACCATCTGTGAAACGGAAAAAATCGTGCCTGCTTGGTGAAGTCATTGTGTGGGTTAAATGAGCAAATACTTACAAAGTGATTAGAGGGGGCCTGTCACAGAGTATGCCATCGCTACATGGGGTATGTGAGTCTATGTTAGCCATCACTGATTCTTACGGTGCAATTGCGACAACATCAACCCTCTGGTCCAGTTTAATCTCCCCAGTCTGGCACCCACGCCTTCACCATCGGCCCTCCCTTCTGACCCTAAACCCCCAAATTCCCACACGAGTACATCTTCTGCCTCAGTGAACTGCCCCCCAAGGGCCTTGTCCTTAAAGACAGGTTAGGTTCCCAAAAGCACATACTCGCTCCTAAATCCATCTGTCTCCAGGAGCGGGGGGGGGGCCAGAGCGCGCGGCTACCGGGACCACCTGCTCAAGGCCAACAGAGCAGAGGCATTCCTTTCTGACATGCGTCAACTCTGTCCATGCTATAAAAATTCAAGAGTGGAAAGCTCACACTTGGGGCGCCTGAGGCTCCCTGAGGACATCTAGCTCTTTCTCACCCTCAGACCTTCCTGGGCGCTGTGCCCTGGCCCACACTGCCGTCTCCCCTCACTCAGATAACTCACACATAGACAATGTTCCCAAGGTTTATTGTTTATATTAATGTTTATTACTTACGTTACTGTTATCCGATTCAAGCAAGGAGCACCTTTTTTAGAAATGTCCCTAATTCCTCCATTCACTCACTTACTTGCTCCCCAGTTCGTGAGATCCTGTGCGAGATCCTGGAGACAGGGGGGAAAAGAGACAACCCTCATCTTCAAAGGCTTTCACGCTGACTGGGCTGCCCCCTCCCTTCGGGGTACCGGACGCAGAATTTAAGGGTCTGTCTGCCCTACCGAGCTGTGAGTGCCTACGGGCATTGGCACAGGCCCTACCTGACTTTGCCAACATGCGTCTAGTTATCCTGGTTAACAGTTATCAGCACCAACACATGATAACCCCTCTGTTTCACGTGCACTGTTTTATGTAGCTCTCGTGACAAGCCTTGGCAATAGGTACTATTAGGAAGCCCATTTTATAGATGAGGCAACTGAGTCATAAAGAAGTTAGTTAACCTATTTGGGAAGACAGAGAATATAGATCCAGGGTTTGAATCTAAGTCTCTCCAGGGCCAAAGCTGACAGCTCATCTCGACCAGAGTGGCTCAGCCTCAGCGCTACTGGCATTTTGAGCTGGATCCTGCTTTGCTGGGGGCGGGGGGTTCTGCCCCGGGCACCGTGGGATGTTAAGAGCATCCTTGTCTTTGGACCCTCAGATGTCAGGGACCAATCGTGGCAGAAACGTCTCCAGACATTGCCGAACATCTGTTGAGGGTAGAGGGGCAAAAAAATCCCCTTGATCCGGGCCACGGCTCTGGAGTATTTTCCTATATCCCCAAACAAAAGGCTACAGCCGTCTCCTTGAATCCATGGAAAAGCCATCAGGAAACGGGCTCTGGGGTGAGGCCCGCGGCTCTGCGGTCTCCACAGGACTCTGAGTCTCTCTACACCTCCATCCGGCAGGCTTTAAAATGAAAGTGGATCAGCTATCATCTGATGATCCTAGCAACTCCAAAATCATGTGACGCTCTTCTAACCTGGAGATAACGTTGGGGGTGGAGACCTAGAAGTGGTGTGTATCTCGGAGGCACGAACTACAGCTGCCTTCTCCGCTCTGCCCCTGGTTTGATGGGCTCATCACGATGGCCCCATCACGGGAACCCCTGGAACAAAGGGTCAGTGAAGCAGCTTGTTTGTCCTCTCGTTTGTGATCCAGTGAATTGGCCAGCTACTCCATAGCACTCCATCAATTTACTCAATATACTGCAACACCCAGAGGAATAGAGAGCAATAAACAGTATTCTAGCACTCAATTATACTCGGAGAAGACAGAGGATAACTAGAGAATTCTAAAACAGGACCGTTCTCCGAATGGTGGGATATCTCATTTTTTAACAACATGAATTCTTTAAAAAAAAAAAAAAAAAAGCTTGTTTTCTAAAATACAATCTGTGTTAAATTCAACTGTTTTTCCACAGACCTTTGAGCTTCTCAGAGGATGACCACGTAGGATCCTGTTAGGCAGTGCCTAGTATTTGCACAGTGCATTTTAATGTGTGACCCTGTTTTGATATCTACATTTTATTTTCCCAACACTGAGTTGAACAGAGTTCTCTGAGCTATTATCATTCTTTGATGAAGAGCCTGAGGTCCAGAGAGTGTAAGCCAACTGCCTCGGGTCACATGATGAAACAGCGCCAAGGGGACAGCCCCCTCGGGAACCCCTACAGAGCCGTCCATCATTTGACAAAGAGAGGGGTCTTGCATACGTCCTCCATGGTGCCCAGGTCTGCACCGATTGTCGCCGGATTTCGAGAATGCTACTCAACAGAGACCTGGCTGGGTGGTGGGGAACTGGTGGATTCCAGCTGAATTTGAACAATGGGACCTGACAGAACACCTTAGAAAAAAGAAAGATGGGGAAGATAGGCAGAACACAATTGTCCAGACAAAATCAGAATTAAAAAAAAAAAAAAAAACTAGCTACCACAAATATCCCCCAATTATCAAATCTAGACCAGAATGAGAATCTTGACAACGGGAAAGTTTGCCAATAGGGCCACATTAAGCCCCCAGCAGACTTGTAGATGCAGGGTCCTGGGAAAGATTCTCAGGAAGAAGTAGCTGGGGGACAGGTGATAACGCATTACCCCCCACCCTGCCATCCCTGTGAAGGGCTCCGCCCTCTGTGCAAAGCTTTGACAGGTAATGTGGCCCCTGGTGTTCATGTTGCCTCATGGACATTGGAAACGACACATTGCAGTGAAAAGAGCACAGGATTGCAAATCAAGATTGCTGTTCCTTGAGGTACCTTGCCATTGACCAGCCTGACGACCCTCGGCAAGGCATTAACCTCTGGGGGCGCACGACCCTCACTTGTGAAATGACTGTATGGAACCAGCTGGCCTTTAAGGTCACTTTTTGCCTTAAACATCAATAAAGCAGGCCAGACGAAGAGAGAAGAACTAGATCCTTGAAGTTTAACTGAGATCCCTACCATCTCTACCTTTTCTTTTCTCCCTCTTTCTGTCCAGGCAGTGCCTTTACTTTCCCCTATTAAAACAGGATAAGATCCGATTTCATCATTTGTACCTTGGCATGATGCCTTTTATACCAACCCATGGTCTCCCATTATATTTATACAACAAGGTTTTCTGTCTACTAGTGCAGATGAATGGAGTTTCAGTTGAATCTAAGAGTGGAGATTTGATGCCCAACCAGAACATTCTTTCAGCACTTGTTAAGCCATGTCCTTGGATAACCTGGCTGGAGTCATGTCAGAAAGTCTATGTGGTTGGGTCAAAAGAGGAAATGTGGAAGATTGCTCTTTCTCCCTACCTCCCTATCCTCCCGTTCTCTTAACCCCCTTTCCTTCCCAAAGGCTTCGGAGGAGAGGACATGTGGGTGCAGTTCTGGATATGTGAAGAATCTTGTTGTCCTTGGACCCTGAGCCTGCAAAGTCCACCATTCCTGGGGTCCACCCATTTGGGAGACTCTGCGCTTTTCCACACACACAGGAGCCAGACGTGTATAGAACGTTCTCCTGTCGACAAGTAAATTTGCTGCAAGGTAAATCTAATGCACTACACCCATATTTGGGCTCCATGATACTTAGGAATAAGCAGTAAGAAATCCACTAGTTTAGCTGTATTCGTTTTGGGTAGTCTGGAGCCCCTCATTTTGCTGGCACTCTGGTTTCTCAGTGGACAGGCACTCTCACACCCCCGAACACACTCAGGGGATTTACCTCCGTGCAGCAGGTGTTTCCTTCTCCTGCAAATCTGCTCCGTGAAATGATCCAGGTCCTGCCTGCAAGTCTCACCCTTCACCTGCCCAGATCTTCAGAACACTGCCCTCACATCCTCTCTGGCCATCCACTCGCCTGGAGGGTCCCTCATCACCACCTGAGCTGGAGGCTCCCCCGAGAGCAGTGAGTGCGGGCTTTGATTACTGGATGAAGCAGAAGAAAACAGTAAAGCTCAAGAGAGAGAAGGGAAGACCCCACACATTCAGAGACACGCAGTGTTTCATTTTCGACGATCCCTCCAAAGCCACTCCACTTCTCAGTTTATGTCTCTCATTGTTCTTCTGAATACAGTGGTTAAAAGTAAACTGAGGAAATCTCTGAAGCAGAAACACATGAATAGGTAACAAGAGCATGAAACTGAGACCCCACCCTACCAGCGTCTGAGGATTCCTGTGAACAATGTCCCTAACCGGGATTCCTTTTAGACACAGGGGCTCAGCCGCGCCGAGACGTTCAAAGCCCCTCCCGTTGTGCATGTTTCCAATGTCCTTCTGCACAAGTAAGAAAGAAGAGGGACACAGTTTGCAGCCCAGATCAAGGCAGGTTGCTCTGCAGGAAACCCAGAAAGTCAGAGAAGAAAAAGAGAAGGAAGCTGAAATTTCCAGAGGAGGTGTTCCTCACCAAAGTCAAGCAACTGGGTGTAGATTCCCTTGTTGGGCCTCGTTAAGAGAAGCGCGGTGATAAATATGCCCGCGGACGCTGCAGGTTGGGCGCACAGAAATCTTACCAACGAACAGCAAGCAAGACTTCCTCTGAACATTGGTTTCCTCCTCCTGCTAGAAATAGACTGTCCAGAGTACCTACACTTACAGCAGGAGGGAAGGGAAAGAGAGTGGAGGAGAATGCGAATATTCAAGGACCACGGCCCCCCACCGGGACGCCATAAAATACAGCAAAAATATTGAGTCGGTGTATTGATCACGTAGCGGAGCAGCCCACGTGCAATTTCCCAAAGAAGAGGTAGTTATGGTTACTGCTCTCTGGAAAGCAGGAGTGGAGGGGAAGTGTCACTTCAGATAACCGCAATGTAAGGAAAACAACAGTTTAATAAACTGGCAGCGGTCCCTCGCAGTTTAAAAACAGATGGGCTTCACTACCCGCGAAGGAAGAATTTTTAGCCGCGCTGCAATTTGGAGAGTCTGTCATCGCCTTTACTGAATCGTTAAAACTCTGAGAAGCTTCAAGAATGATAGAATTTCGCTCCAGAAACTTGGGTGCTGTATATCTCATGTGGCCAGCAGTAGAAAACCTTCATCACTTTCAAATCATGATGCAGAGAACAGACGTTTATGTATTTGCAAACTTTGAACAGGATTTCGGCTCAAGTATTTTTAGACTCTTTTTCATGTTTTTTGTGATCCAGTATCTAGGATGCTAACAAGCTGGCTAACATTCCAGGGTTAGAGCCATGAATCATACATGTGTGTGCATGTGCGTATGTGTGTATTTCCAATGCAAAATGTAGATTTCCTTCCTGCCGCAGAGAGGGTGAGCAGCTCGTCCCAGTATGTCCAGAACTTTCCTAGTTTTAGCACTGGAAAGTTCCAGTTTCCTGGGATATTTCTCAATCCTAGGCAAACCAGGACGGGTAGTTACCCTAGCTGCAGGAGCCTTAGAGTCAACCCTTCCAGAAGCTACGATAAGTGATAGTAGAGTCTTTTTCCTATTCTTTTTCCAACTTTGTTGAGATACAATTGACATAAGCATTGATTTGATACATTTATACATGGCAACGTGATTACCACCACAGCGTTAGCTAACACCTCTGTCCTGTCATATAATTGCCAGTTCTTTTTTTGTGGTCAGAACATCTAAGATCTACTCTCCAAGCAACTTCCAAATATATAAATACAGTGTTCCTATCTATAGTCACAATGCTGTGCATTAGATCTTCAGAACTTACTCATCTTCTAGCTGAAAGTTTGTACTTTTTGGCCAACATCTCCTCATTTCCCCCACCCCTGGTAGCCACCATTTCTACTCTGTTTCTATAAGTTTGGCTTTTTAAAATGTAAGTAGTGGTACACAACAATCATCTTTCTCTGGCTTATTTCACTTAGTATAATGCCCTCTAGGACCATCCACATTGCCCTCAAAAAATAGAATGACCATACGACCCAGCAATCCCACTGCTAGGTATACCCCAAAGGAAGTGAAGACGGGATCTTGAAGAGGTGTCTATACCTCCATGTCTATCACAGCATCATTCACAATAGAGCCTTTTTTATTGATAGAAGTCTCTGGCACCGTAAGGAAGCCATGGAAACCCATTTATCCCTGATCTTGACATAAGAACCTTGCTTACTTCCCATTTGGACCTGGAAACCAAACCATTGAAGACAGAATGCATAGTCCGTAAACCAGTCCCACAAACAAACTTGGAATTAACAAGCCTTCGAAGTGTTCTTTCATCACAGACCCTGTAGGATGTTTAAGAGGAGTGACCATAACATTTTTTTTAAGGTGGAAGCAGCCCTGGCTAGGTCAGGAGACCCAGGTTCTTGTCTGATGCTGCTCTGATGGGGCTGCATAACCTTGAGAAAGGAGCTTCACCTATGTGATTGACTAGCCAACTGGTTGACCAGCCAGCTGGTAGTTTGGGCTGGGGTTCTTTTCCCAAGGGTCCAACACTCTGTATTATCTCCTCCCAGCTGCATGCTGTTAACCCCACTCCTCTCTGATAACCTTCACAAGCTTGTGTGTCTTGGGGCAACATGAGTCAATGATACAGAGCTTCAGTAGGACATTTTTCTTTAGGCTACCGATACGATAAGGTAGTGAACAATGGTTTTCTAGAACATTTACTCCCTGATAGGCTTAACATCTCTCCCCAAATTCTGAAACCCTTTTAGAAATTCTACCACATGGAAGCAAGTTGCTAAATGACACTACACCTTTATGTCTAATTACTAATGAGAAGAGAACACTACAGCATCATTTAATCAAACCAATAGATAAGATGCCTTTATGGAATAGAAGAAACTATGCTACAGATATGACCCGTCTCCTTTAAGTGGAGAGATCGCACGTATTTTTATCAAACTGTTGTGCCCGTCCTCCCATTAACACGTGATTCTCGTTTTTTGGTTGTTAGTCCCATAATGGCATTTATTTAAAAAGTAAGATCTTTTCATACCCACAGAGCCATAATAAGATCATAAGACAACATTGTGTCCATTGTGGCTCATTATGAAAGTTTCAGAGCCTCACACAGCAAAGCTTTGTCCCAGGCTGAAAGGGACAAAATTCATCTCCCTCCTCTTCACCTTTTCACCCTGTAAGGCCCTGTCAACAAGCCCTATTTTTTATATGCTCACACTTTTTTTTTGTTAAAGGAGGAGTAGGTCAGTAAAAATTAATTAAAAGAGTTGCTTGAGCAGAAAAAAGAAATTTACCGAGCAATTTCCCACTTCTTGGTGAAAAGCTCATCCCAGGCCATAGTGTCTCCTGAGCAAGTGGCTTTATTTCTGATTTAACAGTAGGATATTTCTTAACTTCCCCATCCCATCTGCATCCATTTCACAGTGACTGAACAAATGCAATTAGCTTGCAGTGAGCCAAGTAATGGTTTTCTTAAAGGACTGGGAACACTTTCTTAGACTAGTATGTACGGACGTCTGCTGCAGCTCCTTCCAGACAGGCTCCCATCAGCAGTAACCACTTGTGTTTCTCTCGTGCACCAAAGTGGACGTTTTTTACAAGAAAACAATGCCAGGGCCTTGAAGAGCTAAATGAGAGTTTGAATGGGGAGAAAAGGGCCTCACTGCCATTTCTAGCTTGTGAGCTCTACCTGGAAAGAAAAGTAACTAACACTGCTGGCATTCCTACTCAGTGCTGGGTATTGCACAAACGCTTTTACATGCATTACGCAGCATTCTGGAACTTCAGTTCCAAGATAGCAGAGACGTCCTCTGTCTTGCTCACCACTGTATCCCTAGCACACATGCGAGGCATGCAAAAAATATTTGCTTGAGGAAGCAACCTGAAGACCCCGAGGAGTCATCTCCATCCTGGGATTGAGTAGAATCCCAGGTGTTCTCTCCCTGCTGGGTGGTCCCAGAAACCAACTGGCTTCTCAGGAGTCATCATACTGGGAATTCCCTGAAAGCTTGAACAAAGGCTCTCGGAGTTAGGGAAACGTGGAAACATGATCATGAATACATTCTATTCAATGCCGAGTCCATAAGTGGATAGTCCATGAAAGACCACTTCCGGACAAAAGAATTTGAATGAGACTATTAATCTACTCTAGGAATGGCCCTCTATCTGAACGAGTAAATTAGCTGACACTAATCTCTAGAGTCACTGGTCATCTGCTGTTCTTCAGGTACAGTTCTTCAGTATTTATATATTAGAGTCTCAATAATACCTACTTGAGACTACTATGGGTGTGTAAGGCACTGTGCTACGGACAGTGGGAATTCCAAGCCGCATTTGATCGGCTGGGCAGCATTAAGACTCCTGCACTCCAGGGGCACCTCCAACTCTTGATTTCGGCTCAGGTCCTGATCTCAGGGTTCTGGGATAGAGCCCCACGTCTGGCTCCCCACTCAGCAGGGAGTCTGCTTATCTCCCTCTCGCTTTCCCCCCTCCCCGCCCCCCACTCTCTCTCTGAAATAAATTAATAAATCTTAGGGAAAAAAAAGTAAGACTCTTACCTTCCAGCCCACTGATAACTGTATTTCAACAAATCTAGGAAACGTCAATTATAAGACACATTCTGATTCCAGAGATGGTATTTTTTTTTAAGATTTTATTTATTTATTTGACAGAGAGAGACAGCCAGTGAGAGAGGGAACACAAGCAGGGGGAGTGGGAGAGGAAGAAGCAGGCTCCTAGCAGAGGAGCCTGATGTGGGACTCGATCCCAGAACGCCGGGATCACGCCCTGAGCCAAAGGCAGACGCTTAACGACTGCGCCACCCAGGAGCCCCCAGAGATGGTATTTTTAACTCTTCCTGCATTTCGTTCCATTCTGTTCTGTCTTCTTTCACTACACTGCCACTGACACACACAGAGGAACAGGATAGGAAATCTGAAAGTGCTTGCTGGTTCAGGGCAGACCTGGGGCTCTTCTCCCTGGTAAAGTATGATATAGTGTGAATCCCATTAAACTCTTCATCCCAAGCCTCCGTATACTTCTATTACCACAATCTACTCTATCACTTTCATTTGAATACACAGTTTGCACACACACACACAATTTAATTTAAATGGGAATTGACAGTAAAAATACATTTTTAATGACAAAGTGAAATGATATGAAAATTGAAGGAAAACCAGATTCTTATGCTTCTACACTCTGTGGTAGATCCATATTTAAATTCAATTGCTACACATTAAAAAATCTAATGTTTTCATAATCAGTGCAAAACTATTTGTCAGGCTCAATTCTGCATGCTTCAAGTGTATTGCCAACTAGTTACTATAATATTCATACCTTCAGACTTATTTCAAAACCTGAAGCCAATATTGCTTATATTTTTGTAGCCAAGAGAAACTTGCCCAAACAACATACTTTAGAAAAAAAAAAAAATTACATGCACCTGGGTGGCTCAGTAAGTGTCTGTCTTCAGCTCAGGTCATGGTGCTCCTCCCTCTCCTGCTGCCCCTCCCCTTATTCCTTTTCTCTCTCTCTCTCTCTCTCTCTCTCACGCTCTCTCTCTCAATTAAATAAATAAATAATCTTTTTAAAAAATTAAAAGTAATTATAAAAAATCATTTCTATCTATTTTGGTTTGGAGGAGGAGGAAAGAAAATTTACCATTGCTAAGGAGATTTTCCCCTACAAATAAATCAAGACTTCCTGATTGCAATGACTTCTAATACTGAATCTTGGAGAATTTCTAACATATGGAAACTTGATCAGTAAAGAAAGCATAGTTCCCTGGGAGACTTCCTGTTTTGTAAACTTACCGTAACAAAGACACTCTAAGGAAGCAAAGGGCATAAGTATGAGTCCCCTGAACCATCAGCCTCCCAAAGGGAAGGGATGGATACCCGGTTTCATAACACTTGGCAAGTAACAGGCTCTTAATAAATGTTTATTCATTGAATGGATAGAGAGATGGATGGATGGATGACTTGCATAACCATGTAAGAAGCAGCCATGATAAGCAAAGGACTCCAGGTCTATAGGACGCTAAATAACAGCTATAAGAAACCAGTGTGGAGATCCACTTACTAGGACACATTCCCTGAGAACAAGTTAGATAAGATGGAGATTGTTGTTCGTTTCCAGTAGAGGTCATGGATGTGTTCCGATCTGTAAAGCTAGAGAGGTTGTGCACCTCTACGCAGAGCAGGGAGGCAAACTCCAGCAGGATCTAGATGGGCTTTCTAAACTGAGATCTTTTAAGAGCTCCAGAGCCCAGGTACAGCTCTGTTGGCTTCGCATTGTGGACTCTGCAAGACCTAAATAGAGCTCCTGTGGGTTACTTGAAAAATTGAATGACTTCTTTAAAAAACTGAATGACTTTATGAATCATTTCTTGGAGCTCACACAATGTAGGGGCAGAATGCAAGGGCAGCGGACCTCAACCCCTTGCATGCTCAAGCTATATCCGGAGCTGGTTCTCTAAAGCATGATGCTTTCTGGAGTCTCCAGCAGGAAGGCCAGGGGCAGGACTGATGGATTTATGTCCTGAAAACCACGGATACAGTGGCCGAAGGTACACGGAACAGTCATTTGACCCAACACTTGCCTTGTCACATCTTCTAATCAAAGTGACTAGAAGGGCAGATTCTGCTAATGAACATTTTTGCCCGCTGTGATTGAAGCTCTTCCCACCGGCCCCAGGCGAGGGGTGGGGGGTGGGAGGCAAAGGCAGCGCAGGGAGCACCTCGCTTTGACTCACACTCTGCTTTGCGCAGCTCCGGGCTCGGGGCTGCAGAGCTGCTGAGCTGGCTTTTACTTTGCCTCAGGTGTCACTGCAACATTGTCAGTGGAGCAGGGGTGCTGAATCTTTATTCCCGGCAAGACGTGAGAAATATCAAGCGCACAGCTGGATTTTCTGATCACAGGTTGGGGTGGCGGAGGCTTAGGCTTGGGGACCGGGGAAGTCATCTTTTCATGGCTAACTGGGTAGTCAAGCTGGAAGTCAAAATCTATAAAATCGAAGAGGAAATCCTATATCTTGTCTGTTTCCAGTTCTCAGATGGGGCTATTCTTTAAAAAAAGAGAGAGAGAGAGAGAGAGAAGAAGAACAAGAAGAAGAAGAAGCAGCAATTTTCTTTTAATGATTACATGAAACAAGTAAGAAATCCCCCCCAATAAAAATCATTGGATTTAAATAATTTAAATACAAAATCAGTCTTCTCTTTACAGCTTGTCTATAAACATCTTGTGAGTAGAGACCTTGTCTTCTACCCCTTTTATGCCCCACAGTACAATTTATGGCACCATACCCATGACAGGAAGTGAAAAAAATACTTTTGGAAGGAGTGAAAGAATCCAGACTTAACACCACTTCACTCTCCATCAAGCAGAAGTATGCGGGCCTGAAAGGAGGCATAAATGTGACACGTAGAATAAAAACTTTGCAACTGACATGTTTGGAAGGAAATACCCCTCGTAGAGACAGCAAGGACTTCCGAGCGAGAGCAGCTGGTTTCAAGTCCTGGCTCCACCACCTTCTCTGTGTGTGACCATCAGGAAATTAGTATATTTCTGGAGCCTGAATCACTGACTTTGCAGGGTTGCTCTGATCCTGTGAAAAACTTAAGTCCGATTAATGTCACCCCTCTAAGACCTCCACCAATGGTTTCCCATCTCATGCCAAACAAAAGCCAATGTCCTTGTGAGAATATTCTCCCTACCCTGGACTCAACCTTTCCTTTCTAGAGGAGCTGAGTGAAGATGGATCTCATATATTTTGGTGACTTATGTCGTTTATTTTCAGTCTTCCTCCTACAGTGTAAGTTCAGTGAGGACTGAGAATTCAGACTTTATCTACAGCACTTTGAATCGTTCCTAGAACCCAACAAATGTTTGTTACATGAATAGATGAGTTCCTAGCACAGTATCTGGCCCGTGGGAGCTGCCCACTAAATGGAGATTTTCACCATTATTCTTATCATCGAGGATCTTCAGGATAAGCTAGGCTATGAACCATGTGCTTTACATTATACACAAAAAGCAGCCTTTCTAGGAACAAAGCCTTAAACGTATACAGTAAAAAGTTTTCATATAATAATTTCAAGACCTCATTTCCTGGATGGGATTTTATTTTTTTTACTTAGTCCTAATTACACTCCAGTATGCTCACCAATGGAATTATAAAGGAGAAAATAGGGAAAATAAAAGCAGGAGACCAAAAGGGAGATTGAGAGAGAGCAATAAAAGGCGTCGGAGACACAGGCTGAAGAGTAAAGAAGAGCTGTAGGAAGAAGCCTAAAGCAGGAGAAAGCTGTAAGGGTCTAAGCAGGAGGAACATTCCTGGATGTGTGTTATTATATAAGAAAATGGGGTCAAAGACAGAGAGAAGGAAAAGCTGTCAGAGAAGGAAGCGCTACTGGAGAAGAGCCATCAAAGAAGTGAAAAAAACACATTTCTGCAATGCCAAAGCCAACTTGATAACTTTGAGATGCCAGTTTTGAACACTTAAAAAGCTATATTTTCTTTCCTTGCAGATTTTTCCTAGTTGCCAACAGGTTGTGGAAATTACGTTGATTCCATTCACATGTTTGTCAGAGGCATACTCTCTCAGGAATTCGGATTTCAAACATTTCTTCAGAGTCGCTAATATTTAAAAAAGGTTGACTTCATAATTACATACCTGGAAAGCCGAAAAGAATCCAAGGGAAAGCTACTATGACAATTAGAGACTTTTGTAAGGTAGTAGGTTTTTTTTAATTAACAAAGAAAAATAAACACCCATTCTACATGATAAATAAAAACTAGCACAAAGATGTAAAAGAAGACCCCGTTTATGATAGCAAAAAGAAGAGAAAATATTTAGGCATAAATCTTGCAAAAGAATGTCTGAAACCCATGTGAAGAAAACTAGAAAACACTCCTAATAGATACACAAAAAATAGCCTCGAACAAATGGGAAGACATTCTACATTCTTGGAGAGGAAGTTTTGGTATTAAAAAGGTATCAGTTTTCACTAAACTAATGTATAAATTTAATGTGATTTAAATATGAAAACTCAGATTTTTTTCTCTGGAGAGACAGGTTGATTATGGAATAATGAAGAAGCAAGCAGAACACTCTGAAAAAGAACAGGGATGGGGGAGGGGAGGGTGGGCCTATTAAATATTAAAACACACTAGGAAGCTTCTACGATTTAAAAGCCTTCCTAGGGGCGCTGGGTGGCTCAGTTGGCTGAGCGACCAACTCTTGATTGACGCTCAGGTCATGATCTTGGGGTCCTGGGATTGAGCCCCACATCTGGTTCTGTGCTCAGCACAGAGTCTGCTTGTCCCTCCCCCTCTGTTTCTCCTCCTCTCACTCTCCTTCTCATAAATAAATAAATAAATAAATAAATAAATAAATAAATAAAGGCTTTCTATTGGTGCTTGAATAAATATACATGACACAGGATACAAAATCCAGCAACAGACACACATGAATATGAAAATTTAGTATACAATAAAGACAACATCTTAAAACGGTAGGAAAAAGATGGACTTTTTCATAAATGGTGTTGGGATAGTTGCACAACCATATGGGGGGGAAATTCTCTACCCGTGCTGTACACCAGGATAAATTGCAAATGGTATTTATTTAAATGTTAAAAAAATAAAAACACAAAACTCTAGAAGAAAAGATGGGTGAACTCCTTTTTAACCTCAGAGTGAATAAAACTTTCTTAATTATGATTTAAAATCTAGAAGCAATAAATGAAAAGACTGATTAATCTGATTATAAAAGGAAAAACTTTTTATGACAAAAAAATAAGCATAAACAAAGTGGAAAGACAAATGACACACCCAAAAACACATCAGAGAGTCAATAAGTCTAATGTATAAAGAGGTTCTAAAAACAAGGTTCTAAAAACAAGGCCAACAACTCCACCAAAAGGTAATCTAGACATAGAAATAGTTTACGGAAAAACAAATGTGACTGACTCTTATTAGACAGATAAAAGGATGTTCGACCTTGCTCATAAAAAGGGAAATGCAAATTGAAATTATACTGAAATACCACTGGACTGAAACGCATCAGATACAGTTACATCTATATTTGTAACAACACACACAGGCAAAAAGTCTTCGTTGTTCCTCCCTGGAGGGTGCCTGAGAAGCAATTCATTACTGGGAAGATAAGCAAGTGAAGAGAACGAATCAAGCATTTATCCTGCCTTTCCTAAATGGACTGTCGTTCAGTATAATCAAAGAAGTGATAAAGGGAATTTTCTCTTTACAGAACTGTCCCAGCTAACACATGAAGAAGGATGGAACTGAAATACCACTCTTTTGCAACCTCTAATGAAGTAATGTATTGGCAAAACTCCCAAATTTGACAATATGTGCTTCTCATTTACCCTACTTATCCCACTTCCGGGGTCTAGCCTAATGATGCACTGGCAAAAATCTGAAAGGCTGTATTCAAAAGGTTATTCATTACAGCACTATTTGTGAGATTGCACAAAACTTGGAGGAACTGAATTGTCCATCAGTTAGAAGCAAGGTGAATTAACCAGATATATCGACAAAGTTCTAGGATACTTGTCAGTATTAAAAAAAGGTTAAAAGAATGAGAAGATTTCCATCATGAAGTGATCTCTAGGATGTATGGTTAAATGGAAAAAGCAAGGTGGAGAATGGTAAATAGGATAGGCTAAGAAAAAAGGGGAAAATAAATATATCTAGTGATTTGCTTAAAATTTAAAAAAAAATAGTGGTTGCCTAGAGAAAGAAGAAGAAATAGGATAGAGGGGCTAGAGATTAAAGCTAGACGTCTTTGACTAAATCTTACTGTTAGACTTAATCTTAAGAGCGTAGTTACAAAACAAAATTAACTTTAAAAAACAATCCCTAATGGGGCGCCTGGGCAGCGCAGTCGTTAAGCGTCTGCCTTCGGCTCAGGGCGTGATCCCGGCGTTCCGGGATTGAGTCCCACATCGGGCTCCTCCGCTATGAGCCTGCTTCTTCCTCTCCTACTCCCCTGCTGTGTTCCCTCTCTCGCTGGCTGTCTCTCTGTCACATAAATAAATAAAATCTTAAAAAAAAAAAAAAATCCCTAAGAATCAAATCAAAAGCAAAGCGAACCAAAAGAACTTAAGTGATACTGAGTAGAAAGTGTAACCACACAAAGGAACTATTCCATGTGCTCTTAAAACACATTCTCAACTGCACATCTCCAGCGACAGCTCTCTAAGGCAAAAAGAACTTCCAACAGATCTTGAACTGTTTTCGGTAAATAAATTGCTCCTGCAAATGTTGATATTGTGATTTGTATGTGTGTGCTATGGGATAATGCAAATGATTAATTGCATTGGTGTCACTGAGATCCTGAATTGTAGCCTTGAAGAAAAGATCCCAATGTAAGACTGTTGAGGCTAACTAAAAACACTGCAGCCCTAACCTTTGAATTGTAAGTTTCAGCATGAACTCTGGGTAGAGTTTATCTTAAACAGCAAATAAACACACAAGAATATTTCCTGTCTCTGTGTACTGCAACCCAGAATCAGTGGCCAGCCCAACAGCAGTAAGAATCCCCAACGCTCCGATTTGGGTCTTGACATCAATTTTGCCACTTAAGAGAATAAGTGTCACTTGGAAAATGGGCCCTTACAGGTTTGGGGCAGAAATGTATGAGATGAGTCCAAACATCTTATCATACCAGAAAGCAAGGAAGCTATCAAAGATGGCTAGGGTTCTATCAAAATAACTTGGGGTCCAAGAGGAAACAACCCAACATCCATCAAAGGATGGATGGTAAATAAAATGTGTATACCCATAGAATGGAATATTATTGAGCAATAAAAGGAAAAAAGTATAGATATCTCTTCCAGCATGAATGAACTTTGAAAACATTTTACCAAGTAGAAGAATCCAGGCACAGGGGGCGCCTGGGTGGCACAGCGGTTAAGCGTCTGCCTTTGGCTCAGGGCGTGATCCTGGCATTCTGGGATCGAGCCCCACATCAGGCTCCTCCGCTAGGAGCCTGCTTCTTCCTCTCCCACTCCCCCTGCTTGTGTTCCCTCTCTCGCTGGCTGTCTCTATCTCTGTCAGGTAAATAAATAAAATCTTTTAAAAAAAAGAAGAAGAAGAAGAAGAATCCAGGCACAAACAAGCACGTATTGTGTCATTCTATTGATATGGCCTGTCCAGAATAGGCTTATCCATGGAGACAGAAAGTCAAACAGTGGTTGCCTCGATCTGGCGGGGGTGAGGGAGGAGCACCCAGGTGGAGGGAAACTGGGAGTGATTGCTAATGGATATAGGGCTTCTTTCTGGGGGTGACAAAAATGTTCTAAACTTGATTGTAATGATGGCTGTGCAGCTCCGAATATACTAAAAACCATTGAATTATAACCGTTAGATGGGTACATTGTATGGCACGGGAATGGTGTATCTCAATAAAACTATTTAAAAAATTCAGGGACCAACTGGTCAAAGTCAACCAAATTCGATTTTCAATAAGGACAATCAATGTACTGAATTAAAATATGTGAAATATGGCTAAACCCAGAAATCCATAATGATAGTAAAGCAAGTGTTGACTGTCTTTGGGGAAAAAAAAAAGTCTAGGAACTCATTGTTATTAAAATCAGTAAGTAAAGAGAAAAATTCAAGCATTTATCCTGCCCTTTCTAAATGAGCTGTCCCTTGGGGTTATTAAATCAGTGATAAGGGGTAACTTTTACTTTATAGAAATAACCCAGCTACTAAATGAAGAGTGAAGAGTGAGACCATCACCATTTTGCAATCTCTAATAAAGTAATGGATTTAGTTAATTGAAAATTGTTTCGTATAGCCCTCAAGCTAAGACTGGTTTTATACTTTTAGAGAGCTGCCAAAGAAAAAAACAAGAAGAATGTGTTCCTCCACAGTGTCCAAGACCGGAGAGAGTCAGGTAATTTTTGCTTACTTCCTGTGGAAAGGAGCTCACTGACCCAGCACACAGGAGCAGCCTTGCCAAATAAACCAAATCTGAACCCCATTCTCCATCCTCCTACATTTCGTAGGAAGGACAGCAGAAGGAGGATGAATCAGCAAAAGCCAGACTGCTGGAGAATCTACAGGATAAACCCTAGTGGCATTGGCAAAGAACCGCAGGGAAACCCTGCGGATTAAGACCGACCTAAGAGAGATGTCACCCAGAGGGCCTTGTTAGCCTCCTCATTGAAACAAACAAGAAACACACATACGTAATACACACGGGGGTGGGGGGAGGGATGCACAAGGAGCACAAACTAGGAATTTAATGATACTAAGTCCTTCCTGATACAAAGTCATTCCTGTTACTTTTGTTTAGGTGTAATGATATGTAATATATGACACACACGCATACACTTTACCTGTTTTAAACACTTAACGAGTAATTGAAGTTGCTCCACAGCCAACTCTATTATAGCCATGAGCACCTCTGCACCCCATCACCCCGTCTCTGTTGGTCTCCTGCTGCCCTTTCCTGCACTCGCACCCACAAACCCCATCCACTGAGGTCTCCTTTTCACCAAATAGGAAGATAAAGGCCCCTGCAAAGAGAGTTTTTTTCTCTGCAAGAATCAGACAGCTCCCAAGACTAAAGAGTTTTCAATCAGAAATGCTGCTCCTTTTTCTTCTGAAAGAACAGGGAAGCAGTTTCTATCTGCTCAGCATCTAACAAGGAGCTTGTGACAATCTGCTTATGCCCACTGTGCCCAATAACTTCCCTCAGACCCTCGGAAGTGGCTGTGGTTCCCGGGGGCCCCACGTTTATGAACTTTGTCCTGTGCAGAGCCCATTAGAAAGCGACATCTTCCTCGGTCACCACCCCGGGGGGTCCGAGGTTCCTGGGCAAAGACAGGAGCCGAGGAGCAGTCAGCAGGTGGGATTTGGGAGCTGAGCAGCTCTACCCACGCAGGGAAAGAGGTGATGCCTTGCTTCCCAGACTCCAGTCCAGCTCACCCCTCTGCTAACATGGATCCTCAATTTTCTACCTTTTTATCTCCACGATGACACTGTTTCTCCCTAAACCCAGATTTTCGCCGTCCCTTCCCATCGGAACACCAGACAGCTTCCTGACCCCCCTCAGCTGACCTGAGGCACCCTGGGGAGTCCCAAAAGCCTTGTCCTGTCCTCCACAACGGCCCACGCTGCTTCTTAGTCATCTGGTGTCTTTGGGGAGAAAAGTGCTCTTCCAAACCAAACTGACGCTGAGATATTTGTGTTTAACAGCTGTTAGTGCTTTTTACAATCATCCACAGAGGCTGCAGCATTTGAAAAGCAGGTGCCAGGGGAAACCAGGGGTCGAAACTGAAATGCCCCAGCTCTGGGGCTTGCTTTCCAGGCTCTGGGTGGAGGGAGAGCTGGGGGGCCCGGATCCTCCTTGCTGGCTGGTGATGCACCCACCCCCCACTGCTGAAAAAATGCTGGCTAGTGTTAGGGGTCGAACTGTGCTTTTCCCTTTCCCACCCCTCCCCCGAAGTTCCTGTGTTCAACTCCTAACCCCAGTAGCTCATATTGTGACTTTATTGGAAATGAGGTTCTTACAGAGATAATCCAGTTAAAATGAAGTCATTAGGGTGGACCTTAATCCCACATGACTGGTGTCCTCTAGAAAGGGGAGATTTGGGGCAGACACACAGAGAGGGAAGAGGAGGTGAGGAAAGGCAGAAGAAGACAGTCATATGCAAGCCATGGAGAAAAGCCTGGAACAGATCCTGCGTCACCGCCCTCAGAAGAGATCAACTCTGCCGACTCGATTTGGACTCCTGGCCTCCAGAACCAGAGACGATACATGTCTATTGTTAACGCCCCCTGGTCTGCGGCTCTTTGATGACAACCCTAGCACACGAATATAGCGGGTAGCTCGCCCCTGCCCCTTCCCTTGAGCATCCCTGTTGTCCCAGCCAATGTTACCCTGCCACCCTCCCTCTCGGCCAGTGATCAGTGACCAAACATGGAAATACAAAAGGCTGGCCTTCTTGCCTCAAAAGAAAACAATCGTGTGGCTTGACTCATGCTCCAGAGTCTTCCACGGGATCAGGTTGAAGCTGGCCTCCAGTGGAGCCCACATCCTTGCTTAGCTGCCCCTTCACCCCCTTCCCTTCCCCGCTCCCTCCCTTCCTCGTCCTGAGAGCCCTTCTTCAATAAACCCCTTGCACAAGTTTCCCCGTCTCAGGTTCTGCTTCTGGGAGCCTGACTTTAGATACTTAGTAACTGCATAAGAGTGTCTGGGTGGGTGGGGATCTTTCTGGCCCCCACCGCCACTTCACAACAGCGGTAGGTCCTGACTCCACCCCCATCTCCTTGTCTCCAGCTTGACTTCCTTCCTCCCAGAAACCTCATGGCTTTGACAGCTGGGACACGGGGGCACCCCATAAATCCAACACCATCATGTGTGTTCCAGGGACACGAAGTCCCCCCTCCTCTCCACTGAGCTGCAAAGCAGAGCCCCAGGGACACCAGCCCATATTATTCCCTACTGATTGTCACACCACTGCTAGGGCTCCCTCCCCCTGTGCTTGGCTTCTCGATGCATTTTAATGTGCTGCTGTGTTGGGGATGCCTGGGGATCGTTATAGAAGCTGTTCAAGTCCTTGTCAGCAAGCCTCACTAATGTGACGGATGAAGGGAGAAAGAACGAAAAAGAAAAGAAAGGGAGGAAAAAGCCTTACTGCTTTAAGATTCACTAGAGGGAAAATCCCACCCATTTTCCCACTAGATTTCCCGTGGCTAACAGCTTCATCTCCCAGTTTTCTCTTGCAATGAGAAGAAACTATTTTTCTCTCATTTTGCGGGGATCTGGGGGGAGAGGTGGGACTCTTGTGTTTTGTTTTCCTTATTTATTTTTAAATCTTTGATTGGGTTCCTCACTCTAGGACAGCCCCAAAACACATGGGAAGGGAAAGATTATACAAATCACTTTCCCTTCGAGCGTGTTTCAGCAGGTCCAGGAAAACCCATGCTTACAATTTATAAATGGCTTCCACATGTTTGCGTAGTAGATGGTTTCGAGGGTGTACGCTTGCTCTTGGAAGCCTGCTCCCTGCTGAATACTGCTGTTCGCACTTTAGCCAAGCATCTCAAAGGCAAGTCAACTCCAGAGTAGAAAGACTTCAGAAGCTCCTCCGTCCAGCCCGCTTTCCAAGGCAAAGCTACTGGGGAGTTGTCTCCAGAGAGCAAGTGTTTTCCTTTCAGAAGACATTCCAGAATATTCAGCTAAAGTTCTACTTAAGTCATCTCTATTTTAAAATACAGCTGCAATATCAGAAGGAACTCAGGCTTCTTACTGTTCAGGTTTCTCTCCGCCAGGACTCTCTCTTCCTCGGGGTCATCCCCCCAATCGACACCATTTTAGTCTGTCTTTTTTATTTCTTATTTTAATGGACATTGTGCCCTCGTTTGTGCCCTAATTTTGATCCTATTTTTCAATCTGGCCTGTCATTAGAATTCCACTCATGTTCGTGAAAATACGCTACTTGTCTAACCGTCCTGAACTGAAGACTGAAAGACGAGCAAGGTGGGTACCTGTGCCCGACAATGTTACAGTCAAAGAGCAGGTAAATCAAAAATCCCCTCAGTAGAACGTGGGGCAGAATACGATGCTGATCATGACGATTTTACAAAGTGATGCAGGGGTGTATGAGAGACCCACTGGGGGCATTCGGGCTGGGTTTGAGGAATGGCCGTGATTTCAACAGTTAGAAATGGGAGGGACGTGGTTGGGGAATGCAAACATGTTTTCCAAGGAGGGAGAACCTGTGCAAAGGCCCAGAGGTAGGGGGACACAGGCCATGTCCACTGCATGGAAGCCAATCCAATGTGAGGAACGCATGGAGGATGGATAGATACGCAGTGAAGACAGCAAAGGTAGGTCAGCGTCGGGTCATAAGGTCCCTTAAAGGCGTGGGAGAAGAACTTTACCTCAATGTTATGAAACTAGAAGCCATTAAAAACTTGAACAAATGAGGGACTTGATTATATGTGGTCTGTGTTTGTTTTCTAGGCCTTCTGTAGCAAAGCACCACCGATTGGGTGGTTCAAACAATGGAAACTTTTCTCACAGTTCTGGAGGCCTGACGATTAAGCTGTGGGCAAAGTTGGTTTCTCCTGAGGCCTCCCTCCTTGGCCTTTCTCCAGCCGCAGATGGCCGTCTTCTCCCTGTGTCTCTTCATACGCTCTTCCTTGTGTGTCCCTCTCTGTCTCCTAATCTACGCTTCTCGTAAGGACACCGGACCTATTGGATTAGAATCACCCCAACAGCCTCGCTTTAACTTAATCACCTCTTTTAAGACCTAATTTTCAAACACAGTCACATTCTGAGGCACTAGGGGTTGGGGCTTCCACGTGTGAATGGAGGTGGGGCACAATTTGGCCCATGACATAGTCTGTGTAAAAAACGCCCTTAAAGAGGATGGACACAAAACGGAGCA
The DNA here is from genome assembly GCF_017311325.1 of Ursus maritimus. Classification (NCBI taxonomy): domain Eukaryota; kingdom Metazoa; phylum Chordata; class Mammalia; order Carnivora; family Ursidae; genus Ursus; species Ursus maritimus. The sequence goes on from NW_024423897.1 coordinate 55,052,172, forward strand.
AGAAGGCAGCGGAGCGCGGGAGGCTGTTGGAAGCTGCACAGAGGGTCAGTGAGGAATGATGAGTGGACCAGGGAGGAGGACTTGAGAAGGTTTTGTAAAGATCAATGTTGGGGAGGGTGGTGAGGAACCAGAAATAACCCCATGAATCTCCATGAGCAGACTTGAACCTGACATGGACCTTTTCATATAATAGCTCATCAGTAAGAAGGAAGGAAGGAAGGAAGGAAGGAAGGAAGGAAGGAAGGAAGGAAGGAAGGAAGGAAAGAAAGAAAGAAAGAAAGAAAGAAAGAAAGAAAGAAAGAAAGAAAGAAAGAAAGAAAGAAAGAAGAAAGAAAGAGGGAGGGAGGTGGAAGGAAGGGAATAAAATAGTGAGAGGATTTGGGCGAAGATTAGGGTGGAAGGCAAATTTTTATTTTATTTTTTTTAAGATTTCATTTATTTATTTGACAGGGTGTGGGGGGAACAACCAGGGGGAGCAGCAGGAAAAGGGAGAGAGAGAAGCAGGCTCTTTGCTGAGCGGGAAGCCCAATGCAGGGCTCGATCCCAGAACCCTGGGATCACGACGTGAGCTGAAGGCAGACACTTAACCAACTGACCCACCCAGGTGGCCCCGGAAATTTACTTTTCACAGTACTTTTGTTTTGCTTGGATTTTACAAAAATTATCTGTATCAATTTAAAAAATCAAACACAAAAATTAAAAAATCAATAATTGTGCAACTGCAAAGGACTTTCCATTGTGGGCTAGCTTTCCATATTATTGGACTCCCTCCCTGACACTCAGGCATGTAGACTGAGGATGCCACCCCAGAAAATAACCCAGGGAAGAAATCATTATGGTGAAAGGTGAGGTCAACTTCCAGAAGGAGAAGTTGCAATTCGCCAGAACCACAACAAAACAGTTTCTTAGAGCAATTTGATATAAGAAGGGTTAATCCTGAGCTCTCCCAAGGAGATTCAGTTACTAAAGTTCCCTCCCTCTTCTCCCAAAAAAAGTTCATTTCAAGGGGGCTTCGGGCTGTTGGGATGAGTGGATGGAACCACCCTCTACAGTTGTTAGCACTCTCCCAGTTCAGAGTAACTGCCCGATACATGGCAGCTGTCATCGTGGCATTGACAGCTTCTATCTGTCACGGGTCACACTTTGAGGAGCCTTGTCCATGGGTCACATGGACCAAAGGGTACAGCTGTCTCTGGCTGATGCTCCCAGCAGCTCTTCCCCCTCCTTACTGGCCATCAGAATCCCAACTGTGTTTAGGGGTTAGAAGGGCTGTGCTTCTGAGGACCAGGCTCTCTCTCCAGTCCCAGGATGAATCTTGATTGGTCTAAGCCAGTCACTACCATTTTATACCCCTTGTAGGTGACTGATTCAGGTTGGAAAGGATGCAGTCCTGGGCAAGTGCCATGGGAGAGAGAAACTGCTGGGAAATATCTGGGAAATTATACCCTGCTCATAAAAAAGGACAGAGCTGCCATCTGGATGGCATGGCTGGAATTGTAGCAGCCTTCTTTGAACAGTGAGGGAAGCCAGCCTAACAGGACAAGCCAAGCCACCAAGGAGAACAGGGAGAGCAGATGGGGTAAAGTGAGGCCCAGTTGATTTTGTTGTTAGTTTATCTGTGGCTGAAGCCAAAAGTACCCTAACCCGTAGAACTCTCTTTGGTCCATGTGCAAGGGTTTGGCTCCTCGTCATCTGGCACATCTCTGTTTCCTTCACCCAGACTAAGAGCGCAGTCTGGCGGTCCCTGGGCCGGGCTCTGGACACCAGCACTCATGCTAGAGCGGGTGACCTATGCCTGAAACAGCTCCCTCTTGGAAGAATCTGGGGAAACAAGTGCAAATTCCTGGTAGTGAAAGCTCACACATTTCATGCTGACTCCCTCCTAAGTTGGGCCTTCTGTTCTGGAGTGACTCACATTGATTTTCCCTGGACTCCTTCCAATGATTTCGGCATCCTGGTGCTCGTGTTTCTAAACCCCAATGCAGAATTCCAACTGTGGGCTCGTCAGCTTTCTCCAGACTATGTTCTCTGTGCTTGCCACGCTTCTTTTCTGATATGAGTCACAATGCTTTTCCTACTTTATCTGCTGATAAAGAAACAATTCAGCCTCTTCACCCTGCAACCCTGGGCTTTCTGCCATGTTCCCCAGATCCAAGCTCCCTGCTGGACCTGAAATAGTAGCCATCATAACAGCGCCTTACATCACACGACACAGTTCTCCATAGTTTACAAAGCATTTCCACACACGCCATCTAATTTAATCCTTGCAATGGGGTATGAGGGAAGTAGAGCAGATGGAATTATTCCTAGTTTATGGAAAGAGAAACACATTTAGAGAGGATGACCAGTTGGGCCAAGGTCAACTGGCAGATAGCTGACACAGGTAGGATCGAAATCCAGTTAGACTAAGCGTCTCTCCATCTAATTCAGCTCTGTTCCACAGGTATTTACTCAGTCTTACCTTTGTGCTTGGCACATTGGGGCTTGCCTGGGACAACTGTGAGGATGAGGTCTACATTTATGCTCTGCTTCAAAGACAGGGAAAGAGGTCAAATTGATGCCAAATACCAGTGCCTGGAAGGACACATAGACACACACACACGCACGCATGCATACACATGCATGAATGCACACCCTCGTGCACACACACAGGCTCAATCACATGGACTCACACATAGGGACACACGCACGTTCTCACGCCCACACAGGCTCACACACACAGGCACAGCAACGACCTCCAGGTGAGGGATGGAGGAGATGGTGACAACAGGAGTGTCCGGCTTACTTGTCTGCTGGTAAAACCCCAGACCAGGTTCCCGGACAGTGACTTTCTTTCTTGTTTTTTTAAAAATATAACTCATTTATAATTAGTATCCTTTTGACCAAAATATTTCTGATGAAAACCAAATATTCCAATCTAAGCCTACAGCTACTAAATTTAAGTAATATTCATCTGTGTAACAACTAAAAAATACCTTTTTATTTTTATTTTTCTGTTTCAAGTTTTTATTTAAATTCCAGTAAGTTAACATCTAGTGGAATATTAGTTTCAGGAATAGAATTCAGTGATTCATCACTTCCATACAACACCCAGTGCTCATCATAACATGTGCCTTCTTTAATGCCCATCGCCCACCTAGCCCATTCCCCACAGCCCCCTCCAGCAACCCTCAGTTTGTTCTCTATAGTTAAGATGATTTGTCTCCCTCTCTGCTTTTATCTTATTTTATTTTCCCTTCCCTTCCCTGTGTTCATCTGTTTTAATTCCACATATGAATGAAATCATATGGTATTTGTCTTTCTCTGACTGACTTATTGCCCTTAGCATAATACTCTCTACTCCATCCACAGTGTTGCAAATGGCAAGATTTTGTTCTTTTTTATGACTAAGTAATATTCCATTGTATATATGTACCACATCTTCTTTATCCATTCATCTGTTGATGGACATTTGAGCTCTTTCCATAATTTGGCTACTGTTGATAATGCTGCTATAAATATCAGGGTGACCTATTTAAATCTGTATTTTTGTGTCCTTTGGGTAAATACCCAGTAGTGCAATTGCTGGGTGGTAGGGTAGCTCTATTTTTAACTTTTTGAGGAACCTCCATACTGTTCTCCAGAGTAGCTATACCAATTTGCATTCCCACCAACAGTTAAGAGGGTTCCCCTTTCCTCACATCCTGCCAACATCTGTCATTCCCTGTGTTGTTAATTTTAGCCATTGTGACAGGTGTGAGGTGATATATCTCATTGTGGTTTTGATGATGAGTGATGTTGAGTATCTCTTCATGTGTCTGTTAGCCATCTGGATGTCTTCTTTGGGAAAATGTCTGTTCATGCCTTCTGCCCATGTCTTAACTGGATTATTTGGGTTTTGGGTATTGATTTGATAAGTTCTTCATAGATTTTGGATACTAACCCTTTATCAGATATGTCATTTGCAAATATCTAAGACAGAATGGGTTGTCTTTTAGTTCTGTGGATTGTTTCCTTTGCTGTGCAGAAACTTTTTATCCTGATGAAGTCCCCATAGTTCATTTTTATTTTTATTTCTCTTGCCCCTGTTGATGTGTCTAGTAAGAAATTGCTACAGCCAAGGTCAAAGAGGTTGCTGCCTCTGATGTCCTCTAGGATTTTGATGGTTTCCTCTCTCACATTTAGGTCTTTCATCTATTTTGATTTTACTTTTGTGTATGGTGTAAGGAAGTGGTACTGTTCAATTCTTCTGCATGTTGCTGTCCAGTTTTCCCAGCACCATTTGTTGAAGAGACTGTCTTTTCCATTGGATATTCTTCTCTGCTTTGTTGAAGATTAGTGGGCCATATAGTTCTGGGTCTATTTCTGGGTTCTCTATTCTTTTCCACTAATCTATGTGTCTGTTTTTGTACCAGTGCCAGACTGTCTTGATGATCACAGCTTTGTAATAGAGCTTAAAATCTGAAATTGTGGTGCCTCCAGCTTTGCTTTTCTTTTTCAGGATTGCTTTGGTTACTTGGGTCTTTTGTGGTTCCATACAAATTTTAGGATTATTTGTTCTACCTCTATGAAAAATGTTGGTGATAATTTGATAGGGATTGCATTCAATGTGTAGATTGCTTTGGATAATATAGACATTGTAACAATATTTGTTCTTCCAGTCCATGAGCATGGAATGTGTTTCTATTTCTTTATGTCATTTTCAATTTCTTTCATCAGCATTCTACAGTTTTCAGTAGAAATTTCTATCTACAGTATAGATTTTTTACCTCACTGGTTAGGTTTATTCCTAGGTATCTTATGGTTTTTGGTGCAACTGTGAATGGGATCAATTCCTTGATTTCTCTTTCTGTTGCTTCATTATTTGTGTATAGAAATGCAACAGATTTCTTACATTAATTTTGTATCCTGTGACCTTACTGAATTTGTGTATCAGTTCTAGCAATTTTTTGATGGAGTCTTTCAGGTTTTCTACATCGAGTATCATGTCGTCTATGAATAGTGAAAGTTTGACTTCTTCCTTACCAGTTTGGATGTCTTTTAATTTTTTTTTTTTTTGTCTGATTGCTAAGGCTAGGACTTCCAGTACTATGTTAAATAGTAATGGCGAGAGTGGACATCCCTGCCTTGTTCCTAACCATAGATGAAAAGCTCTCGGGTTTTGCCCTTTGAGGATGATGTTAGATGTGTGTCTTTCATATATGACTTTTATGATATTGAGGGATGTTCCCTCTATCCCTATTTTGTTAAAGGTTTTTATCAAGAAACGATGCTGTACTTTGCCAAGTGCTTTTCCTGCATCTCTTGAGAGGATCATGGTTCTTATCCTTTCTTTTATTAATGTGGTATATCACATTATTTGATTTGCAAATATTAAACTACACTTGCAGCCCGGGAATAAATTCCACTTGATCGTGGTGAGTGATTCTTTTAATTTATTGTTGGATTCTATTTGCTAGTGTTTTGTTGAGAATTTTTGCATCCATGTTCATCAGGGATATTGGCCTGTAATTCTCCTTTTTAGTGAGGTCTTTATCTGGTTTTGGAATCAAGATAATGCTGGCCTTCTAGAATGAGTTTGGAAGTTTTCCTTCCATTTCTATTTTTTGGAATAGTTTGAGAATAGATATTAAGTCTTTTTAAAATGTTTGGTAGAATTCCCCTGGGAAGCCATCAGGCTCTGGACTTTTGTTTGTTGGGAGATTTTTGATTACCGATTCAATTTCTTTGCTGATTATGGGTCTGTTCAAATTTTCTATTTCTTCCTGTTTCAGTTTTGGTAGTTCATATGTTTCTAGGGAGTTATCCATCTCTTCCAGATTGCCCAATTTGTTGGCATATATTTTTTCCATAATATTCTCTTATAAGTATTTGTATCTCTGTGGTGTTGGTTGTGATCTCTCCTCTCTCATTTGTGATTTCATTTATTTGGGTCCTTTCTCTTTCCTTCTTGATGAATCTGGCTAGGGATTTATCAATTTTATTAGTTCTTTCAAAGAACTAGCTCCTAGTTTCATTGATCTGTTCTGCTGGAGGGTTTTTACATCATTTATTTCTACTCTAATCTTTATTATTTCCCATCTTCTGACTTCAGGCTTCATTTGCTTTTCCTTTTCTAGTTTCTTCAGGTGTAAGTTTAGGTTGTATATTTGAGATTTTTCTTGCTTCTTGAGGTAGGCCTGTATTGTTATATACTTCCCTCTTATGACAAGTTTTGCTGCATCCCAAAGGTTTTGGACCATTGTGTTTTCATTCTCATTTGTTTCCATGTACTTTTTTTATTTCTTCATTTTTCCTTGTTAACCCATCCATTATGTTTTTTTAAGATTTTATTTATTTATTTGAGAAAGAGAGAGAAAGCACGAATGGGAGGGGCAGAGGGAGAGGGAGAAACAGATGCCCTGCTGAGCATGGAGCTTGATGTGGGGTTCCATCCCAGGACCCTGAGATCATGACCTGAGCCGAAGTCAGACACTTACCCGACTGAGTCACCCAGAACCCCCCCCCCGCCCCCCCATTCATTCTTTAGTAGGATGTTCTCAACCTCCATGTATTTGTGGTCTTTCCAAATTTTTTCTTGTGGTTGACTTCACATTTCATAGCATTGTGGTTGGAAAATATGCATGGTATGATCTCAATCTTTTTACACTTATAGAGGCCAGACTGGTGACCCAGTATGTGATCTATTCTGGAGAATTTCCCATGCACACTTGAAAAGAATGTGTACTCTGCTGCTTTAGGATGAAATGTTCTGAATATATCTGTTAAGTCCATCTGGTCCTGGTTGTCATTCAAAGCCATTGTTTCTTGTTGATTATCTGCTTAGATAGTCTGTCCATTGCAGTGAGTGAGGTGTTAAAGTCCCCTACTATTATTGTATTATTATCAATGAGTTCCTTTATGTTTGTTATTAATTGTTTTATATATTTGGGTGCTCCCAAGTTAGGGGCATAAATATTTACAGTTGTTAGATCTTCTGGTTGGATAGTCCCCTTTATTATGATACAGTGCCCTTCTTCATCTCTTGTTACTGTCTTTGGTTTAAAATGTAGTTCATCTGATATAAGTATGGCTCTTCTGGCTTTCTTTTGACGTCCATTAGTGTGGTTGGTGGTTCTCCATCCCCTCACTTTCAATCTACAGGTGTCTTTAGATCTAAAATGAGTCTCTTGCAGGCCTGGATGGTGACTTTCTGTCCAACATTTATAATGTGGCTTCTAGGGTTTGTCACCAAGATTCAATAGCCATAGACACTGGAGAACCATAAATATTTAACAATGGGATCTCAGGGTGGGAAAGGGGCAGGGAGAAGGCCTTGGTTTGTAGGATTTGTCAATTTCTGTGGTGTAAATACTCCCTCGAGGCCGGTTTCAAGCTGCCAACATGGCACTGCTGAAAGGCAGGTTGGGAAAGACGCAGCACGGTCGGCTCTGGTGAGTCCCATCAGCCGCTCGGCAGCTAGGGAAGCAGCAGTGTGAATCATAGGAGCAGCTTACCTTCCCAATCAAACCTCAAGAAGAAACAGAACCAAAACATCTTCCCAATTACAGGCCAAAGTGTATTTGTTCATTTGACAATATTTACTCAAGCAAACTAAAACTACAGAGAAATATTAGTCAAAATTTCCTTTTGACTTTTGGAGAAATGTACAGTTAACAAATGCAGAACATTTTTCTGTCCAGAAACTGGCAGAAAAAATATTACTGGGCAAGCCCCAGCCGCCATCACCTTTCATGAAATGTTTGTTTTGTCTATTTGGGTTTGGTTTCTATAACGTCAAATAACGCATGGAGTCGGAAAAGAAGGAGAACTTACTGGAAATGCACCCCAATCTATGTGAAGCCAGTGTGAGAGGATCCTCTGCCTTATCCCCCTTGAGGGATGAAGGGTTGTCAGAATCTTCGGGAATGACTCCCTGGGGTGAGCAGACACAATGCCCACCTTCCCAAGAAGCTGCCAAGTCCTTCTGCAAGGACGGCTCTGTGCCATTATTCTGCAAAATCCTCATCAAACAACTTCTTTTCGTTCCTCTGCTTTAGCTCAGTTGTTTGCTGCCCACATTTTTATTAGTTTTTCTGAATGTAAACCTGAGATGACTCCCAATGCAAACAGAGAAGCTTCTGTTACAGTCCATTTCAAAAACTGCCCACTGGAATAGAGAAAGAGAAAACACATTTTCGTATTTATCCAAAAGCAATGGTGCCTCAAACAATAAGTTAAGATTATAATATTCTGGAGGGAGGCAAAATTCTCAATGCCAATATAAACTGTACAATTGGTTATCTCTATACCATTAAGGAAGTGTCCCAACCGAATGAGCTAAATACACTCTCGACGGCCGAGATCCTTTACAGAATAACAATCAGAACAAAGGCAAAAGAGAGATAAAAGTAGAACATCTCCCCCTGACAGCAGCCCCCAAGCAGAAAGCTATAAACCTATTAGGAGTGTGGGTTTAACATCTCTTCCTCAGGAGTTTATTAACGAATCTGTATGATTATGAGAGCCTGGGTTTATGAGGCTTCAAGACTCATACCTGGACACCAGGACTCAGACAAGTGAACTTTCAGCCACGTTACCACTGCAGGTATGTGCAAGAGTGAGGACTAAACCTTCGTCCTTCTGGCTTCAAGATAAATTCTCTTTCTACCAGATCAGGAAGGCATGGGGAGACCACACAACCGAGGCATTCTTTCCATAGCACCCCTTTAAAAAATAAAATTCCCCTTGTGAATTTGAAAAATACAAGCATCCCATTTTGTGCCCTCTCTAGAAACTTGTATGCTGAGTGAACTGAGGTGCACCTGTTTGGGGAGGTAACTGGGAGTAGAAGAGACGTAGAGGAAGGTGTAGTGCAGTATTCACCAGAAGGCTGAGGCGTGAAGGCCCTGGAGTTGATTCTTTCCTCCAACATTGTGGAGCTCTGCAATCCTGGCCAAGTTACTTAACCTCTGAATCTCAGCTGTCCTCATCTAAAAAATGGGGATAATAATATGTATCATTGCATGTAATAGGCATCACCCCATTGAAAGTGCTCACTGAGATAAACTGGGCATGTGGTAAAGACTCAGAGGTTTTCAGATATCATTTCTGCTCTTCATTGATCCTAAGATGCACATTTCTCCACATTTTAACATTTCTTTAGTGCATCTGACAGTCTACAACATCCTAGCATTGTGTCAAATTTTAATGGCACATCTTACAATCGATGGAGTCTTGCTTTGATGAAATACGGCGTTGTAATTATCAGTACTATTATCACCAGAGATTTGACCATAAAATAATAATGAGACTGCTTCCACGAGCTGTGGACAATAAGCAGCCTTATTATTTTATAATAGCACGGCAGATTTCCCAGCTAGAAGACTCTCCTGGGGGCTGCTGTACAATGGCTGAGACGGATGAGTGTCGCCTTCTAGCAGGAACAGACTTTCAACAGATCTGTCCGACTTGAAGCAAGCTCAAGATACGGAAATCCACCTTTCTATTGAAAAACTAATTAGAAGGTAATACTATAAAATAGAAGAATATGAAAAGTACCCACTTGGGCAGTGTTTCTCAACCTTTTTTTCCATCCCCCCGCAGTGAGCCTTTTAAGACGTTTTAAGACATTTTTGTCCAAATCCCTCTCCCAATGAAATCTTAATATTAAAGACATACTGTATAGCTACTCACGTATTGTACGTGTATCTATGCTTTACACATAAAAAGCTGTATAAACAGGAGTATGATTTTTATGCTCTCTTGAGTACAATATTGTCCCTTTGAGAATTCATGCTTTAGAGACAGATCTTAAAGGACATTTGAAATACTGTATGATGGGAAATTTTTATTTGCACTCAATTTTTCCATGATGTGTCAGCTATGGAAAGGAGGAAACACAAGTAGCCTGTTTGAGAAAATGTCCACAGTGGGGTGCCTACTCCACGATCATTACAGAACAGTGTCTCTCTGGCTGTTTTTTAGACCAGGTTACCCGAACACACCAGGAAGGTGGCACACGTATGAGCCAGATTTGACTTTATAATTGAGGAAAACTTGCCTCTAAGTAGACTTTTTTAAATGTGCACGAGCGTTTATCTGCCCCATGACAAATAGGCACGGGTGATAAGTAGTTCGTTCAAGTAACAGTGGAATTATTTCTACAAGAGCTCTCAGTATTTTTTTTTTTTTCTTGTCTCATACTGCTATTTCTCTAGTAGCTGAAATCAGCATCCTGGTCAACAACCTTCCTGAATATTCTCTACAGGTTAACCCCAAGGGCAGGATTCTCTGCATTGCTCCTCTCCTTGCCCCTGAGCAGGCTGAAGTTTCCTGGACCCCAGAGAAAGGACACTTGAAGCAACACAAATAACTGCTTTCTGCTTCCACTTCCTGCTTGCCACTTCCTGCTTCCTGCTTCAGTTTTGGCCAAAAGTCCAAAGCACCAGGAATGATGGACTCCTGGCACCTCTGCCTCAGAGTAGATGGGAAACCCAGGCGGAGGCTTGGAAACAAGATGCACAGAAGGTTCACAGGCGAGGAGCTCTGCAAAGCTGGAAATCTTTACCCAGAGGGAGAAAAGAATAGGGGCTAAAGAAAGGTTAATAAGGGGAGCCCCAGCTTCTGTGATGGCAACAAAGGGAGGGAGCCAATGGGGAAAGCCCGAAAGGAGGCGGCCAGCTCCCAGGGCAGAGCTCCAAGGAAATGGTGGGCTCCAGTCCTGGGCTGCAGCAGAGGGAGCCCAGCTGCCCCCAGCCCATGCTGGGGACATGTGCACAGAAGCTTGGAAGCAGCAATGGCCCACAGGTGAACCTGACCTGCATCCAGGGGCCACTCAGGAGCAGGCTGGGAGGTTCCTTTGAGGACTGCTCCAACCCAGGGTAAGATTTCAGAGGGAACTGAGGCTGTGCTCAGAGCAGCACCCATACCCTCACCCCACTGCCCAGGAGAGAGGCCATTCAGCCTGCTAATGCCTGCTTAAAGAGGCCAAGACCTTCCACTTCACAAATGAGATTGTTTGCCGAAAATATGGAAGGAAGGGGGGAAGGAAGGAAGGAAGGAAGGAAGGAAATAGGAATAAGGAAAAGAGAGCCTGCAAGATTTTCTACCTCAGTTAGGGTTCCATCCAAGAAGTTGGGATATTGAATATGGCCATCAGCCCCTTCCTTCTGAGCCTCAGGAAACCAGGGACCAGGTAAGAGCCATCTTTCCTCCCAGGGTTTGAGGGCCTCTTGCCCCTTGGGATGACAGTGTTCATTCTGATACGGATTCCATTCCTGCCTGTCTCCAAGCCTCACTCATGGCTCCTCTCTTCCCACGCAGTGGCATATTGGAGCCCCTGACTCAGTGGGCCCACTCGGAGTCCCCAGGAATGAGAACTATAGAGGCTCCAGGAAAATGTACCATCTTGCATTTCTGCATAGAGAGTCCCAGGCCTAGTACACCTGACCCCAATTTTCCATCTGACCAGTGATGACCCTCTCTTCTTATTTGGGTAAGTGGAAGAGACCAAGGATGAAGAGGGCTGGAAGGGGAAAGTGGGTCTCACTGAGGAGACAAATGGCAGGGAAACAGGAAAAAAAAAACCCTTGCTCAACTCCACAACTTCTCCTGGCTCCGCTTTGCTCCCACTGCTGCTCACATGATAGGTGCTTTCAAACAGGTCGTTTCATACCCAGTATCCACAATCACGCAGACTCCACAAGAGCACGGCGAGAACCACGCACAACTGTCAGTTGGTTGAGCGCATATTTCATAATTCTAATTCCACAATTGGGGTAAATTCCAAGTTTACTTTGCATGATCCTCACCTGGCAAATGACGGGAGGTGACACAGGGGACCTGGTGCTGACATAAAGCTGTGCCAAGAGACCGTAGCTCTGCTAATGGTGCATAAGCCAGAAACTGGAAAGATCAGCACTGGAGGAACCTGGGACGAGGCGGCTCACGGGCACACGTGCACACACACGTGCACACGCACACACGTACACACACACACGTGCACACATGCCCCGTTGTCCTGTCTACTTTGAACACTGCTGTTATCATAACCTGAACGTACTTTGTTGGCTTACTTGTTTGTCACCATCGACCCACCATTAAAATGTCCCTGAGAGCAGGAATCTTGTCTGTCTTGTTCAACCCCAGGATCCCCAGGATCTAGAAGGATGCCTGGAACCAGAGCCCATCACTGTTGGCGACGGAGGGAGGGAGGGCTTAGCAGCCGGGCACCTGTCCCATAGTAAATGCTGAGCCCAGCCGGGCTGTATGGCCACACTCAACGCGGTGATGTCAATCTCTTTAGTCGTTCAGGAAGCCAAGTAGGAACCCACGGGTCTGGGACAATAACCATCTGTCAAATTCTAAAGTTATCTAACGGGCAACTCCATAAGCTAAAGTGAGACAGTAAGATGGAGAAAAGGAAAGTCCTTCCTGATTTCAGATACACAGGAGACTTGCAGCCACTGAGGGGAGGGAGAAAACCAACACACCATCGACAGAGCCTCGCTGCTGGCTTCTTGCCATGAGAGGCCTACCTAAGGGGGTAGTTTGATGTTGGCACAGTCCCGTGAGCTGGAAACGTGCAGAAGGGTCCCAACAGTAGGGCCTTCACTCTGTCTGGAACACTAGGGCTTACATGCCTCGGTTTATAACTTTGTCCTGGTCTAGAGAGTGGGACACACTATTTCTGTTGTGACCAAATGGGCATAGAGTTCTGGCTTACGATGTGTGCTTATCCTCTATTCTGATGCACTTACACAGAAAGGACAGAAACTGTGTGTCATCTGCCTTGATGAGACACTGTACCCATGTAGCTGGGAGAGCATAAGCCAACACCTGGAGCAGGACTGTGTCCAAACCCAGTTCTAGTCTACACTGGGGACACCACTTGAAGGTGCTCATCGGCAAACTGGAGAGGTCCGAGGAGAGGCGGCCACCATGGTCAGAGGACTCGGGGTGTGTCACCCAGGAAAGAACAAGGGTGTGCACCTCAGAAAAGTGAATGCTTGGAGGGGCCTGGAAATCTTCTACAAGCTTCTGACAAAGAGGAGGAATACAGTTACTCTGCCCCCCAAAAAAGGACAAAGGAATTAGACCAAGGGCATAGGGGAGCAAATGCCGGCTCAAAGCAAAGGGACTTGTGTGATGGAGCCTCTGACAGCTGAATGTACAGCAGAAAAGAGCGTGGGGTTCGGCGTCTTTCCTCCACTGCCATCTGCTCGTGGTGGGGCCTTGGGCAAGCTAGCTAGTCTCTGTAAGCCTCAGTTTCATTGTCTCCAAATTGGGAAACGTAACAACATCTTCAAAGTTTGCCATGAAGGTTAAAATTAAACACTGGGCGTTATACACGCAATTGATAAATTAGTGAACACTACATCTGAAACTATTGGTGGCTAATGAAGATGTTGGCTAATTGAATTTATATAAAAAATAAAATAAATAAAATTAAATAGTATATGTAAAACACTTAGCACAGGTGGTAAGTAGCCCACAACATTAGCTCTGATCATGTTATTATCATGGGATGCTCATGACATCGTCATCTCTCACGGAAAGGAATACTGTTACGGGTCGAATTATGTCTCCCGGAAAAGGATATGTTGGTGCTCTAACCTCCAGAATCTCCGACAAGGACTTTATTTGGAGACAGGGTCTTTACAGAAGTAATCCAGTTAAACTAAGGTCATGAGGGTGGGCCCCAATCCAATATGATTGGTGCCCTTATCAAAAGGGAAACTTGGATAAAGACACACAAAAATGGAAGACGGGGGGTGCAGAGACCCAGGGAGAAGATGGCCTTTGTCCCGCCACGGGGCGCAGCCTGGAGCAGACTCTCCCTCCCAGCCGCAGAAGGGACCGACTCTGCTGACAGCTTGATCTTGGCCTTCCAGCCTGTGGACCTGGGAGACGATACATGTCTGTGGTTTAAGCCCCCCCCACCTCTGTGTTTCTTTGTTACCACGGCCCTAGCCAACTGAAACAGATCTCCACTCACCAGAGGCACCCTGGGTGGGAGGTGGGGGAGTGACCAGATTAGCATGTTATAAATAGACTCCCGGGCCCCACCTCCAGAGACCCTGACTCAATTAGGTCCGGTCAGGACCCCAGATCTGCATGTTGAAAAACAGCCCCAAGGTACAGCAAGCGGATGCTTGCTTTAGAGCCTCTGGCTGCACAAGCCTCAAAGTATTCTTCAGCTCCGTTTGCCATCCACGTGAAGCAAAACACGAGAAGGAGAGGTGTGTGCACCCACATGAGTGTGTCTGTGTCCGTGTGTCCACGCCTGTGTCCCTCTAAGCATATGTCTGTATTCAGAAAGGAGCCTCATTTCACACAAATGTAAATGAGAAAAGGTAAAGAATACAAGTCAAGTGGATTTGTCTTTGCCCAAATTGGCTTCCATTCAGACCCAAGGAGCTCCAGCAGTGGTCCTGCCCCAGGGCAGCTGCCAAGCAGGACCAGCCGGGGCAGCCACAGCCGGTCGGCGCCCGCTGCTCACCGCTCCTCGCCGGACTGGGGCCGGTTCTGGGAGCTGCCAGAGCAATGGGGCTGTTCCACAGCATGCGTACAGATCAAAGGGTAGATTCTTACTAAGTCCAGATTGTACTTGTGATATGCCATAGTTTCATTTTCAAAGAAAGAACTAGCAGCTCAATACAAAGTGAGCATTTTCTGGCATCTTGGTTTATGTTAATATTGGCCAGTTCGGATATATTGAGACCATTTTCCCACATGAGGTATGGTATCAGCTCTGTGCATAAAGATGGGTGGAGATCCAGCTGCCACGTCCTGCCCGCCCAGAGCAGTAGGCTAACCCCCAAGAGGACACATAGGCTAAAGGGGGAGGACATCTGAACTCATGGAAAATACCAGTACGCTTGGGAAGAGCACTAATTTACCTGTTGCGTTGTATGGAAGGCGGTTTCTGTGATGTGGCCCGCATAACCCGCCGCCCCGACCCGCACGGAGGCAGGCAGGCTAAAGCATGTTGTCTGTGGGACTCGTGCTGCATGAGTGACCTCGGGAGCTCAGTTAGTTGACATTAGCTGGCCTCCAGGTCAGAAATGGCCCTTCTGGTCTGGACGCCGAGAGCTGTAAATCTCGCCTTCCATCCCCTCCAGCTCCAGGCTGGGCTGGCCTCCCGGAGTGGACTCTAGGAAGGCAAGCACACCTAGCCCAGGCTCCTTGAAGATGTCAAGACATGATAGCATAGGAATGCAGCTCGCTCCAAACTACACGTCAGCAAACAATTAACTTAGATCCCATCATTTACCCTATAAAAAAGGCCCATATGGAGATGGTCAGTTCGAAGTCTCACCTGAGGGGAGGACGCTCCAGCCAGGCTATCTCCATGGGGGGGGGGGCTTGGGGGGGAGGGGGCTTCCCCAGCTGATAATATTGGATGTTGTAAGCATCTGATCTGATGTGACTCTGTCTTATTCCTTACTGCTGACGGTGGCCCTCATCTATGCGCAGATTTCCCGTTTCTTCTGTTTCCATTAGATTTTTATAACATCGGTGAAGTGTTTTTCCCCTTTGAAACTGAGAGTATGGCTGCTGTGAATCTTGTCTTCAGAACACCTGTGTAATATTTTCCAATTTCGTTTAAGTTAAATAAAGCAGACTGAAAAAGTTATATCTGCCTGAAAGTTTTATCATTTCTTAATTCAGGTCTGGTGGTTTTTTCCTGAGTAATAGTTACCTGTAGGTGCATACCAAGTTACCCCAAAATATAGTGGCTTAAAACTACAAACATTTATTATCTTAGATCCAGCTGGGTAGGAATCCAAGGGAGCTTAGCTGGGTGCCTGGGGCTCAGAGTCTCTCAGGAGGTTACAGGCAATCTGCCAGGCAGGGCTGGGCTCTCATCTGCGGTGGCGGCCATGAATCAGCTTCCCGTTCACTCACGTGGTTGTTGGCAGGGCCTAGTCTCTTGCCCACAGGTCTCCTCACAGGACTGCTTCATGGGCTGGCTCTCTCAAAGGTAAGCAAACCCGGGGAGCAAGAGAGAATGAGAGACAGAAGTCACCGTCTTTTTATGATGTAATCTCAGAAACAACATCTATCACTTCTGCCATGTTCTGTCCGGTAGAAGCCAGTCATCAGATCCAGCCCACAGTCAAGGGAAGTGTGTTTATACAAAGACATGAGCTCAAGGAGGAGGGGATGGGGGGCGTTGTCTGGGAGGCTGCCTCCCATATTCTGACTCAAAGAAGAGTTTCGACATGGCCCCTAGGACGATGTCTTCCTGCATTCTACCATAAACTGTTCTTTACAGCTCCTATCACCATGTCACAGGTAGGAAAGATGGCACTCCCTGGAAGGTTCTACCTATGTCATGTTTCTATGCACATAAGAAATAAAGGCTTAAAAATAAAGCATGGAAATTTACTGGGTGGCAAATCTCTTTGCTTCCACTTTTTTTCCCTGCAGTCTGTCAGGGTTGGCAAACTTACTGCAAAGGATCAGACAGTAAGTATTTTCTGGCTTAGAAGGCCACATGACCTCTGTCACAACTACTCAACCTTGTCATTGTAGCACAAAGGTAGCGTTCAGCAATATGTAAGCAAACAGGCATGGCTGTGTTCCAATAAAACTTTACTTACACAACAGACATCAGGCAAAATTTTACTCACAGCTCGTCGCTTGCCAAGTGCGTGGTAGAAAATAGCCTGTAGTCTCTTTGAGAATAAAATACAGAAATTAGCAATAAAAATACACTAGAACTAGCATGTTACTATTTCTGACAAAGGCATTCAGGTGACACATGTATAAAATGCTTCATCATAAACACATGCAAATAATATTGAGTCCATATTGGCAATCACCATCCAAATAGAGAACATATGACCTGCGAAGTCTCCTATCGTCTGGAGTATTAGCAGTTGTGCGACTGTTGAGTCCGTGGGGTGAGAGTGGAAGGTCTGAAATGAACTGAAATGTTTCTTTTGCGGTCCTAACGAGGAACTTCTATCTAATCACCTAGAACAGCATTTGCATTCATTTCTTTTGTTTAATGACACAACAAAAGAACTTTGGGCTGACCGTGAAAATCCCATCTGTTGGGCGGATACAGATAATCTATATGAAAGGAAAAGCTCATAAACATAATTTCTGAACCTGAAGAGAAATGGAAGAAGAGTCTTCCTCAGGACGATTTTTCAAGTCTGAGGATCTGGAAACCAGAGCCAGACCAGCCATGAGTTCAAGGGAATTGGATGAAATTTTTTTCGCCCGTAACTGATCCACGTTCTGGGAGAAATTCCAAACAATGGGTTGAGGGCTCCAAACACTTACCTTCTATTTCATCATTGTCAGTGTTGCAGAGATCCCAAACATTAAAGCTTCATGTGCCGCCTGGTCAGGGTTTTTTTCTCTTTAGAGGAGGGCAAGAGTGGGCAAAAGTCAGCAGCACCATCAGGTACCGGTACCCCAGGGAAGATGGGCAGCCGCGAGCACGTCCTTCCTGCGCCTTGCATGGCAGTCTGTAAGTGGGGCCCCACTTGGGAAGGTACAGAGAGTTGTTTGTAATCACCATCCACTGCCACATATAATCAGTCAGCATCTTGTCCTCGACAGTGGTCAAAAATTAATTTAAAGAGATTTAATTTTAAAAGGAACATTGATGTGATGTTCCTAAATCAATAAGCTGAATATCAGCCCTCCAAAGTGTTATAAAATCAGTTAATGCTCCTTTGTGTGGTGAACATCACTCTTAATCATCAATGCCATTTGATATGGCTTCTCTTAAAATGTCTCAGCCAATGCATCTCCACATGCAGTGCTCCTTTCCTAAGCAGTCACATGGGAAGATAAGGAGAGATCAGGAATTTGAAAACTACTGCTGGGCTTTGACTTCCTGGTAAGCTATGTATATGGTTTCCTAAAATTATAGGGGAAATTATATGTTTGGTGATCTTAAACTTTAGCTCGAATCAGAATCCCCTTGGAAGGCTCACCAAAGCACAGGTTACTGGCCCCATCTGACTTTCCGATTGGGTAGATTTAGGGTGAGGTGAGAACTTGCACTTCTTTACAAGGTTTCAGGTGATGCTGATGCCTCTGGAACGGGGCCCGCACTTTGGGAACCAATGCTCTAGAGAAGGAGTCTGCAAACTTTCTGGAAGGGCCAAATAATGAATATTAGGCTTTGCAGGCCAGACCATACCCATCACAGCTACTAAACTCTGCCATCGTAGCAGGAAAACAGCCAGAGATGATACACAGATGAATGCAGGTGGCTTTGTTTCAATAAAACTTTATTTACAAAAACAGCTGGTGGGCTGGAGTTGGTCTGTTCACCACCGTTGGCCCATCCCTGCTCCAGAGGATGAAGGACTCCCACCACCAGACTTGCCCTAGCTCCCAGGGCATAAGCAATGCTGGAAAGGGGAAAGGGGGATACAAAGACAATCTCTCCGACCCCACATTTCTTTCTCAAGAATCTTACCTGCAGAGGAACAGAGAAGCAGGAATGATACGACACCTGAATTTTGTCTTTTAAAATGTCTTTCAAGGAACTCTATGAAGTATTTGTTCAGAAACAACCCAGGATATTAACATTGCAAAGCTTCAGAAACCAAGGAGTTATTCAGCATTTCAGCCTGTTTTAGTGGAGAATATCAGGACCCTACATCTGTTGCTTGTCACTCTGCACAATTTCAGCCTCCAATAGACTACAGTGTAAACTCTGAGAAAGCAGAGACCTTATCTTCAATTTCTAGAAAAGTGCCTGGCATCGGGTAGGTCCTCAAAAATAGTCGTTGAATAAAATAAAGTCTTTGAAATCAATAAACCCCTTCCTAGTTTTGAGACTTCCAGATTGACCCCCAGAGCCTGGTAGCCATCTGCGCTTCTCCTGGGATGGTAGGAACAGGACAGAGGCCCAGGAGGAATTTGTCTCCCAGGATCACCACATGAGTTGATGATAAGGACAGGGCTCCTTTCCGTCTCTCAGCTACTGTAGCAGACCCAGCTTGCTACTTAGAGTCTCATGGAACCCTCAGTCCTCCAGCCACCTCAGTGAAAGTTGGAGCAGTTGGAAATGAACCCCAGGAAGCCCGAGGTAAAAGCAGAAAGCCTAGGGACGTGCATGGAGAGAGCTGCAGTGAACATTGGGTCTGATGAGATGGCACAGACTTTAGTATCAGAGGGAAAGAGCAAGGTAGAGTAGGGGGAGGAGGCCGCAGGGGCGGGGGAGGGAGAAAGGGGTGGAGAGCAAAACTTCCTGTTATGTAAATAATCCATTAGAGGCAGTGCTTTTTATTTCTGGGCAAGTTGTAAGTGCGCAAGGAAACACTAGACCCCATGGTCTGAGAATCTTCTGACAAGCAAGAGAATTTATGTAAGATATATATATTCTATGGCGGTGTGTTAAACTGATACAAGGCCAGTGAGGTCATTTTGCAGCTTGAGTCATTAACAGTAGGCATAATAATGATATTCCCAGCAACAGGTCGGTTTAGAACCTGATGCAACTTGCTGTTACAGGAGGTATGGGATTAAAGGGTTACAGTTACGGTGAACAAACAATGGATAACAGGAGTGCTCCTATCTCTTGACATCAGATTCCAGAAAAACCTGTCAGAGAAGATCAGTAACCTTTTATGAAAGATAACAGGGCAGAGCCAAACTTAATGTTAGTTAAGGTCTTCTCAGCCTGATCAGTCAGTTAACAGGGCTCCTCATTTTAGCTCGCTGGGTTGGAAATGTTCTATCCCCTTCACCTTATTTAACAACACCCAGAAAGTTCTTTTAAAACATAGCACCTGAATTGAAGCAGTTTGAGACCTAAGGATGTGTCATGTTCTCTGAATCAGATCTCGAATGGAGATCGAGAATGAAACAGTTGTAGCTGAGTGTATTAGTCAAGGTTCTCCAGAGAAACAGAACCAATAGGATGTCTCCCCGTCTCTCCATAGATCGATGATAGATAGATGGATGGATAGACAGATGATAGATAGGGACTGAGGGAAACAGAAAGACAGAGAGTGAGACAGAGATTTATTTTAAGAACTGGCATGCACAATTATGGGGCCTGGCGAGTCCAAAATCTGCAGGGTAGGCCAGCAGGCTAGAGACCCAGGGATAAGTTGCAGTTTGAGTTTGAAGGTGGTCTGTTGGCAAAATTCTCTCTTCCTCCTGGGAGGTCAGCCTTTTTTCTATTAAAGCCTTCAACTAGTTGGATGAGGCCCATCTACATTACGAAGGGTGATCTGCGTTACCCACAGTTTACTGAGTTAAATGCTAGTCTTATCTAAAAAACACCTTCAGGGGTGCCTGGGTGGCTTAGTTGGTTAAGTGTCTGCCTTCAGCTCAGGTCACGATCCCAGGTCCTGGGATCGAGCCCCATGTCGGGCTCCCTGCTTACTGGGGAGTCTGCTTCTCCCTCTCACTCTGCCCTTCTCCCACCTCCCCACTCGTGTGCTCTCTCTCTCACTCTGTTCTCTCCCTCTCTCTCTCTCAAATAAATAAATAAAGTCTTTTAAAAAAATAAAATAAAATGAACCACAGCTTCACAGAAACATCTAGAATCATGTTTAACCAAATATCTGGGAACTGCGGCCTAGCCAAGTCAACACACAAAATGTACCATTGCACGGAGTCAACCTCCCCCAGCAGCCCAAGCAGGTCAGCCCCTGGTGGGTCCAGAGCTTCCCTGCTCTGCCTTCCTTCCTGAGGCCATTGGTGCCCTTTCCTTAATCCCATGAGCTCCGCCATATTCCCTAAATGTTCTAATAACTATTCAGACTACGTTTCTCTTTCTGAAAAGAAAAAAGAGAAGAGAGCAGAAGGGTGGAAGGGAGAATAACATCCTTAGGTGATGAGGAGCAATAAATAAGCCAAAAACCCACCCGAGCCCAGCCCAGCATGTCACTCTCTGGTATTTGTGGGTGTGACGTTACATCAAGCTTCACCTTTTCCACAGACACTGCAAGGAATAGCTTAAGTGTAACGTTTCTTTACCCAAACACTCCGTGGTTCTTTGTTAAGATGAATGGCCATGTTGTAAGTCTCCAGCGAGCTACTGAGGCTTGTGTATTTTCTTTTATCTTTTCCATGGCCAAAGGCAGTTTATTAATTTATGTCAGTAAAAAGCTCTGAATGGTGCCCCAGAGGGTCCCTCCAAGCCTGAAGGATGGACTTGGGATTCGTTCTTATCTGGATTAATCGCAATTGTATTTCCCAAGCTCAGACCCTTTCCTGAAAATTGAGCAAGAGCAGAACTGGCTTTTCTGCAAACATGGCAAGAACCAGGCCGCCCACCGAAGTCCTTATTTACAGCCTTCTCCAGCCTGCAAAGTCACACACAGATACTCCAGCCCGAATGAAAGAATTAATCAATTTTCTTAAATCACTTCACTGAGAAGAAAAATGGTTTAAAAAGAAACCCAGGTAATTTCAGCAGGGAAACAGGCTTTAAGTTTGTTAGGGAAATTATCTGCCATCTCTAACCTCTGAATAGTGAGAGAGAATAAAACTCACTCCCTTTCACTAGTGAGCGAGAGAGAGAGAGAGAGAGAGAGAGACAGAGAGACAGAGAAGTGCCCAAAGGTATCTTCCAGAATCATGGACATGTATTTGCTTATTGATACAAGCTCATCCCTTGAAGGTTACGACGCAAATAACTTAGCCCCTGATCACGCTGATTCCTAAGAGCTGAAATCACCAATAAATTAACTTAAATCCATAAAATAATCATACTTAAAGCCCTTTCTATCCGCAAGGTAATCCAGGTTAACATCACCCACGATAAGTCATATTGATAACGTGTGCCCTTGAAATTATGTAAAGAAAATGGCATTTCGCTTCTGTGGTCTTTTTTTTTTTTTTAAAGATTTTATTTATTTATTTTGACAGAGATAGAGACAGCCAGCGAGAGAGGGAACACAAGCGGGGGGAGTGGGAGAGGAAGAAGCAGGCTCAAAGCGGAGGAGCCTGATGTGGGGCTCGATCCCATAACGCCGGGATCACGCCCTGAGCCGAAGGCAGCCGCTTAACCGCTGTGCCACCCAAGCGCCCCTCGCTTCCGTGGTCTTGCCTCTAAAAACCCATAACCCCTATTTAACAATGAGGGAAACACTAGACAAGCATAAATTGAGGGACACTGCACTGAATAAGGTAGTTCACAAGAATCTTTATCTACTTTTTCTGGAAGCCAGATGTCATATGTGGTAACTCTAATGCTGACGGGATTACTGAGAAGTGGTAACGTGCTTTCTCCTGTGGACATCGCGTTATTCAGTTTTTCCAAAGTATATTAATTTTATTTTTCAAAATGTATTCATAAAAAGTGCTTCTTACGTGAAAGTAATCCAAATATCTACTATGGAGCAGTCAAAACATCTATGCTTATTGAGATAAGTCAAAACACGCAGCTTTGGAAGGGAAAGAAATGGCCAACAGCCTCTTTGAGATCTTTTGCCATTCCTCATTTAAAAACGCGTGAATTGTTTTTTCTATTTCTGTGAGAAATGCCATTCGAATTTTGACAGGGATTGCATGGAATCTATAGATGGCTTTGGGTGGTAGGGGGACATTTTAACTATATTAATACTTCCAATTCATAAATATGGGCTATCTCTTCATTTGTTTGTATCTTTAATTTCTCTAATCAACGTCTTGTAGTTTTCATTGTACAGAACTTTTACTTCCTTAGTTAGGTTTATTACGAAGTCTTTTATTGTTTTTGATGCTATTGTGAATGGGATGCTTCTTGAGGGCGTTATGCTATGTGAAATAAGTCAGACAGAGAAAGACAAATACTGTATGGTATCATTTACATGTGGAATGAAAAAAACACTGATCATAGAAACAGAGAGTAGATTGGAGTTTCCTAGCAGCTAAGGGGTTGGAGGAACTGGGAGATGTTTAAGAATATAAACTTGCAACTGGTAGATAAATACGTTCTGGAGATCTAATGCATAGCACAGTCATTACAGTCTATAATTTCATATTATAAATCTCAAAGCTGCTAAGAGACTAGGTCTTAATTGTTCCCACCGCACACAAAAAATGATAATTTTGTGACCTGATAGTTAGCTAATGCTAAGGTCATGATCATATTGCAATATATAAATGTATCTCATAAAAGCCATCTATGAAAAGCCTACTGCAAATATTATTCTCAATGGGGAAAAGCTGGAAGCCTTTCCCTTAAGATCAGGAACTCGACAAGGATGCCCACTCTCGCCACTATTATTCAACATAGTACTAGAAGTCCTTGCAACAGCAATCAGACGACAAAAAGGGATCAAAGGTATTCAAATTGGCAAAGAAGAAGTCAAAATGTCTCTCTTTGCAGATGACATGATACTCTATATGGAAAACCCAAAAGAAGCCACTCCCAAACTATTAGAAGTTATAGAGCAATTCAGTAACGTGGCGGGATACAAAATCAATGCTCAGAAATCAGTTGCATTTCTATACACAAATACTGAGACTGAAGAAAGAGAAATTAGGGAATCCATCCCATTTATAATAGCACCAAAAACCATACGTTACCTTGGAATTAACTTAACCAGAGACGTAAAGGACCTATATTCTAGAAACTATAAATCACTCTTGAAAGACATTGAGGAAGACATAAAAAGATGGAAAGATATTCCATGCTCATGGATCGGAAGAATTAACATAGTTAAAATGTCCATGCTACCCAGAGCAATCTACACTTTCAATGCTATCCCGATCAAAATACCAAGGACATTTTTCAAAGAACTGGAACAAACAGTCCTTAAATTTGTATGGAAACAGAAAAGGCCCCGAATCTCCAAGGAACTGTTGAAAAGGAAAAACAAAGCTGGGGGCATCACAATGCCGGATTTCGAGCTGTACTACAAAGCTGTGATCACAAAGACAGCATGGTACTGGCACAAAAACAGACACATAGACCAATGGAACAGAATAGAGAACCCAGAAATGGACCCTCGGCTCTTTGGGCAACTAATCTTTGATAAAGCAGGAAAAAACATCCGGTGGGAAAAAGACAGTCTCTTCAATAAATGGTGCTGGGAAAATTGGACAGCTACATGCAAAAGAATGAAACTTGACCACTCTCTCACACCATACACAAAAATAAACTCCAAATGGATGAAAGACCTCGATGTGAGACAGGAATCCATCAAAATTCTAGAGGAGAACATAGGCAGCAACCTCTACGACATCGGCCAAAGCAACCTTTTTCATGACACATCCCCAAAGGCAAGAGAAACAAAAGATAAAATGAATTTATGGGACTTCATCAAGATTAAAAGTTTCTGCACAGCCAAGGAAACAGTCAGAAAAACTAAGAGGCAGCCCACGGAATGGGAGAAGATATTTGCAAATGACACTACAGATAAAGGACTGGTATCCAAGATCTACAAAGAACTTCTCAAACTCAATACACGAGAAACAAATAAACAAATCAAAAAATGGGCAGAAGATAT
Source organism: Ursus maritimus (assembly GCF_017311325.1). NCBI lineage: Eukaryota > Metazoa > Chordata > Mammalia > Carnivora > Ursidae > Ursus > Ursus maritimus. Next base: position 55,076,561 of record NW_024423897.1, read on the forward strand.
GAACAGACACTTTTCCAATGAAGACATACAAATGGCTAACAGACACATGAAAAAATGTTCAAAATCATTAGCCATCAAGGAAATTCAAATCAAAACCACACTGAGATACCACCTTACGCCAGTTAGAATGGCAAAAATAGACAAGGCAAGAAACAACAATTGTTGGAGAGGATGTGGAGAAAGGGGATCCCTCCTACATTGTTGGTGGGAATGAAAGTTGGTACAGCCATTCTGGAAAACAGTGTGGAGATCCCTTAAAAAGTTAAAAATTGAGCTACCCTATGATCCAGCCATTGCACTACTGGGTATTTACCCCAAAGATACAGACGTAGTGAAGAGAAGGGCCATGTGCACCCCAATGTTCATAGCAGCAATGTCCACAATAGCTAAATCGTGGAAGGAGCCGAGATGCCCTTCAACAGATGACTGGATTAAGAAGTTGTGGTCCATATATACAATGGAATATTACTCAGCTATCAGAAAGAACGAGTTCTCAACATTTGCTACAACATGGACAGCACTGGAGGAGATAATGCTAAGTGAAATAAGTCAAGCAGAGAAAGACAACTATCATATGATTTCTCTCATCTATGGAACATAAGAACTAGAATGATCAGTAGGGGAAGAAAGGGATAAACAAAGGGGGGTAATCAGAAGGGGGAATGAAACATGAGAGACTATGGACTATGAGAAACAAACTGAGGACTTCAGAGGGGAGGAGGGTGGGGGAATGGGATAAGCTGGGGATGGGTAGTAAGGAGGGCACGTATTGCATGGTGCACTGGGTGTTATACACAACTAATGAATCATCGAGCCTTACCAGAGGGGAGGGGGATGGGGGAATGGGATAGGCTGGTGATGGGTAGTAAGGAGGGCACGTATTGCATGGTACACTGGGTGTTATACACAACTAATGAATCATCGAGCCTTACATCGGAAACCGGGGATGTACTGTATGGTGACTAACATAATATAATAAAAAATCATTAAAACAAAAAACAAAAAACAAAAAAAATATATATAAATGTATCAAATCAGCATTGTACTTGTACAATGTTATCTGTCTCCCTTTTTTGAAAAGACTGTGAAAACAGCTTTTTTGAAAACTGGTGTCTGTAAGACTATCAAAACTCTAAGACTGCTCAAACTGCCTTTTTGAAGGCAGGCAGCACAGCAGGAGGGCTCTGTGGATCTGGAAACAGCTGCGGTAAGCAGGGAAGCCCAGACAGTGGGGGCTGCGGCTGTCATTCAGGAAGACGATCCCCCACCACCCTCCCGTCTGACCTGGCTGGCCCAGCACCTGCGAATCAGCCCAGAAGAGGGAGCCCCTGAGTGCCACCTGCTGAGCAGGACCGGGGGGGGGGGGGGGGGGGGAATGCCAGATGGCACGCAGTCCAAGTCTACTGTAGGGCTGATGTCCCCACTAACGACAGTGTGGTGGTTGTTTGTTTTTAACCCCAATTCTTTTTTATTCTTAATCTTAAATCAGTATGTGCCTAAACAATGATCTTGAACAGCAATCTTTAAAATATGGTCCAGGGACTTCTGGAGGCTCCCTATACCCGTTCGGAGGAACTGTGAGGTCAAAACTATTTTTTTTATGATACTGAAATGCTTTTTGCTTTTTTCTGCTTTCACTCCCTCTTGAGTGTACAAGAAAGTGTTCCAGGGGCTACAAGATGTAGATATTGCAGGAGACTGAATGCAAGAAGCAGAGATGAGAATCCCACCGTCTTCTCTTAGGCCAGACCTTAATCCGGGACCTCCTGGTCCTCCATTACCTTTCCCTGCTCAACCTGCCCTCAAGTCAGACTGGAGGAATCACTGTTTTTGGCATACCGACCACTGTCTCTCACTGCCAACATTCTCCTCTGCTATTCCTCCATATGGTATGTCCTCCTTCTGCCTCCTGTTGACTGGAAAGGCATTCTCCTCAACCTGCAAAGCTCGACTCCATGTCCCCTTTGCCTTGAAAACAGTTCATTATCACCATTCCTACCCATCCATGAACCAACAGGAACCTTGTATTATTCCAGAATATTCATCATGTTCTGTCTTGTGTATTATATACAAGACAGACAATTGTTCTGTCTTGCATGTGTATATCTTGAATATTCATCATGTTCTGTCATGTTTACTTTGCTGTTTCTCTAAAATCTCTAACAAGTAATGTGCTTTGGGTAGACTTGTATTTAGTTCCTTAAAGTCTACCCAGCATCCTCAACACGCTGTCACATACGCTTCTTGTAAACATTCTAGAAGGGTCCATTCTTACTTCCATTTTTTAAGGGGAAAAAATCCCATCCTCTCTGAGTCTCAATGTCTCCCACCCCTTAAAAAATGGGAGTAATAATGGACCCTTCTAGAATGTTTACAAGAAGCGTATGTGATAGCATATCGAGGATGGCATTTCCCCAATGTCACTTATCCGTGTGATCAGGCTGGGTCTCAAACCTTGGTCTGGAGACCCCGAGACCAGTGCTCAGTCATTTGTAGATTCACCTTCGCAGGCTGATCCCACGTGGAAAGTGTGAGCAGAGGCTCACAGCTGAAAGGCAGAAGCAGCCCCTCAACATCCTGTTTGTCTTTCACTTTAGCTCTCTAAAAATGACATACTCACCCCTGAAGAAACTTTCGAATGTTTTTAATGGGAAAAGGGTAAAATAATGTCCTAGTACCACTGAATCCTGGATAGATTAAGAAAAAAAAAAAAGCTAAGCAATATATGTTGTTCTTCAATTTCAGACTCCCTTGAGATGGTTTTATCTTGCTGAAAGCCTCTTTATTCTTGATATCTTTGTCATGTTTATTTTTTATACATAGAGCAATTCATATACCCTTGTAAGAATTTTATATAAGGAGATAAATGCTAAGACTAATATTGAATAACTATTTGAATCCCTGAGTAAGATTCCTATTATTGCCTCCACTGTGGAACTAGAACCCCAGAATGTGCAAGTAGCTTCGCGCAAGGTCCAAACATGACTCCGTGAAAGAGCCGGAAACAAAATTATCCGTGCCCCCACCGCAAGTCTCTCTGCTAAGACACATTCTCCATAAACAGCCTCCATGGCGTGTGCAAGCCCGTGGGAAATCAGCATCCATGGCTAGGGCCCGCTCATCTTCTTCAGTTTCTGTCTCTCACTTCCAAAGACAGGTAAGAAGGCTGTGTTGCAAGATTCAGGCTGGTTATTTTTTCTCCAATATCCTTAGCTAAAGGGTAACCTCCTATGTGACCAAAACTGACCTCCATGCCCTTTATTAGCTGTTGAATTACTTTTGAAAAATGCCCCAAAGTGCTTCTAGATTATCCTGTGACTGACAAGTTGAAGCCCAGTGAAATCCCAAAGGATTCCTCGTGTGTGTGTGTGTGTGTGTGTGTGTGTGTAAGGCACGTGATATTCTATTATTTTTATTTGACTCTAGCGTATGTATATTCTCGTCAAGTACTGTACATGCATGTGTGGGTGTCACATAAATTATCTTTAAGTTAATATTCTTTAAAACGTACATAATATAATAAGAAATCTCTTGGATGTTACGAAGTCGAGAAGGCTGCCCTCCCTTTCGGAGCAATATCAACAACGGAAGAGAAATTCGGTGCAGTGAGTCAGAATATAAAGATCCTCATCCGTCAGACAAACAGCACAAGAAGACAGATCATATGGGCCAGTCTGCAATAAGGAAGCAACGTTCATCAAACGGACTGATAGTGGGGCTCTTTCAGTACAGCGTAGGCCAATTCATGTATTTCCTGAGTGCTAATGAAAACTCCCTTCACAGCAGCAACACTAGTTTCCAGAGTAGGACGGTGACAAGCACAGGGTTCTCTCGGGTCTCCCATACCAGCCACCAATCCCTGTGCTTGGCCTTTCACAGGCTGGGTTTCTCCATCAGTGAGGATGGAGAATCCCTTGGGTCTCAGGATCTTGTGGACAGTTAACGTGACCGCGAAGGGCTACACAGCTTGTAGGCAGCACTCAATCCTGATTCCCGCCAGCCCTGGGGAGGTGAGTGTTCACATCCTCGATGTATCATGCAGGTAAGGAGACAGGCTCAGAAGAGTTTCCACGCTGTGGCCCAGGGTACAACATACTCATGTGCAGGAGAGGATCTGCACCTTCTGTTCCTTCTCCAAATACTCTTTCCAGTGCTTACAGTATTCATATTCAGAAGCATCTTACATTCGGCACCATTTTTTCTAGCACCGTTTGGGATCGGATAAGTCTACTTAGAGAAGAAGGGGAAACAGCTCACAAATCTCTATTTAGAAGGCAGCCAACAGTGGGAGAAAATGGGATTGGGGCTTCAAAAAGCCAGTTTCTGGTCCCAGCGTGCACTCAAGAGTCGTGTCCCATATCAGCCCAACAATCCCTCCTTCTCCCTTGTTTATTTTTCTTTTTCTTGATAAAATAAGTGAAACTGCCTTGCTCTCAGAATCATAGTGAGCTTCAAATAAGATGAGTCACTCGGCAATTCTAATAATATCTGGGTGTGCTTGGCCACGTAGAAACCTTCCAATGGGCAGTGCCTGGCATTTATCCTCAGCCTCTGGGACTGGTGAGGCTTGACACATCGCGCGTACACACACACGTACATAAACACACACACGCGCGCATACACACATGCATACACAAACGTGTGCACGGTGGAAGTAAACGTTAGAAAGGCTACGTGGCCATCTGGACTGATGGCACCTACATATTAGGATATTTTCATTCTCTGTGTAGTCCTTACTTGCTGCTCTTCATTTTGGTAACAGTTATGAGAAATTAAAAGTATCCATGCTCTGGAATTATGGGGGAGAATATCCACAGAACGCTTTTTACATGCCCGCTTTGGTTTTGGAGGCTGCCCATGCAGTGGGCAAACTGGACAAGGTCTTTCCCCTTGTGGGACTGACACTTGACCAGTGTTGGAGTCAGAGGAGACAGACAGTTAATGCCCAGAAGATGGATGAGGAATTCTGGATGAGGATGAAGTGCTGTGAACACAAAGGGATGAGAGTCAGGTACCTGTGCTGGCTTCTTCAGGTCTGGAGGGCAGGGTAGGCCCTACGGAAAAGCTGACTCGGAGTAAGAAGGAGTGAGTCGTGCTAGAATCTGGGGGAGCTGGTTCCGGGTGGAGGGAACAGCTAACGGTAAGGCCCAAAGGGAAGAACTGGCTTGGCATACTAAAGGAGTATCAGAAAGGCCAGGGTGGCCAGAGAGACCCTGAGACATGGGTTCCTAGAGGTGGGCATGGCCCCCATCATGCAGGGCCTGGGAGGCCATGTGTGTTGGGGGCTGCATTTGACTATATGAAAAGACGCAAACCACGGGGACTTGATCTAATAGGGGTTTGTTTTCCGCACAACAAAATAGTCTAAAAGTGGGGTCCATTGCTCTGCAGAGCCTCCACAGAACCTCAAACTCCACATGCCTCTGATCTTTGTGCTCTGCACCCTTAGCATTTGGCATGCATACCTGTACTTGCCTCATGGTTGCAATGTAATTGCTCTGCCTTCCACCTTCTGTCTGAATTCAAGGCAATATGAACAGCGAAGTCAACGAGAGGAAGAGCAGCCTTCATATCAAGCATGCAAAAGAATTTTTTAAAGATTTTATTTGAGGGGTGGGGCAAGAGAGAGAGAATCTCAAGCAGACTCTGTATTGAGCACGTAGCCCAACCCAGGGCTCAATCCCATGACCAGAGATCATGACCTGAGCCAAAATCAAGAGTCAGACATGCAACCAACTCAGCCACCCAGGCGTCCCTCAAGCCTGCAAAATTTTGCCAGAAACCTCCCAACAAACTCCCACTTACATTCCAGTGGCAGAACTTGCCCCCCAACCCCAGCTGCAATGGAGCCTGGGAAACACGGGTGGTTTTTCCAAGCCAACTTGCTTACACAACCACATCTTCTTCAGTAGCAATGCTAATGATTAGGCAAGTATCCACACTGTAGTTTGGATGCTATTCTAGGTGGATGAATCAGGAATTCTGCTTTGAACAAGTAAAATTAGACATGACTATCACACCAGAGTGTCCCAGTATAGTCCCAGAACAGGGCTTAGGCAAAGATTTGGATCCTCTGAGGCCTCAGGGCAGTCCAGTGGGGCCACCAAGGCCCTTGGGTAGCTTGCCTCCCTCCCAGAAGCCTCCTTTTTTTTTACCCTAGGATTCTAGGAATGCCACATGCCATAGGATAGAAAATGTCATCACTCTTACCATGCAACATTAATACCACTGAAGGCAAAAATGCTGACTAAACTATAACACAATGTTTTCTAACCTAGAAATTTTATACTTCTCAGAAATAAATGGTTCTTTTAGACTTAAGACATGAGTTTTTAGCCATATAGCATTCATTACGTACATAAAGAAGAAAATATTCATACAATTAATTGGTAAGGTATCCTTAAAGATTCTTTCCATTCAGAATCCAAATCAACAGTGTCCTCGGATTTTCTCACTCTGTTCCATTGAGCTTAGTGATGCAGCATCTCTTAAAAAGAGCGCTCTGCCATTTATTTCGGATTTTCTTCTAAGCTGCTGACACCTGTCTGCGAGTTTTGATGTGAATGAATGTAAGGGAATGACAACTGTATCATGACTGCCGCCTGGCCAACAGATATCTTGCTATTAATGCTGTTGAAATGTGGGGAGAGCCCGGGATCAATGGGTAGAATGTGCATTTTTACACGTGCCGTGATGTAGAGTTGGGCAGTGCTGCATTAGACACCCAGAGGTCAAGGAGGCAGTCTGAAGCTTAGTGAAGGGGCAGGGGTGGAGAAATGGCTTTGCACATTTGGTATCCATAAGCATATGGGTGACAGTCATAACCACGGGCCTGCATGTGACTACTGAAGCAGTCCAGACAGAGAAGGAGGGCGGTGCTGAGCCTCAGAATACTCAAATGTTTACAAATCTAGAAGAGAAGCCAACATGCCTAACAGCAGCCAAGCATCCAGCCACAGCACTGAAAGTCAAGGCAGGGTTATGGCATCCCTGAAGCTAAGGAGGGGGATGGTCATCTAGGTCAAGTGCTGCTGAGAGGTCAAACAGGATGGGAGTGGAAGAGCGACCACCGGATCGGGCAGCATGGAGATCATAAGCAACCATGGCAAAAGAACCTCCCCTGTTTGGGGTCAGCCTCTGTGCAGCTGGAGGATCACTAGATGGATTGGGTTGGGCTGAGGGATAAGAGGGAGTGAGGCGCTCAACCTCTTTGATCAGCTGTATTGTCAAAAGCAGACGTAGAGCCAAGAGAGATAGCGGTGTTTCCTTTTTTAAAGCCACTGGGCATGTTTGAACGCTAATTCAGCAAGGCAGGATTGATGGTGCAGGAGGGGATATCTGTAAATGCAAAGCGCCTGAGAAGGCGGGAAGGATGCAAACCAGGGCTCAAGAGCGAAGGATCAGCTTTGGACAGAATTGAGATCCATCGCAAAAAGAAGACAGCACAGAGGGGCACAGACGCAACAATCCAAGAACTCTGTCCACGTCCCTGGCTTCACAGCACTGTCTTTCTCACTGTGGGGTACTCCCATTTGCAGCATCTTTTAACAAATTCCTGCAATCCTTGGGCTCCCAATCGGTCCCACTTGGAGTCTTATTTCCGCACGTGATTAGTCGCTCCAAGCGTGAGCTGGACGAGGGCATCTGGCAGACGAGCCGGTCCCCAGACCACCTACATCAGCCCCCGGTGGCGGGCCACCGCCGTCACCGTCCATCTGGCGGGTTAGTAGAGCGCGGCCCGGGAAGGTGCCACCCTCCTGCTGGGCCGTTTCAACCTCCGACAGCAATTCTTGCCAGCATCAGCCCCGCCTCCTCTCACCGCAAAACACCGAGCCCTAACCCTCTTTCCTCCTCCCACGCCCCGCGGCACCGCTTCCAACGTGGCGCTGCCGACTGCGCAGGCTCAGCACGCTGGGCGCGCGGGGGCCGGCGGGGCGGGGCCAGGCGCAGTGACGACAACGCGCAGCCGCGGGTGGGCGGGACGCGCCACGTCGGCGCGCGCCGGCCGCGCCCCCTCCCGGCGGCCGCAGTCACCGCCTCCGTGCGCGGTCCCGCAGCTCCTCGCGCGCTCCTCCATCGCCTCCCGGCGCTCCCGCTCTCGCGCACCTCTTGCCCGGCCCGCGAGCCCGCTGTCTTCGCCGTCGCCGTCCCAGCCCCTCGGACACGCGGTTGCATCATGTCTTCGCCTCCCGAGGGGAAGCTGGAGACGAAAGCCGGACACCCACCCGCCGGTACTGACTCGTTCCCACTTTCTGTCCTCCCGCGGGGCGCGAGGGCGGGCTCGAACCCGCGGGCGCGGGGCGCGGGGCGCGGAGAGGGCGGCGGGGCGCAGGGCGCCGGCGCTGGGGACCGCTCGGGGGCTCTGCAGACCAACTCGGCCCGCGCTGCCGAGACCCTAGGCGCGCGGGGTCCGCACCCTCTCAAGCCCGTGGCAGTTGCATGCAAATCAGAATGACTTGAAGAAGCCTGCTTGCACAACTTCCCCAGAAAAGTTTGCACCCAGTACTCTTAGACTGTGCAGATGTCTTGGGCAAACGAGTAGCCGGAACGATTAGAAGTCCATGTTTTTAGTGTCGTGATGATGATTAATTGTGGGCTAACAGCATTTTATACCGACAAAAGAACCAAAGGAACGGAAATAATTTTTATCAATCACTCACTATGACGTTCTCCTCTCGCTCGACTTTCTTTCGCATCCAACTTTTTCTTATGTTTTTTCCGTGAGCTTTTTTTCCCTTCAAATCCTAAACTTCTGAGCCAAGGAAGTTAAATCCAGGAAAGAGTCATCTTTCTTAAAAAAAAAAAAAAAACACAACAACAACAAAAAAAACAGAATCTAAGCAGGCTTTATGTTCAGACCTCCTCCTTTCTGATCACAGTTCCCGTTTGTTCTTTCGACTCTGTACGAACCCGGTCGATGTCTGTGTCTCCTCTCCTTTGGAATGACAGTCGATCCATATGGAAGGACCCTGGGAGAGAAGCAAAGGCCACCCGTCGCGAACATTGAGTCACTTCAGCGCGTGGGCTTCTTTCAGGGTCTTAATTGCACATATTAGTGTCGAAGTCAGTCTTCAATAACAGAAGCCTGATCGAAACATGGCTGCTTTTTGTGGCCCGTGTGTGCCCATTCCTGTTACAGGAGAGCCCGGTGATCTCCCTCTGCCGTCCCCTCGATAGGGCAGTAATTCTCTGCTTCAACAGGGGCTACAAGGCAGTTTTTAAATAAGTTGCATCCCAGAGTAAGTGTTATTTTTCACCTGTGAAAGCTCTCAACAACAAGAAAAGTACCTGGCACTAGGAAAGAATAATGGCTAACTGGTGTGTAGGGACTGAAGGGGCTTGGGATTTCACAAAACAGCTCTGCTATCACGGAGAATAGGCTTTGGGGCCCTTTGCATTGGTTTAGTTACAAAAAAGAGAGAGAGTACCTCAAAGGGATTTCTTTTAAAGATAACTCTGACCTTTAGTTCCTACTGCTATGGATCCATGTCCAGCTCCCTGCTGACCTGGGCAGTTCTGCAGGAAGGAACACCTCCAGTTACACTCACGGCCTTGGACTGTGTGGCAGCAGTCTGCCCATGACTCCCCTGTCCCTGGCTATTGAGTGGCATTAAAGTGTATCTGTTGGAAAGATACCAAATCAAAGTTGCCATAATTAAATTGCATGGAGAGACATACCCATATGGAGATTTTTAAGATCAGAGATATAAACTGTACATACTAATTCCCCGGGAGAAACTTCATAAAGGACTCTGATTTTCTTTGATTTGTAAACAGCTAAGCTTTGTGAATTACAAATTAAATAGTTTATTTATGCCCTGAGGAGCAAGGAACCAACTTACTTGTGCTGGTGAGGAATGAACTTGGGTGCTAAGTTTTGAGGCCCATCACTTCTCTAGGGCTCAGTTTTCCTATTCTTTCGAATGGGAGGTTTGGGCCAGCTGACCTTCCTCTGGGAAAGGTGCAAGACAGGGCTGTCTTTAGCACTTCTTCAGCTCTGTTCCTTCCATCCATCAGGACCAGCACCAAAGGGCATTTAATCCCACAGGTAAACTCCTCAAGTGACTTCAGGACAGGTCCTTTAGCCTTTGGGGCCCCAGTCAAACAGGAGCTACTTAGGGATCTGTCAGTGTTACTCTGCATTTTCCAAGACCAGTCACACTTGGCCGGAGTTGGAGGAAGGGCCTGGCATCCTGGCCCAGGGGTACAGGCTAGAAAGGGGCCTTTTGCTGCTTGAAGTATTTTGCTTCCCAGCAGTGCCCCTCAGTGCATTCCCCTGTATTACAGAGGTTCCAGCAGGAAAGCTCAGGGTGCCCATGCTTCCTCTGGCATGGCCAGAGAGTAGGCAGTTCTGCGGAGTAGATGTTATTAAAAAATAAACCAAAAAATAGCAGCCCACTATAATAAAGAATAATCATCAAAGGTAGCCAAGAGTACAGTTCATAAATCAAAATAACAGCCTTAACTTTGGGAACCCTTTCATTAAGTGCTTAAGTTGGGTAACAAAGACTTGTGCTTAAATCCTCAATTGGAAACAATAAAATTCTCTCCCATAACTATCTTCACGTTCTTTTGTGTTTTCTCATTACCGCTGTCTGAGCCAGGTACCCTCCTGTGCATTCTTGCAGCATCCTGTTTCCTTATTATCCCACTTAATCTCCATGTGTCTGTCTCTCTTCTCCTTGCTTCTGGGCTGAGTTTTTTTTTTTTTTTTTTTTAAGATTTTATTTATTTATTTGAGAGAGAGAGCATGCGCTCGCAGGTAGGGGGTGGGAGCAGGTGGTAGGAGCAGAGGGAGAGGGACAAGCAGACACTGCGCTCAGCGCGGAGCCCAATACAGGGCTCGATCTCACAACCCTGAGATCATGACTTGAGCCAAAACCAAGAATTGGATGCTCAACCGACAGCCACCCGACAGAGCCATCCATTTCTGGACTGAGTCTTGTTGATAGCGTTATCCCCGGGGGCTGGCACAGTGCCAGGCACAAAATAATAACTGGCTCCTGAGTGAGTTTCTCCCGAGCCTCTCATCACCTCTCCCATCCCCCAGACCATGCGGGATCTGCAACGTCCCCCTACTTCTGAGCCACCTCCAGTGTGTACTGGTGATGCAAGGGGGCTCTCAACCAGTTCAGGCAGCATCTTAGTAGTGGGAATAGTAACTAAGGTGTGCTGAGCGTCACGGCTGAGTGGCCCCTCTACCCTTCTAGAGTCATGGCAGACTAACAAGAGAAAAGCAAACAGAAGTTTAGTAACATGTAGTTCTCCTGTATTCATGGGACAGACGGAGGGAAATGGAGTAACTCCCTGACGTGGCACGAGCCACCACCTCGAATACCAGCTCGAGCTAAAGGCTCTGGAGACGCCACCTTGCCCTGCAGTGCGCTGTCATCCGGGCCCTCTGGAAAAGTAATGAGGTCTTAATGACTTGAGACCTCTCCACTGCTCTCAACTACAAAGTATCCGTGGAGAAATGGGCCGAGACGGCTTGTTTTATGAGCGTTATTGCAAATGCAGATTAGCGAAGTTAGAATTAGCAAGCGAGGGTCTGTTCCATCAAATAGCAGGACCAGGAATCCACGGCAGCACGGAGAATGTCATTACGAGCCACACCATTACTCGTTTCTGCCTGTCTCAGGAGTTCGTGGCAGTGATATGGATAAAATCTCTCTGTTAAATACATTTTGCTGGCCCCGTTCCCCTCCATTTCCCAGGGTAGCCAAAACCGTATGTCAGTAAAGTTCTCGTAAATCTAACGTGTGATAGCTCTGAGCGTTACTAATTTTACATATGGTTTTCTTTGAAAAGCAGACTTTCCATCCCTTCTAGAACTGAGTCAAATGGAAATATAAACACAAATGTATTTATTTAAAGTGAAACGGAAAACAGACTACATTTTTAGTAACTTCAGGATCATTCAAGTCTCTGTTACAGTAATCATTCAAACATGAGTTAAGGATGCATTTAATAGGTTGTGGGTGATAATTCTCCCTAAATCGTCTCCTGCAGGAAGGTTTTCAGATTATCTAGGGCACTCTATCGCCAGCAATGGCCGAGTAGTTTGTCTTTTATTTTATTAACCGTTCAGTCACAGATTTGCTAAGCACATCCCCGGTGCCCTCAATCCAGTCGCTGACTAATGCTTGAAGAGTATAGGGAAGTCTGCTTTTGCTCTTGACATGCCAAGAAAAAAAAGACCCTTCTAGTCACTGCATTTTTTTTTTTTTTTTCAAAAACTCCCAGTCAGGGTGGAACACAGCATTTTTAAAACATAGTTTAGATTTCACTTCATTCTTCTGTACTTTGTTTCGTCCTCTTGCTTTCCCTCTCCCAACTTCGGAAATCTTTTCATTTATATAGGGAACACTCACTATGGTATCAAGTACTGTATTAGTTACACTTACATCAACAGTATAAAGTACTAGTTACAGTTAGCTTAGTTGAGTCCAGTCATACCCACTCTTGTAACAGGCAGCCCAGAATCTCAGCGGCTGGGCTGAACTAGTGCAGGCTTGTTTCCCTTCCCGGGGAGCCGTCCTACAAGGAACAGTGCAGAGGCCAAGGCCCCCCATCGTATGGCCTGTGCACAGGGGACAGTGAATGGGGGCTTATGGTGACACCTGTGACTTACATCTGTCACTGCATCACTTTCCTGCGGTCTCTGTAGGCGAAGTACAAGAAACGTAGAGCCTTAAAATAACACAACTTTACTATTTTATCTTTTGGGAGGTGAGAAGTCTGAGATGGGTCCCACCAGGCTGAAATCAAAGTGTCTGCATGGCTGGTTTCTTCTGGGAGCATTCTGGGGAGAGTTCTGGGGTTTTGTTTTGGTTTGGTTTTTTTTGGCCTTTTCCAGAAGAATCTTCTTATTTTAAGGTCAGCTGATAGCAACTTTAACTCCCCCTTGCCAGTTAACCCAACACATTCATAGGTTCCGGGGGACTAGGACGTGCACATCTTTGTCGGGGGGGCAGGGATGGGTTATGCTGCCACCTCAGTCTCTTCTCCCCATTCTTGGCCAGGCCCCAGGTCAATGGCCCCACCCAACTGCAGGGGAGGCTGGGGTTGGGAGGGGTGAAGCCCTCGCGCCAGGTTTCTCTGCTGCGCCTCCAGGCGTGGATTCTCCTCACCACACTTTCTGCAATCAGCTTCCCTAAACCAAAGGATCCCCATGCAGCTGCCTGAACCCCCTCCTCGGCTTTGGCCCAGTCTGTCCAGCAAGGTCCCCGTCCCGATCAGGTCACCACGCAAATGGTGCTTTGGGTCACAGCCGGGTGGCAGAATGGACGTTGTGGAAGCTGCGCCTGGCCTGTCTAGTTCTGACCCTGGGCTGCATGGCCCCGGCCATCATGCCACATGTCTGAACCTCATCTCCAACCCTGGAGAGCGACTGGATTGCCCTTTGTCACTTAAGGGCCTTCCCACCTTAGTCTGTGATTCTAAGGGCAGAATAGCTGTTCGCCGTTATTCTTCCTCAGCTTCGTAGAGAGAAAACCGTTGGGGGCACAAGTTCTGGAACTGATCAGGGCTCAGGTTTTAGCACCAGCCGTTGTTCCCCATGCTGCCTGTGGACCTGGAAGCCCCTGTCAGGACTGCACGCGTCTCGGGGGGCAGGTTCTCCTGGGGGGAGGGGTGGTGCTAGATCAGCTGACAGCGCCTCTCCCGGCTTTCATGCCCTACTTTCCCCTTAACGCAGCCCCACAAGCACAAGCACACGGCCATGAGTGTCTTTTTTACCGGCCAATGAGTTCTCCCTCCCCTCTCCTGGAGAGCTGTCTCTCCTAGCTGCCACGGACGGACTGTGTTCCTTAGCCCTGTCCCCACCTAATCTCCCAGACCCGGGGCGGGGCGGGGCGGGGGGGGGGGG